>NC_060128.1:136353782-136726282 GCF_021461395.2 Schistocerca americana
CCGTCCTTACCATGAAATTCCTACAGACTCATTGGAAGGCAGTTCTTGCCCGAACCTCGTCGGAAGAGGATCGCCGCAAACAAATTGGGCGACAGTTTGGCGCAATATCGGTCTTCCGATTTTGCCGATGCCTGTAGCATCCTCGTGGTATAAGGTAGTCAGTAACGTCATTCCAAAGAACGTGCGACTTTTCCGTTTTGGCCTTAGCTCACGGATTCATGTAGTCGTTGTACATCTCCAGATAAGCTTCACTTGTGGAGGTCATACGGCAAACTGATCTTGGATCAGAACAGAAATGGCCTTCCTTACTCGATCCTCTGAGACTCAATACACTACGGACATCATATTGCTCCCAGACTCTTCTTTTCTTCCACCGTCGAAAACCCATTACGTTATGTGGTTGCTGGGACACTTAGTTCATTATGTTGTAGAAGGCGAGGGGGAAGATCACATGATCTACATTCACTACATCATCACTGCCTATTGAACATGCTTGCGAATGCCTCGATATCGAGACCTCTTCGCCAACATGGTGAATCTTGTTTTGCGTCGGCAAGGTGCTGGTTAATTTTCTATTTCTGATGATAGGTGTTTCTCTTTGTTATGTGTTTCCCATCTGATTTGCTTCGGCTTGTCCTCTCCTGGTTTCCCTGTTCGTTTAGTTTGTATTTTGACTCAGCATCGCTCCAGTCTCTATTGTGTATAGATGAAGTATAGATACACATGAGCGTATAGAATTCTTGCAGTCAAATTGGTTTTTTTCTTAGTTTTTCTGTTTCGACAGTAATCTGGTTTCGTTTTCCTTCTGCTTTTAGATTCTGTTACAACCTATAAAAACATATAAATACAAAAAAATTTAAAAAATTACTAAAAACTTTATAAAAATAATTGTTGATACGTGTCATGGTGGTTTGTCGGCTATGTTCTCGTTTTTTTTTTCCATCCATTATTCTGTCACAATAATTAATTTTTTCTCCCATTTGCAGCTTCTATTATATAATGGTTTGACTGTGGGCTACTGAAGTGTCATGATAGTACCAAGTCATTCTGACAATAAAAAAATTACGAGTCCCGGTCCAACAAAAATTTTCGTTGTCGTCATTCCATTACACAGCTGATGGCTGTTCGTAGTGGCTACCGCGAATACATTTCATGCTGCAGTTCGGAGTTTGTAAAACAAGAAACTGGTATGGAATGCTATAGTACATCTATCAATGTACCGGTTACAGTTCGCCCCGAGACACGGAGGTGGCGACATGGGGGCTCTTACGGCAGTGTAGCCGGCCTGTGTGGCCGAGCGGTTCTAGGCGCTTCAGTCTGGAACCGCGCAACCACTGCGGTCGCAGGTTCGAATCCTGCCTCGGGCATGGATGTGTGTGATGTCCTTAGGTTAGTTAGGTTTAATTAGTTCTAAGTTCTAGGCGACTGATGACCTCAGAAGTTAAGTCCCATAGTGCTCAGAGCCATTTTTGTTTTTGAACGACAGTGTAAACAGTTCCAATTCGGGCAGTGCTCACGAAGTAAACAGAGGTGGTTTCGTACAGACTTCCAATTGTGGCCTGTAACATGGCGGTGTGTGACGTAAGTAAGTCGGTGCATGAGAAACAGCTTTCCATAAATGAGTTGCTAACCGCAGAAAACGAGCCTCCAACTAAAATCCATAGAAGAATGAAAGCTGTGTACGGCGATGATTGTACCGACATCAGTAATGTGCGACGTTGAATTGTTCATGCTCGTAATCATGGAAACTGTGGTGCTAATGTCATCTTGCCCCATCCGATTTGCACCTGTGTCAGAAACTTACGGAACACCTTTGAGGACTTCGCTTTGATACTGATGAAGCAGAGGTGAGGGTGTAGCTCCGTGAAGCAAGTCAAACATTCAAGAATGACGGTATGTCCTGCTCAGTAGGTGTGCGGTCAGGCGGCGGATTGCGAAGCGCATAGGCGCGAGTTCGATTTCCGGCCGGGTCGGTGATTTTCTCCGCTCGGCGACTGGGTGTTGTATTGTCTTAACTCTCGTAATGTCATAATTGGCATTGCTATTGATGTGGGGTAATGGGCGTGGTCGGAAACTATTTGGAAAAAAGTACCAACAAACTGATTTATCACTGGGAGAAATGTGTTCGTCGCCAGGGTGACTATGTTGAGAAATAATATAAAGATACGGAATGTTAATATAGTTATTTTTTTGTAAAGCGTTAAGAGTTATTACATAAAAAAAGTTCGAAGGCATTACTTTCCAGCATGCCCTCGTACCACACAGGCGTGGTTACAAAACGACAGAAACAATGAAACCGTTTCCCCGACTCAAAAGAAATAATTACTGCAAATCTTGTTTCATTAGAGGCAGAAAGTCAGAAATAAGAAGTAATTAAACTAAGCAAAACCGTTGTGAATGGGAAAGTAGATCAAAACTTCGAGAAAAATTGTTGCACCTCATAGAAACTCTGTCATAGGAACAGTCAGTGCAATTATATAAAATTTTGATAACATTTCTTCACGAAGAGATTGTCATGTATTACGAGTTTTGATTCGGTTTACATTTTTTTACGATTATTCAAGTGTCCTGGTAAATTGTTAACCCTCGAGAGGCAAAAATATAATTAGTATCTCGTATAATAAGTAAATAAAGACACAAAAACAAACCTTAATCTTCAGGCAAATCTGTTTTACTACCCGAGGTATTTCATGGTGAACTTAAAATACATACATATTTCTTCATGAAGACATAGTCATTTCATTCATGAGTTTTTTCTGGTTACTTTTTTTGCGATTATCCACGTCTCTTGATACTTTCTGGCTCTTCTGGCACGTAAATATAATTACTACCTCGTAAAGTAAGTAGAAAAAAAATAAAAACAATAAGCTTAGTGACACATCTATTTTACTACACCGGTAAACCAACTTAAGGTTCAGCCCTAAGGACATCACACACATCCACGCCCGAGGCAGGATTCGACAGTAGCGGTTCCAAACTGAAGCACCTTAACCGCTCGGTCACAGCGGGCGGCGCCGGAACACAACACTTTCAAAACAGAGAAGAGGCATTTTATCCAAAAACAGATGGTGCAAGTGGATGATAGTGTCATTTGTCAATAAGCAAACACATATATCGAAACGTAACATAAGTACGCATTTATCAGAAGCTAAAATGAGAAGTTCGGTTCGAGCATGAATCAAAACCTCTCTGTGTATGCTCATTATTAATAACCGACAATATCCCTTCTTAGTCCCATTTGGTACAGGTTCCACACACGTGAGCAACATTCTAGATGGATCGCGGCAGTCATTTGCAAGCAATCTCCTTTTGTAGACTGATAGCACTTCCTCAGAATTCCAGCAATAAACCGAAGTCCACCACATGCTTCATCCGTGACTGTGAGGGTATGTGATCATTCCATTTTATATTCCTACAGTGTTACAACCAGGTATTTGTATGAATTGGCCAATTCTGAATGTGGCGCATTGATATTGTAGTCATAGGATATTAAGTTTTTTCGTTTTGTGAAGTGCACAATTTTACATTTTTGGGAATTTAATGGAAGTTGCGAGTCTTTGTACCAGTTTGAAATCTTACCAAGATCTGATTGAATATTTATGCACAGTACTTAATTATAGATAACTGCATCATCTGCAAAAAGCCTGATTTTACTATTAATAGTGTCTGCAACGGCTGTAATATACGGTAAGAAAATCAAGAGTCCCAACACACTGCCCTGGAACATACGTGAATGACTCTCCATCGCAGATAATATTCTGTGTCCTCCATAGCAAAAAGTCCTGAGTCCAGTCACAAATTTCACTTGCTACCCTAAATGATCGTGCCGCGTCCCAGCACAGTTCTGTAGTGCAATCGGAACGTTGACAACAATCTGAGGGTTGTTGGGGTGTCCACCTTTGTTGTCGAAGCTGAGAGGGAGAAAGCTCTCCGAGGTAGATCTGTGGTTATTGGTTGTAGTGGTAATCTTTTAGGATTAATGGCAGGATGGGTATGCTGAAGAGTTCGGTATTTATTTAAGTAATTCATTTATTATCTCTTTGATAACTTATAAAAGAGGTGCCAGTTCCTAGCTCCTTTCTGTATTACTTGTCAGACTCAATTTATTCTTATCAACAGGCCACTCGCCTAAGCTTACAATTCAAAATTTAATATTCCGTAAATTGTTCTCGTTAATTTAGAAACTATAAATGCTATGTATTCTTTGAGACAAAGACAGATCGTCTATGTTCAAAGCTATTCCCCAGAATAGATAATGATAACTTACTTATCTTGCAGTTAATGTGCGTGTCACCAGATCTGATCACCGACTTCTCGCTGAGAATATCCTTCTTCTTCTTCTTCTTCTTCTTCTTCTGCTGCTGCTACTGCTGCTGCTGCCGCCTGGCGTAGCTGCATGATGTCTCCTCAAAGCGGCCACTACGGCACTCTCTCTGCCCGCTTCCTCTCTCAGAACCTCTTGCTTGTATACCATTCTAAGTCGAGGCTGACCTTCAATAATAGCCATTCGGGATATTTCCATCAGGTGCCTCCTTCGACACGAAAACACTTTAATGTTCGATTTCTCTTATAGGTTTCCACTCGATGCGCAGTCTCCTTTCATTTGATCTGAGCAGCATTGCTTTTTATTTTCCTTGGGACTGGACAGGTCGTACTTCGTACATTTGACAATAAGCGATGATGTGGTACTGAATCAAATCCTTTTTTGGAAATCAGGAACTACAGCATCTATCTGACACCCTTGATCCAAAGCTTTCAGCATATCATGTGGGACAAGCAGGAGTTGGGTTTCTAAAAATCGATGTTTTCAAAATTTATGCTGATTGGCATTGAGGGGGTCATTTTTTTTCAAGATACTTCATTATATTTGATCTCGGAATACGTTCTAAGATTCTACAACAGATCGATGTCAAGGATACTGGACGGTAGTTTCGTGGATCACTTCTACTACCATTCCTGTAGACGGGTGTGACCTGTGCATTTCTTCAAGAACTGGGCACGATTTTTTGTTGGAGGGATCTCTTATAGATTACAGTCAGAAGAGGAACTGACTCAGCCGCAAATCTGTATATATAAAAGAAAGTCGTGTTAGTTACACTATTCATAACTCAAGAACGGCTGGACTGATTTGGCTGAAAATTGGTGGAGAGGTAGCTTAGAACCAGAAGACGGACATAGGATACTTTTTATCCCATAACGTATCTGACATGGAATAACAAAACGTAAATGACAGCTAAACGTCTATGGTTAAGTATCAGTATATATCACTAATTAAAAATTTAAAGAAATAATTTGTATTTTCTTTGGGTCATCATTAACAGTGCCGCAACGAAGACGATCGAACATTTCTCGACAAAGTCGTAATGCAAGAAGGATACAAAACATCGCGAATGAAAGGACTGAAGAAGAACGCCGGCCGGTGTCGCCGAGCGGTTCTAGGCGCTACAGTCTGGAACCGCGCGACCGCTACGGCCGCAGGTGCAAATCCTGCCTCGGGAGTGGAAGTGTGTGATGTCCTTAGGTTGGTTAGGTTATGTGATGTCCTTAGGTTGGTTAGGTTTAATTAGTTCTAAGTTCTAGGGGACTGATGACCCCATAGTACTCAGAGCCATTTTCTTTTGTTTTTGTTTTTTTTTTAGTCGAAGAAGAAAAACAAATTGCCCGTGAAGAGCTCCGCGTTAGTATGGCTCGACTTCGTGCTTCTTAATCACAAGAGCAAAGTGAGGCAGCCCGTGAAACGGCTCGGTTGGCAGTGCGAAATCGTGGAGCGAACAACAGAGATCAATTATATGTGGCATGTTCACGGGTCGGAAGACCATCTGCGTTCTTTGTTCTTGCGCCTGATAATAAAACAAAAAATGTGTATCACAAGATACTTAATTGGTGGAACCTATGCACCAAAAAACATAAAGAACAAATAATCATTAAAATACTTAATTTTTTATTTGTATTTCCTAATAAAAAAATGAACTTATCATCCAAAATCTGATTACTTATTGGCCAGTTCAGTATAGAATCGGATAGGGATTCCATCGGGTTTGGAGCTTTGAACGGTTTCTGAACACCACTGACAGTAATACTAATTTCATTCAACTTCCCAACACAGGTTCAGCTTGAAGATAGCTGGAACCTCCAGCCGCCCAATAGTGAGTAATTAGAATTCAGAGCAAAACAATGAACTCTGGTTGACTCAGTCAACCAATGCGACCGCTCGAGGGTTAAATACGGAGGGGTCCAAAAAAATGTATCCACTGTTTAAAAGTCCATAGCTTGCAAACTAATTGATAGAGTTGTCTCATTTTTTGTGGTAGTGTAGCTTAAAGTCCAACTCAAAGATATCACTGTAGGTGTTATAAATGGTCACCATTAACATCCACACACAAACGATGCCGCCGAACTGCAGTACGAGCTACTGACTGCAACGTGTTCAGTTGGATATTTGCACATGAATGTACGATGGATTCTCAAAGTTCATCCAATGTGCGTGGGTTTTGTCGATAAACGACGTCCTTTAGTGTTCTCCACAGGTAAAAGTCCAGAAGAGTTAGGTCTGGAGAACGTGGTGGATACTCCACAGCACCTCTACGGACTATCCATCTTCCTGGTAGATTTTCGTCGAGATACTCCCTAACACGATTTTGGTAGTGGTCTTGTTGAAAGTAAACTCTTTCGTCTCCATACAGGTATCGCATGGCAGGTAAAATGGATGTCTGAAGCTTCTGAAGGTACACCTCACTTTTTGGTACCTGTGCCGTCAAAGAAGAATGGCCCAATCAAGCCCCGGTAAGACAACCCACAACACACATTTACTCCTGGCAAATTCACGACTTCATCTACATGGACGTCCGAATTTTCGGCGGCCCAGTAAATGCAATTATCGCGTTTTGCTGTACCATTGAGTTTGAACTGTGCCTCATCAGACCATACGATCGTCTCTGCAAACTCTTCATCGTTGCGCACCATGTTAGTAAACGTGGGGTGTAGCACTTCCACTTTTCTGTGTTCAAAATTCGCCGAACACTTGAGCGACTCACTCCAGTTTCACGGGCACACTGTCTCACAGACGTCTGTGGTGAGCGAGTGAATTGTTGTAACACACGACGGGAGTTAGCTGGACTTGTTACTGTTACTGGTCGTCCAGATCGTTGTTTGTGTACATCTTTAACACAGACTTCGACCTCAAATTTGTCTCGAATGCGACGAGTCGTTAAACGTGTCGGTGGCTCTGTTTGATACTCATTCCGCCATTGCCGTTGAACCTCATTAATGTTTTCGTACTTAAAATACCACTTCAAAACTGACTTCCTTTCATCGAACGTAAGCCTTGCGCCAGCCATGTTTACTCGAGTAACTAGGTGCAACTAAGAACAAAACACTAACTACCTGGCGACTGTCATCTGACAAAACAAAACAACGCAATACAACGCTAGTGTGGCGATTGCCGAAACTACAAACTATTACACTACCAAAGATGAGACAACTCCGTCAATTAGTTTGCCAGTTATGGACTTTTAAACAGTGGATACATATTTTTTGGACCCCTCTGAAGATGTAATGCTTATACCAAGTGATCAAAAAGTCGGTATAAATTTGAATACAGAATAAATCACGGAATAATGTAGATAGAGAGGTACGGATTGACACACATGCTTGGAATGACATGGGGTTTTATTAGAACCAAAGAAATACAAAAGTTCAAAAAATGTCCGACAGATGGTGCTTCATCTGATCAGAATAGCAATAATTAGCATTACAAAGTAAGACAAAGCAAAGATAATGTTCTTTACAGGAAATGTTCAATATGTCCACCATCATTCCTCAACAATAGCTGTAGTCGAGGTATAATGTTGTGAACAGCACTGTAAAGCATGTCCGGAGTTATGGTGAGGCATTGGCGTCGGATGTTGTCTTTCAGCATCCCTAGAGATATCGGTCGATCACGATACACTTGCGACCTCAGGTAACCTCAAAGCCAATAATCGTACGGACTGAGATCTGAGGACCTGGGAGGCCAAGCATGACGAAAGTGGCGGCTGAGCACACGATCAACACCAAACGAGGCGCGCAAGAGATCTTTCACGCGTCTAGCAATATGGGGTGGAACGCCATCCTGCATAAACATCGTACGTTCCAGCAGGTGTTTATCAGCCAGGCTGGCGATGATGCTATTCTGTAACATATCGGCGTACCTCTCACCCGTCACGGTAGCAGTTACAAAACCAGAATCACGCATTTCCTCGAAGAAAAAAGACCCGATAACAGTAGATGTGGTAAATCCAAGCCATACCGTGACTTTCTCGTCGTGCAATGGAGTTTCCACGACAGTTCTAAGACTTTCGGTAGCCCAAATTCTGCAGTTGTGGGCGTTGACAGACCCTCGGAGCGTGAAATGAGCTTCGTCGGTCCACAACACGTTACTCAACCAATCGTCGTCTTCCGCCATCTTTTGAAACGCCCACACCGCAAATGCCCGCCGCTTCACTAAATCGCCAGGTAACAGTTCATGATGCCGATGGATCTTGTACGGATAGCATCGGAGTGTACGCCTAAGTGCCAACCAAACAGTGGTGTATGGAATGCCGGTGCGACGTGCGACTGCACGAGCGCTGACTTCCCCGTGTGTAGACGAACCCGATACAGTGTCAGTTTCTTCCTGAACTGTCTCAGCAGCATTACGCCTTGTGCTCGGTCGGCCACTACGGGATCTATCGTCTAAACAACCCGTGGCTTCGAACTTCGAAATCATTCTCGCCACAGCTGCATTTGTCAACGGACCTGTACCCGTTCGAATCCCCTTCCTATGGCGATAGGATCGTAACGCTGAACTATAGTTCAATTCTTTTATCTTGGCGGTTCGCACATGTCTGCCCAGACGCGGGAGATTGCTGCGTTGCCAGTTGTACACGCCAAGAGAAGCAGCGCCATAGTATAGTTCGCAAACTTGCGTCTAGGGGGGAGCGCGCAGTTTATGAAGTAAAGCCACCACGGCCGCATTAACCCTTCGCTGCTACAGAGACGAGCTCCCCGCATTCCGCGATGTGCGCGATTTTGTTATCATTGCATTGCTCGCCTGTGCAGACACATGGTGTTTCGACTGCTTTGACACACTTTATCTTTCCATTTCACAAATACTATTTGGCCCAAAAATTTGATTTTTACACATCTTCTTGACTGATACCTTCTCCCCATAAATGACTTAATTTTGTGTCGAAGTTCAACGCAGTTATTGTGCAGCATTAGATGTAGTAAACCATTGTACGAAATTTTGAAGAGTTTGCAGAGGTAAAAGTCCATAGCGTATAGTTACCATTATAAATTTCAAGAAATTACATTCAAACGAATGAAATTCATGAAGTGAGACACTTTTTAAATAAAGAAAATATTAAGCACCGAAATAAGATTTGAACTCAGAACCTTCCACTTCACAGCCATACACTTTAACCATTACGCTAACGCAGCTCGACATTCAATACAACTCTCGGAGGACTTTAACGTATCACGCAAAATACCGACAAACACTGGTGGTATGACTATGAATTACTCAAGTTTCGTCGAAGTACAATAGGAAATAAACAATTACCGCTGTTCTTTATTGCGAAAAAGCGGTTCCTTGCTATCGGCTGAATTAGGAGGCTTATTGCTTGTTTCGTTTGATTAATAGAATATGAAGCAATTGGTATAAAGAATGCTTTTTCCAAACTTTCTATAAAAGAAAGTGTGCTATCAAGACACTGCTTTTGTTCAGATACTTTATTTATGACTGATCGTTTGTAAAACTGAAGACACTCGTCCGTGGTCTGCACTGCAGTCGAGCTCTAGCAACGTCGTTCTCTGTTCATTGGCTGACCGTGTTCTGTGACGTCAGATGGCGCAGGACGAACCTAAACTCGGTCGCCGTCATAAATGACGCGCCCTTTAGCACATTCCCCAATCTGATAACACAGCTTCACTAAAAGCGCCTTTTCAAGTAACGTCAACATGCTGCAGCTGCTGGCGCATCTGATTCTCTCTCTCATTACAGCTCCTTTTATACAAGATTGTCATGCGCAGTCACTGACGTTTTGCTGTCCAGCGCCATCTGTCGGACATTTTGTGATTTTTTTTTTTTTTTTTTTTTTTTGTTCTAATAAAACCGCATGTCATTCCAAGCATGTGTGTCAACTTTTACTTCTCTATCTACATTATTCCGTGGCTTATTAAGTTTTCAAACTTATACTTTTTGATCACCCGGTATGTTCCCTAATAAGTCTCGAACAGCGGAGTCTGTGAGACCACATTGCTGTGGTCGCGTTACTAAAAACGTTGTGTGTCATTGGGTGTTATAATCTGTAGCGGTGAGCACGGCTCCTCAATGTCGCGTGTGTTACGGCTGGTCATCGCGGGCAGTGCAGTACTCGCCACTACGCGGTCGCGGCTGCTGGCGTGGAAATGCCTAGGTAGGGCGGGGGACCGGCGGCCGCACAAAGAGCCTTCCCCCACCGCTGGCCGCTGCGGCCGCCTAGAAGGGCCCGGCCGCCATGATGGATTGCTTTCAGCTGTCAAACGCAAGATGGATAATCAGCCGCGTTTTTTCCCCCCTCCACCCCCCCCCCCCCCTCTTCCGACCACCCGCCCTCGCTGCGCCATTCTCAGCAAGGCGTTCGCGGCTGGGTTTCTTTGCTGAGGCGCAGGGAGAAACTTTCCCTGAGAACTGCGAAAAATCGGGAACGGACCGCGCCAAGTGCGTGCCAGTCTTTATTCGAACTCTAGCTCTCCACATCTATTACTCACATAACTCATTTGACTGACCCTGCTCCTTTCCTTCAGAAAGCCATACTCGTTGTACCCTTTCATGTCATAATGACCGGATTCCCATTTAATGGCATAAGGGAAAGTCGGGAAACAGTACGCACTTAGTACATCTACATCTACACTCCGCAAGCCACCTGACGGTGTGCGGCGGGGGGTACCTTGAGTACCTCTATCGGTTCTCCCTTCTATTCCACTCTCGTATTGTTCGCGGAAAGAAGGATTGTCGGTATGCTTCTGTGTGGGCTCTAATCTCTCTGATTTTATCCTCATGGTCTCTCCGCGAGATATACGTAGGAGGGAGCAATATACTGCTTGACTCTTCGGAGAAGGTACGTTCACGAAACTTTAACAAAAGCCCGCACCGAGCTACTGAGCGTCTCTCCTGCAGTCTTCCACTGGAGTTTATCATCTCCGTAACGCTTTCGCGATTACTAAATGATCCTGTAACGAAGCGCGCTGCTCTCCGTTGGATCTTCTCTATCTCTTCTATCAACCCTATCTGGTACGGATCCCACACTGCTGAGCAGTATTCAAGCATTGGGCGAACAAGCGTGTATTGTAACCTACTTCCTTTGTTTCCGGAGTGCATTTCCTTAGGATTCTTCCAATGAATCTCAGTCTGGCATCTGCTGTACCGACGATCAACTTTATATGATCATTCCATTTTAAATCACTCCTAATGCGTACTCCCAGATAATTTATGGAATTAACTGCTTCCATTTGCTGACCTGCTATTTTGTAGCTAAATGATAAGGGATCTATCTTTCTGTGTATTCGCAGCACATTACACTTGCCTACATTGAGATTCAGTTGCCATTCCCTGCACCACGCGTTAATTCGCTGCAGATCCTCCTGCATTTCAGTACAATTTTCCATTGTTACAACCTCTCGATACACCACAGCATCATCTGCAAAAAGCCTCAGTGAACTTCAGATGTCATCTACCAGGTCATTTATGTATATTGTGAATAGCAACGGTCCTATGACATTCCCCTGAGGCACACCTGAAATCACTCTTACTTCGGAAGATTTCTATCCATTGAGAATGACATGCTGCGTTCTGTTGTCTAGGAACTCTTCAATCCAATCACACAGTTGGTCTGATAGTCCATATGCTCTTACTTTGTTCATTAAACGACTGTGGGGAACTGTATCGAACGCCTTGCGGAAGTCAAGAAACATGGCATCTACCTGTGAACCCGTGTCTATGGCCCTCTGATTCTCGTGGACGAATAGCGCGTGCTGGGTTTCACACGACCGTCTTTTTCGAAACCCATGCTGATTCCTACAGAGTAGATTTCTAGTCTCCGCAAAAGTCATTATACTCGAACATAATACGTGTTCCAAAATTCTACAACTGATCGACGTTAGAGATATAGGTCTGTAGTTCTGCACATCTGTTTGACGTCCCTTCTTGAAAACGGGGATGACCTGTGCCCTTTTCCAATCCTTTGGAGCGCTACGCTCTTCTAGAGACAGGGTGCTTCAAAATGAACAGACCGTTTTTAAGGCGTTATAACATTTACAGGGTGGCGCACGAAATGTGATACCATTTTGTTTTTGAATATAAACTTTGCGGAAGTAAAGCTGTGAGGACGGGGCGTGACTCGTGCTTGGGTAGCTCAGTTGGTAGAGAACTTGCCCGGGAAAGGCAAAGGTCCCTAGTTCGAGTCTCGGTCCGACACACAGTTTTAATCTGCCAGGAAGTTTCATATCAGCGCACACTCCGCTGCAGAGTGAAAATCTCATTCTGATAAACTTTATTGTCAATACAATCCGAAAGGAACATATACTACAATGAAGAGCCGTCCATGGAGATTTGTTCAAACTCAGCACATGCTCAATATGTCCACCATTTCGTTCCCCAACTTCCTTCAAACGAACACTGAAGTTAGTTATTACCCTACGGCACATGTCTTCCGTAATCTCACTGCAAGCTTGAAGAATAAGTCTTCTGAGCTCCATTAAATCACGTGGACGTTTCGGGAAAATTTTTTCCTTTAGGTACCCCCAAAGAAAAAAGTCACATGGATTGAGGTCTGGACTATTGGGGGGCCAATTTTGTCCGTCATTGAAGCGACCTGGAAACCTGAGTGAAATGATCCGCATGTAGAAATGCTCGTGTAAAAATCCAACACAGTGTCTGCAGTATGTGGCATTGCTCCATCTCGCATGAACCACTGCGTGTCGAAGGGCAAGGCAGTAGCAAGAAGCTGTGGAATGAAGCTATTGCAAAGCATGCGCAGATAAGGCTCGCTGTTCAGTTTCTTCAAAGAAATAGGGGCCAATAAGTCCGTGACTGGAAATTGCTTCCCACGCTGTAATCCTCGGAGCCGGCCGGAGTAGCCGAGTGGTTCTAGGCGCTCCAGTCCGGAACCGCACGACCGCTGCGATAGCAGGTTCGAATCCTGCCTCGGGCATGGATTTGTTTGATGTCCTTAGGTTAGTTAGGTTTAAGTAGTTCTAAGTTCTAGGGACTCGTGACCTCAGAAGTTAGTTCCATAGTGCTCAGAGCCATTTGAACCATTTTCTTGTAATCCTCGGAGCATAATGTTGTCGTTCATGAAGCACTTGTGGGTTTTCAGTGGGCCAAAAGCGTACATTTTGTTTGTTAACTACACCGTCTAAATGAAAATACGCCTCGTCTGAAAACCAAACGTTGTCGAGAGTTTCTTTCCTATCCTCCGCCCACTGAGCAAACAGTAGTCTCTGCTGCTTGTGTTCTTCTGTGAGCTTCTGCGCACCGGTCATCTTGTATGGGTGCATATGGAGGTCACTTTTAAGAATGCGTTGAACGGAGCATCTGGATATTCCCACGATTTCCCGGGACTTCTCTGTACAGCAACTCGTACCGCTTCAATATTCCCCGGCGAACAAACATCTTTATTTGGGAGCAAGATGGTGCGCCGCCTCACCGGCATAACTCAGTACGCGACTGGTTAAACGACGTTGTAGGCTATCCGACCAGGTGATTGGGCGCAAGGGGCCGGTTGACACAGCATTTTATGCATGACCGCCACGTGGACAAACGATCTGACGTGATCATGTGTATGTGCCTCCGATACCAGCAGAACTGGCCGAGCGGTTCTACGCGCTACAGCCTGGAACCCCGCGACCGCTACGGTCGCAGGTTCGAATCCTGCCTCGGGCATGGTTATTTAGGTTCAAGTAGTTCTAAGTTCTAGGGGACTGATGACCTCAGTAGTGAAGTCCCATAGTGCTCAGAGCCATTTGAACCATTTTTTGAACCAGCTGATCTATCCGACTAGAAACAGTGTTACTGCAACACTCCTGACATATTGATCGTTTTGGAACAACTCGGCTATCGACTCTATGTGTGATCGGTGTTCACACTGAATAACTGTAAGAAAAACTGTTTGTTTCTCTTTCGTTTGGTGTATTATTTGTAATTTGGAAGGTGAATATAATATGTGCTACAGAGCCTTAAATCAGTATATTCATTTTGAAACACCCTGTATTAAACCGCGGGTAACCAGTACTTATAGCAAATTATTGCTGGTTTGCTTACAAACAACATAGACTGAAGCCCCCGAGTAAGCATTTATATTCAAATACGGGTATATATAAACAGGCAGAATACGCCACTGCGGTCGGCAACGCCTATATAAGACAACAAGCGTTAGATCGGTTGCTGCTGCTACAGGGTGTTTCAAAAATGACCGGTATATTTGAAACGGCAATAAAAACTAAACGAGCAGCGATAGAAATACACCGTTTGTTGCAATATGCTTGGGACAACAGTACATTTTCAGGCAGACAAACTTTCGAAATTACAGTAGTTACAATTTTCAACAACAGATGGCGCCGCGGTCTGGGAAACTCTATAGTACGATATTTTCCACATATCCACCATGCGTAGCAATAATATGGCGTAGTCTCTGAATGAAATTACCCGAAACCTTTGACAACGTGTCTGGCGGAATGGCTTCACATGCAGATGAGATGTACTGCTTCAGCTGTTCAATTGTTTCTGGATTCTGGCGGTACACCTGGTCTTTCAAGTGTCCCCACAGAAAGAAGTCACAGGGGTTCATGTCTGGCGAATAGGGAGGCCACTCCACGCCGCCTCCTGTATGTTTCGGATAGCCCAAAGCAATCACACGATCATCGAAATATTCATTCAGGAAATTAAAGACGTCGGCCGTGCGATGTGGCCGGGCACCATCTTGCATAAACCACGAGGTGTTCGCAGTGTCGTCTAAGGCAGTTTGTACCGCCACAAATTCACGAAGAATGTCCAGATAGCGTGATGCAGTAATCGTTTCGGATCTGAAAAATGGGCCAATGATTCCTTTGGAAGAAATGGCGGCCCAGACCAGTACTTTTTGAGGATGCAGGGACGATGGGACTGCAACATGGGGCTTTTCAGTTCCCCATATGCGCCAGTTCTGTTATTGACGAAGCCGTCCAGGTAAAAATAAGCTTCGTCAGTAAACCAAATGCTGCCCACATGCATATCGCCGTCATCAATCCTGTGCACTATATCGTTGGCGAATGTCTCTCGTGCAGCAATGGTAGCGGCGCTGAGGGGTTGCCGCGTTTGAATTTTGTATGGATAGAGGTGTAAACTCTGGCGCATGAGACGATACGTGGACGTTGGCGTCATTTGGACCGCAACTGCAACACGGCGAACGGAAACCCGAGGCCGCTGTTGGATCACCTGCTGCACTAGCTGCGCGTTGCCCTCTGTGGTTGCCGTACGCGGTCGCCCTACCTTTCCAGCACGTTCATCCGTCACGTTCCCAGTCCGTTGAAATTTTTCAAACAGATCCTTTATTGTGTCGCTTTTCGGTCCTTTGGTTACATTAAACCTCCGTTGAAAACTTCGTCTTGTTGCAACAACACTGTGTTCTAGGCAGTGGAATTCCAACACCAGAAAAATCCTCTGTTCTAAGGAATAAACCATGTTGTCTACAGCACACTTGCACGTTGTGAACAGCACACGCTTACAGCAGAAAGACGACGTACAGAATGGCGCACCCACAGACTGTGTTGTCTTCTATATCTTTCACATCACTTGCAGCGCCATCTGTTGTTGAAAATTGTAACTACTGTAATTTCGAAAGTTTGTCCGCCTGAAAATGTACTGTTGTCCCAAGCATATTGCAACAAACGGTGTATTTCTATCGCTGCTCGTTTAGTTTTTATTGCCGTTTCAAATATACCGGTCATTTTTGAAACACCCTGTACAATGGCAGGTTACCAAGATTTAAGTGAGTTTGAACGTGGTGCTATACTTGGTGCACGAGCGATGAAGTGGGGATTTTCCCGTACAACCATTTCACGAGTGTACCGTGAATATCAAGTGTGCGGTGAAATGTCAACTCTATGACGTCGCTGCGGCCGGAACGGCGACTGTAGAGAATCGTTCAACATGACGGAAGTGAAACCCTTCCGCAAATTTTTGCAGATGTCAATGCGAAGCACTCAACGAAACATAATCGATATGGACTCTCGAAGTCGAAGCCCCACTCGCTACCCTTGATGACTGAACGATGTAAGGCTTTACGCCTCACCTGGTCCCGGGAACACCGAAATTGGACTGTTGATGACAAGAAACATGTTGCTTGGTCGTAAGAGCTTCGTTTCACATTGTATCAAGCGCATGGACGTGTACGGGTATGGAGACATAATGAATCCACGGACCCTGCATGCGCCGCGCGGGATTAGCCGAGCGGTCTTAGACGCTGCAGTCATGGACTGTGCGGCTGGTCCCGGCGGAGGTTCGAGTCCTCCCTCGAGCATGGATGTGTGTGTTTGTCCTTAGGATAATTTTGGTTAAGTAGTGTGTAAGCTTAGGGACTGATGACCTTAGCAGTTAAGTCCCATAAGCTTTCACACACATTTGACCATTTTTGACCCTGCATGTCAGTAGGGAACTGTCGAAGCTGGTGGAGGCTCTGTAATGGCGTGGGGCGCGTGCATTTGGGGCGATATGGATCCCCTTACAGTCGAGATACGACTCTGGCGGGTGACATGTAGTAACCGTCCTGCCCGATCACTTGCATCCATTCATGTCCATTGTGTATCCCGACGGACTTGGGCAATTTCCGCAGGACAATGTGACACACCACACGTCCAGAATTGTTCAGAGTGACTCCAGGCATACTCTTCTGAGTTTAAACACTTCCGCTGGCCACCAAACTCCCCAGACATGATCATTATTGAGTATATCTGGGATGCCTTGCAACGTGCTGCTCAGAAGAGATCTCCACCCACTCGTACTCTCTACTGATTTATGGACAGCCCTGCAGGATTCATGGTGTCAGTTCCCTCCAGCACTACTTCAGACATTAGTCGAGTCCATGCCACGTCGTGTTGCCGTACTTCTGCGTGCTCGCGGGTGCCCTACACGATATTGGGCAGGTGTACCAGTTTCTTTGGCTCTTCAGTCTAATCAGCTACAGCTGCCTAACTATTAAAAACTAGTCTTAAATGTCAACATATGTAAGACACTGCTCGTTCGTACTCATAGCTGCATCATCTGGTAAGACTACACGACACGTAATCAAAGAGTATGCACTAACATAAATCACAAGAAAGTCCATCAAGTCCTTTATAACCTGTGCGTTCTTCGTGCTGCCGTTGGGAGCAGTTATCACACATAATGCAGTCTTCCGTGATAGGCTTGTTGTGGACTTTACCACACCCTGGGCAGTTCGAAACATCACATTCCTGTTTAGATTTGGGCCTTGTTACTGAAGATGATGGCCCTAGATATTCTGGGTCGCTCGTTACTGTTGTCTTGTCTCTTGTTGGTTCTGTCTGGTTTAGCTTATTTTTCTGACAGTGCTTTTCTTTACGGAGACCTAGACAAAATATCGGATTTTTTTGGGATTTTCTTCTTTGCTGTGGGTCGATCACACTTTGGCAGTAGATAAATATTGGATATGCGTACATCTGTTCGTATATCAGCACACTGAACTACGTTTGCGCCACATTCGTTCGTGAGCTCCTGTTGAGCGCCTTTGCCTTCTTCAGTTGGTGGAAATTCGGCTCTCTCAATGATCTCTGATGGAGCAAAATCTTCTGCTGTGAAGAGATCCGGACTGAATGGGAAAATTTTGGAAATTTATGATAAGATCTTATGGGACCTACACTTACACACGACTTAATCTAACTTACGCTAAGGGCAACACACACACACACACACACACACACACACACACAACACACACACACACACACACACACATACCCATGGTCAAGGGAGGACTCGAACCTCCGAGGGGCGAGCCGGGCGAACCGTGACAAAGCCCCCAGACCGCGCGGCCATTGAATGAGAAT
This sequence comes from Schistocerca americana, assembly GCF_021461395.2. NCBI lineage: Eukaryota > Metazoa > Arthropoda > Insecta > Orthoptera > Acrididae > Schistocerca > Schistocerca americana. Next base: position 136,371,882 of record NC_060128.1, read on the forward strand.
ATTCCCGTTGATTCGAAGGATTTCTCAGCTGTTTGGATAGGAGCTGCTCTAGAATATTCACCTCGAAACAAAGCGCTCCCATCTGTTTGTCTGATGGGTCTTCCTGGATTAGTAACCTTTCGAAACGAAGAAGGGGGGACGGCGTTAAGAGTACGCCATGTTACAACGTACTCTTAATCAGTCCGCCATATAGTTCAAAAAAATTTCGCAAATGGGAGTCACTACCTCGTTCCGCTGTTTGTGATGCCGTGTTTTGATCTTCACAGAACGGTAATGCTTTTGGATAATAATAATGTATAGCCGGCAGGAGTGGCCGTGCGGTTCTAGGCGCTACAGTCTGAAGCCAAGCGACCGCTACGGTCGCAGGTTCGAATCCTGCCTCGGGCATGGTTGTTTGTGATGTCCTTAGGTTAGTTAGGTTTAATTAGTTCTAAGTTCTAGGCGACTGATGACCTGAGAAATTAAGTTGGATAGTGCTCAGAGCCATTTGAACCATTTGAACAATAGTAATGCATACCTAGACAGTGCTTATTGCTTACAACATACAACTTTTGAAACAAAACCTTATATTTACCAACTACAACCAAAACATCTGCGGGGCTCTTCAAGATTACGTGTGACCGTCGCTATAAAAGTAACAACTGAATGTAGTTTTTCGTTGACGGTCAGTGTTGGCAATATAGTCAAAATTCCACTGTGAAATCTTACCAAACGCGTACTCTTACCCGACCTTACCCTGATATTCATAAATCAACAAAATGTATGATAAGTTCGTGTTATACTTACATTACGCTTGCGCAATGATTGTATAGTATCGAAAGTACGAAGGGCGTCCAACAAATAATGCAACACACTTTATTTCTGAAAGCAGGTTGGTTTTATTGATGATTGCAAGACGCCATAACATTCACCCCTCTTTTGTCTACAAAATCCTGTTTTTCAACATGAAACATAATCTCCGTTCCATGCGACAGCCTTACATCACCTTACTGGGAGGACCTATATGCCCTCATAGTAGCACTCTACTGGAACAAAAAAATGGCTCTAAGTACTATGGGACTTAACATCTTAGAACTACGTAAACTTAACTAACCTAACGACATCACAAACATCCATGCCCGAGGCAGGATTCGAACCTGCGACCGTAGCAGCAGCGCGGTTCCGGACTCAAGCACCCAAAACCGCTCGTCCACAGCTCTACTGGAGCAAACTTCTTCCCGTCATCCACGTACTAATTCCCGCTGAGTACATCTTTCATTACGCCAAACAGACGGAAGTCGGAAGGTGCGAGATTTGGGTTCTAGGGTGGGTGAGGAATAAGAGTCCAATGAAGATTTATGACTTTCTCTTGGGTGCGCAGACTTGCGTGTCTCGGCAGACTTTAGACTTTTGGTGCTGAAATGACCAGATACTGAGCTGGATCCTGCACGCATTCAGCCCACAGCAAAGCACGGTTGTGGGGGGAATTATGGTATGGGGATGTATGGCTACATCTGGTGTAGGGTAACCTGTTCAAGTTGAAAGCAACGTGTGTAGGTGTCACTCATAAAAATTCCATCGCTATTTGGGAATATGAAATCCATGAATGGCTGCAAATGGTCTCCAATTAGCCGAACGTAACCATTTCCAGTCAATGATCGATTAAGATCAACCACAGAATCTAGTCCATTCCAGGTAAATACACAATTTTATGGAGCCACCATCACTTTGCACAGTGCCTTGTTGTAAACTTCTATTCATGACACATTCGAACCCAACCATCTGCTCTTAACAATTTAAATCGGGACTCATCTGAGCAGGTGTGATATTCCTGGCTGTGGCCGCCAGTATTTTGTTTTGCTAGAAGCTCGCCTTCATGCAGTCGATACAAGTGAAGTAGCATATGGTACAAAAGTGCGGTGAGGTACAAGCGACAGATGGTACAGTATGTGGCAGTCCCATGGGAGAGTCCGCCAGTTGTGCTGAACTTGCTTCTGATTGGTCGACACAGTCGGGTGTTCGACGCCAAAACGCCTAACTTCTCATACTAATTATTTATATACTTCCCATGAATTTAACCCAGACTTCAGCATGACAATCTCCATGGTTCCTTACGAGTCTATCGTTTTTGTTTATTAAATTTCGCCGGTCTCGGTAGGCGAGCGGTTCTAGGCGCTTCAGTCTGGAACCGCGCGGCCGCTACGGTCGCAGGTTCGAATCCTGCCTCGGGCATGGATGTGTGTGATGTCCTTAGGTTAGTTAGGTTTAAGTAGTTCTAAGTTCTAGGGTACTGATGACCTCAGAAGTTAAGTCCCATAGTGCTCAGATCCATTTGAACCATTTTATTAAATTTCACTAGTTCTGAGAAAAATAAGAGTAACGATATTGCAACCGAAATGCTTCGGAGACTTTCGGGTCGCTTTGGCGCGCCTGGGAGGCGAAGTACTTTTTGTCCGCTAGTCAATGTGTTTCGGGCGTTCTGAAGGTCCGGTCACGCAACTCTGTTTCGATCGCTCGGAGGGCCGAACGTGTAAGACTGTTTCGGGCGCTCTTCAGAGCCTTGACATGTATCTCTGTTCCGCGACGGACATGTCGTACTCTGTATCGGAAGTTTTCAGAAAAGTAAAAAAAAAAAAAAAAAAAAAAAAAGCCTCAAATGGCTCTGAGCACTATGGGACTTAACTTCTAGGGTCATCAATCCCCTAGAACGTAGAACTACTTAAACCTAACTAACCTAAGAACATCACACACATCCATGCCCAAGGCAGGATTCGAACCTGGTACCGTTGTTCTCGCGCGGTTCCAGACTGTAGCGCCTAGAACCGCTCGGCCACCCTGGCCGGTATAACTGCCCACGTCGTGTTGTGCCGACTCCACTGTAGCTTGAATGGATTTTTAAGTTTGTTTTATATGCCCGACTTCTAATTTCACCAGACAAGTCTCCAGGGTTGAGCAGTTATTGCCCGATGTCGACACGCAATATTGTTTGTTAAAGCGGAGTTCGCCGTTACTAATTATGTTTTTAGATTTAATTTTATTACTCGTACAGAGACTCAACACAATACAAAATGTCGACTATTTTGCCATTTTAGAGAAGAGAAACCTTAAGCGCTTCTGCTTCTATAGTCTCAGTATCAAATGTTCACTAATTTCAATTTACTTCCTATCTCAGTTCAGTATTTAACACAAATTATATATCAGTGTCATTTCAGAGATATTACGTCGGTTCCACACTGACGGAATAACACGTAATTGTCATTTAACATCACTTTTATTAATAATCCTTTTTCTTATGACGTAAATGTTAATGAATGATCACTATCTAGGAGGAAAGAGGGACTGATCCTAATCATGAGATAATAGCTTTTAATGAGCCCGCAATCGTTAATTAAATAAAAAGTCACGTTCAAGGATGATATGCGAACAACTTTCGTTACGTTCGTTTTCACGTATCTGTCCAAACTAATCCTGTCGCCCACAATTCAAATTAAAATTGACGTTAACACCTTTTGTCGAAACATCGAATCGTAACTATTATGTGAAAGTTTATTCTAGTCCCCAAATTAATTCCTTTCAGATACGCGCACGACCGAACAGCAGAACGGAACACAAACGACTTGTTTTAAAAACCGAACAACGCAATGACGTTCCATTACGACAATGTCCGCCCAATGAACATCTATTCGACTTTATCTTTTGTACTCTGCTTACTTAAATTATTCCTAATTACAATTTATTCAGCTATTTAACGAAAACATCTAACAAAAAATAAAATAAATTTATCCCAACGTAAAAGATCCGTTACACCGGCCAATGTTACCGTACAATTAAGAAAGCTATGTCGAGTGTTGTAAAAGACATTGTAAAAAGGATGATTAGTTAAAATATATAGGATACAGTAATGAGAAATGTCGCCTACCATCATTGTCAGTACTACAGATCTTGCCCTGAGTAGATACGGAGACTAACCTGGGAAATCCCATAAAAAGCACAATCACAGATTGACGGCAGCCTCCGCCGAAGAAGATCCGACGACAGACGAGCTGTCTTTTGCGCTGAGGTACAACTTTAGAAGACAACAGCTTTGTGGAAAGAACAGTTTTTTTGTCATCAGTCTACTGACTGGTTTGATGCGGCACGCCGCGAATTCCTTTCCTGTGCTAACCTCTTCATCTCTGAGTAGCACTTGCAACCTACGTCCTCAATTATTTGCTTGACGTATTCCAATCTCTGTCTTCCTCTACAGTTTTTGCCCTCTACAGCTCCCTCTATTACCATGGAAGTCATTCCCTCATGTCTTAGCAGATTTCCTATCATCCTGTCCGTTCTCCTTATCAGTGTTTTCCACATATTCAATTCCTCTCCGATTGTGCGTAGAACCTCCTCATTCCTTACCTTATCAGTCCACCTAATTTTCAACATTCGTCTATAGCACCACATCTCAAATCGTGCAGGGCCCAACCGATACGGCCACGAGCCCAAGAGAGGTGCTGCAGGCGATGTCATGCTGTTAGCAAAGGCACTCACGTCGGACGTCTGCTGCCATAGCCCATTAACGACTAATGCCATAGCCCATTAACGACTAATTTCGCCGCACCGTCCTAACGGATATGGTCGTCGTACGTCCCACACGGATTTCTGCAGTTATTTCATGCATTTCTGATTGTGTGTTTGCACTGACAACTTTACGCAAACGCCGCTGCTCTCGGTCGGTACGTGAAGGCCATCGGCCACTGTGTTATCGTGGCGAGAGGTAATGCCTGAAATTTTAGTATTCTCGGCACACTCTTGACACTGTGGATCTCGGAGTATTGAATTTCCTAACGATTTCCAAAATCAAATGTCCTATGTGTGGTAGCTACAACTACCATTCCGTGTCCAGAGTCTGTACACTCCCGTCATGCGGCCACAACAACGTCGGAAACCTTTTCACATGAATCAACTGAGTTCAAATGACGACTCCGCCAATGCACTGCCCTTTTATATCTTGTGTACGAGACACTATCGACATTTGCTTATTTGTGTATATCGATATGCCATGTTTTTTTTGTCACCTACGTCTATGCAGTTATCAAGAGGCAAGTTCTACGGCCTGTGTGAACTCGCTGTAAGAGGTGACAGACTTTTGCTAACGACTGGTTTCGATCATACCTAACAGATATTGTACAAAGAGTAGAAATAACACATACTTCAAATAGATCTAAACATTTAGTAAAGCACTTACCAGAACCAAAATACATTGATACAGGGGTTCCGCAAGGCAGCATATTAGGACCATTACTGTTTCTAATATACGTCAATGACTTTCGCAGTAGTGTTACTCATGGTGAAAAAATCCTCTTCGCTGATGACAGCAATATTATAGTCACTGAGAAAACAAGAGAACTCCTTGCCGAGAAAGCAAATGAAACTCTCAAGGAAGTTTATGATTGGCCAATAAGTAATAAAGTGGCATTGAACATAAAGAAAACTAATGCTATGAATTTCAGTTTGGAGAGGGAAAATGATAACGTTAAATTAAATGTAGATGGCACCTCGATACACTGTGTAACAAATGCAAAATTTCTAGGAGTGAATATTGATTCTCAGTTGAAGTGGTGTGAACACACAAACGTACTTAGAATGTCATCAGCATGTTATGCCCTTAGAATTCTGTCATCAGTGTGTAACATGCAGTGTCTTTTAGTTGCATGTTATTCATGTTGTTGTTGTTGTTGTTGTTGTGGTCTTCAGTCCTGAGACTGGTTTGATGCAGCTCTCCATGCTACCCTATCCTGTGCAAGTTTCTTCATCTCCCAGTACCTACTGCAACGTACATCCTTCTGAATCTGCTTAGTGTATTCATCTCTTGGTCTCCCTCTACGATTTTTACCCTCCACACTGCCCTCCAGTGCTAAATTTGTGACCCCATGATGCCTCAGAACATGTCCTACCAACCGGTCCCTTCTTCTCGTCAAGTTGTGCCACAAACTCCTCTTCTCACCAATTCTATTCAATACCTCCTCATTAGTTATGTGATCTACCCATCTAATCTTCAGCATTCTTCTGTAGCACCATATTTCGATAGCTTCTATCCTCTTCCTGTCCAAACTATTTATTGTCCATGTTTCACTTCCATACAAGGCTACACTCCATACAAATACTTTCAGAAACGACTTCCTGACACTTAAATCTATACTCGATGTCAACGAATTTCTCTTCTTCAGAAATGCTTTCTTTGCCATTGCCAGTCTACATTTTATATGTTCTCTACTTCAACCATCATCGGTTATTTTGCTCCCCAAATATCAAAATTCCTTTACTACTTAAGTGTCTCAGTTCCTAATCTAATTCCCTCAGCATCACCCGATTTAATTCGACTACATTCCATTATCCTCGTTTTGCTTTTGTTGATGTTCATCTTATACCCTCCTTTCAAGACACTGTCCATTTCGTTCAACTGTTCTTCCAAGTCCTTTGCTGTCTCTGACAGAATTACAATGTCATCGGCGAACATTAATGTTTTTATTTCTTCTCCATGGATTTTAATACCTATTCCGAATTTTTCTTTTGTTACTTTTACTGCTTGCTCAATATACGGATTGAATAACATCGGGGAGAGGCTACAACCCTGTCTCACTCCCTTCCCAACTACTGTTTCCCTTTCATATCCCTCGACTCTTGTAACTACCATCTTGTTTCTGTACAAATTGTAAATAGCCTTTCGCTCTCTGTATTTTACCCCTGCCACCTTCAGAATTTGAAAGAGAGTATTCCAGTCAACATTGTCAAAAGCTTTCTCTAAGTCTACAAATGCTAGAAACGTAAGTTTGCCTTTGCTTAATCTTTCTTCTAAGATAAGTCGTAAGGTCAGTATTGCCTCACGTGTTCCAATATTTTTACGGAATCCAAACTGATCTTCCGCGAGGTCAGCTTCCACCAGTTTTTCCATTCGTCTGTAAAGAATTCGCGTTAGTATTTTGCAGCTGTGACCTATTAAACTGATAGTTCGGTAATTTTCACATCTGTCAACACCTGCTTTCTTTGGGATTGGAATTATTATATTCTTCTTGAAGTCTGAGGGTATTTCGCCTGTCTCGTACATCTTGCTCACCAGATGGTAGAGTTTTGTCAGGACTGGCTCTCCCAAGGCTATCAGTAGTTCTAATGGAATGTTGTCTACTCCCGGGGCCTTGTTTCGGCTCAGGTCTTTCAGTGCTCTGTCAAACTCTTCACGCAGTATCGTATCTCCCATTTCATCTTCATCTACATCATCTTCCATTTCCATAATATTGTCCTCAAGTACATCGCCCTTGTATAGACCCTCTATATACTCCTTCCACCTTTCTGCTTTCCCTTCTTGTTATGTTATTCATATGTACATCCAATTCTTAGCTATGGAATTCCTTTTTGAGGAACAAATGCACAAAATATGAACACAATTTTCAAACTCCAGAAAAGAACCATAAGGACAATAACCAAAAATACTAGTCGAGCTCATTGAAAAGATCTTTTCAGAATACTGGAGATTTTAACTGCTCCATTGAATACATTTACCAGTCAGTAGTACATACATCAAAAATAACATTGGTCATTACTGCACAAACAGCTCTGTCCATGACCATGCAACAAGAGATAGACTTAACTTATATTTACCGAGAAAAAAATAAACATAAAACTCAAAACAGCATTTTCTATCAAGGAATAAAACTGTACAAAAAATTACCAAAAGAGATTAAAGAAATTACTAAAATACACTTATTTAAAAAGGCAGCTAAAGAGAACCTGCTACGCAATACATTTTATACATTGAAGAATTACTTAGTTAAAACAGAGTAGGGGTTTGTTAAAAAATGTTATACAAATAAATAATAATAACAATAAAATGAAATTTTCACTCTACAGCGGAGTGTGCGCTGATATGAAACATCCTGGCAGATTAAAACTGTGTGCCGGACCGAGACTCGAACTCGGGACCTTTGGCTTTCGCGGGCAAGTGCTCTACCAACTGAGCTACCCAAGCACGACTCACGCCCCGTCCTCACACCCTGTCAAGTTTGGAAGGTAGGAGACGAGGTACTGGCAGAAGTAAGGGTGTGAGGACGGGGCGTGAGTCGTGCTTGGGTAGCTCAGTTGGTAGAGCACTTGCCCGCGAAAGGCAAAGGTCCCGAGTTCGAGTCTCGGTCAGGCACACAGTTTTAATCCGCCAGGAAGTTTCAATAACAATAATGATTATAAAATATCCAACATTCCACATAACACCTTCACTTTACGTTTTTTCCTTCTTTTTTTTCCTTTCTAGAATTACTCGCCGGCCGCAGTGGACGAGCGGTTCTAGGCGCTTCAGTCTGGAACCGCGCGACCGCGACGGTCGCAGGTTCGAATCCTGCCTCGGGCATGGATGTGTGTGCTGTACTTAGGTTAGGTTAGGTTTAAGTAGTTCTAAGTTTTAGGGGACTGATAACGTCAGCTGTTCAGTCCCATAGTGCTCAGAGCCATTTGAACCATTTGAATTACTTACCCCCAAGCTGTGCATAGCACAATACTGATACTTCTTCCTCTTTCTGAGCTCAACATCTCACTCGTTATGGAGGGATGCTGACTCAGTTTTTCAGGGTAGCAAACGGGAAGTTGCGGTACAGAAAATGGCCCAGAAATCATCAGTGTGTGTGTGTGTGTGTGTGTGTGTGTGTGTGTGTGTGTGTGTGTGTTCGTGTGCGCGCGCGGTTTTATGAACAATGGCTGTATAGTGTGTGCAGTGACTGATAGTGAGATACGAGTCAACAATGTGGCATTACGTTATGTAATAAGTTATTTCTAAAAGAAGTATTGTAGACCAGGAGTAAATCTAATTATTTTCTCTAATTGGGCGTATACCAGGAGTAAATCTAATTATTGTCTCTAATTGAACGTATTGTTGAGCCGTCAGGTACTCTGTAATCTGCTTTTTGTCACTTTTGGTAAACAGGAAAATCTTCCTACCTTTTTTAATATTTCTATTTACGGCTGAATTCATCGATGCAGTAACCGCTTTATGATCGCTGATTCCCTGTTCTGTGTTAACTGTTTCAAATAGTTCGGGTCTGTTTGTCACCAGAAGGTCTAATATGTTATCGCCACGAGTCGGTTCTCTGTTTAACTGCTCAAGGTAGTTTTCAGATAAAGCACTTTAAAAAATTTCATTGGATTCTTTGTCGCTGCCACCCGTTATGAACGTTTGAGTCTCCCAGTCTATATCCGGCAAATTAAAATCTCCACCCAAGGAAATCTACTCGAAATATTTTCCAAATTATCCTTCAGGTGCTCAGCCACAACAGCTGCTGAGCCAGGGGGCCTATGGAGACATCCAATTACCATGTCTGGGTCTGCTTTAACCGTGACCTTCACCCAAATTATTTCACATTTCGGATCTCCGTCAATTTCCTTCGATACTATTGCACTTCTTATCGCTATAAACACGCCTCCCCCTTCACTGTCCAGCCTGTCTCTGCGGTATACATTCCAATCTGAGTTTAGGATTGCATTACTGTTTACGTCTGGTTTCAGCCAACTTTCTCTTTATACCAATTAGCTTATTTTAAATTGATCTAAATTTGTAAGTACTTTGACATGTCCTACATCCTTGTAAAAAGAGATCTACGGCCTTCGTAATCGTCGCTACTTGAGTGTGGCGTAAGAGTGCAGTTTTGAGGAAAGGCCTGATGATTTGCCAGACGGCGGCATGGCCACCCCTACGCAGCTACCCCACGCCCCACCCCCTGTGACACACACACACACACACACACACACACACACACACGTGCGGAGCGGCAGCTGTGCTTCGCTCTCAATAGCCGCTCCCGCAGCGCCTCCTGACCCGTGACGTCATCAGAGACGCGCCGACCAATAGCCGGCCGCCATTGACACGCGTCACGTCCGTTCCTTTCTCCATCCGCGAAATTACTCTGCGCTTAACGGCAAAAGCACAAATACATCCACTTCTTCATTGGTGAGCTCTCAGGAAAAAAAACACGGCAATCACGCTTGAAGTGCAACCTTGAACCACGCTTGCTAAACAGGGGATAAAAGCAAAGTTTCTGAGGGGGCTTGATTACAGGTCAACATGCATATAAAATTATTTTAGAAGGTTCAGTTTATTATTACTATTTCATTGCACTCTAATATTTTGTCTAACTGCAGCGTCTCTTCACAGATGTGCGAAGTAGTTCATAACGCGCTGGAAGCAGGGGCGGATCCGGGATCTCGGTCAGGGAGGGCAAATTTTTTGGTACCTGCCTTCCAAAAAATTAATTCCAAATAAAAGCATTAATACTCTATACACACACACACACACACACATATATATATATATATATATATATATATATATTCTGCTTTTAGTTTAATTGTGTTAAGTGCGTTTAATGAAATAACTTACTGCATTACCTAAAAAATATTCTTCAAATACGACACGTGCACTTGAAAAACTCCGTGTTTGTCTGCTAATGTAAAATAATCTATAAAATTGCTAATGTTCGTTTCCATTCTTAAATCTTCGAAATTAGTTCACCAATTGCTTTCATATGACAGAATGTTTCCATCGAATTCGCGCATGTGTTTATACGCAGCAATGACGATACGATTGCGGAAAGTTATAATAGGGTATTTGACTCTGTTCAGCAAATCATCTTATATTGTTAATTACGTCAGTATCTGTTTTAATCTGCTGACTGTAACATTTATATTCTTACTGTATGAGAGAATGGATTGTGAAGGAATCCACAGACGTTATTTTCGTGTACATTATTACATTTGGCTAATTAATGTTTGTGATCATTCCGCATCAAAGTGAGAAGAAAGCCATAATGGGGGAGAAGCGTACATCCAGATCGAAAACGTGCAATTGCAGAATAAAAGGGACTGTCGTAAGGTTCTCACTATTTGCAACTAATGAGAACATTTTCAAGTATTCCTTCGGTGTTCATCGCTTAGTTATCAACACCATCTCTTTGCAAATTGCCACTAGAAACAAAATCTTGCATACGCACTGCAGGGAAAGTGCTAAAAAAGGGACACAGATCGCTCATGCCTCAGCGAATATTATCATTTTATTCGTAAGTATAGTTGTTTCTTATGTAGTTTATTCGCTAAATGGAAGAGGTTTCAAGGTCTCTTTTTGAATTGTTACATCAAACTGCGTGCCATTGATTACATCTTCGACTTCAAGCAAAATCAGCCCCTAAAGCAGTAGGAAAAAAAAGATCGGTCACGCACAAGGGGGGGGGGGGGCAATTGCCCCCATTGCCCCCCCTCACCCTCCCCCAACCTCCACCCCTGGATCCGCCCCTGGGGAAGCGCATATTAAAACGAGTAGATATGCCGCAGCGGCCAATTCCAAATCCCTCCGGAAGGTTCGGTGCTTACAACGGATCTCTCTGCGGTACTAGAGAGGCAGACGTGTTGTTGCCATAATCTCTATATCGAAACCGGAACGTTACTATTAAACTGGCTAAAAATGGACGTGATATGGAAAGCAGAAACCGGGACACTTCCCTTAACCTTACGAAAGTGAACTAATTAACGGAGCCGGCCGGGTGCTGCTACTGTCGCAGGTTCGAATCCTGCCTTGGGCACGGATGTGTGTGATGTCCTTGGGTTAGTTAGGTTTAAGTAGTTCTAAGTTCTTGGGGACTGATGACCCCAAAAGCTAAGTTCCGTAGTGCTCAGAGCCATTTGAACCATTTTTGAATTAACGGAAATATTTTGTCGGCTTTGTGATTACTAATGTCTGTAGCTACATCATAATTATCTGTAGCTATACAAAATAACGGACCTATGAAAGATCATGTTTGTCTGACGGTGTCGTGCGCTAACAATTACTTCACGATTACTGTTGATTTTGTTCTGACCTTTTTCACATTGTTTGTGCTTGAAAGCATTGAGAATTTTGGAGTTTAGTCTAGAAGTACAGTTCACTGATTTCAAAAACATGTGGTGTTTGACAGTTTGATAGCACGTTACTAATTTCGCCGCTGTTACGAAATTGCCTTGTTTAAATGAAATTCACACAAAATAACTATCCATTTTCAAGTGCTTACTGAGTCCACGTTTTATTTATTCTTTACGCTAGCTATATAATCCATAAATATCCACATTTTCCGCATGTGCGATTGAAACACATTACAAATTACACATTCTGCTTCATACTCACTTCTGCCTCGTTTTACGAAGACCTATTCTTCTGAATATTTTTCTCGGAATAACCACTTTCTCTTTGGCATTTTCAGTTCGTCTGAAACAGTAAAACACTTTAATAACAGAGTAACGGCATAACGACTCAGAGATAGAGAGAACTACATTGCGCGAAGCCTGTACTGTACTAAGGGAAAAACAGAAACTCTGCAGCGTTAACGCGCCATGGTACTCCTGTATGAATTGAGTCAACTGTGATAGTAAAGACTTCCGTTATATAGGTTAACAGTTGGAGTCGAAATATAGTTTCACCCAAGAATTTGGAGATAAAAGTTGATAGTATGAGAAAATTTCTCTGAAATCTAGGACAAATTACCGTCCTGGAAGTGTTTTTCGGGACACCAATTTCTTTAATCTGAAACCTCAACTGTCCTGGAAGACAGGAACATATGACAGCGCATATCTGACGAATATGGACACTATGTTTCTAACGTTAATGGCAACGACCCTGCATTGATGTTTTCATACGAGGACGACCACTGCGAGGTCTGTCATTCGTATTTCCCGCGTCTCTGTATTTTCTCCACAACTTAGGCACACCACTTTTAGTGATGTCTATCTGATCGCCATCATCTTGTTGTGTACGACCTGCTGAAAGTAAAGCGACTATCCTGACTCCATCAAAGTGTTGTATGCCTCTATGTGGCATGATAGTGTAGTGTTGGAAAACTGAAAGAAGCTGTTGTTGATATGGCCGGCCGGTGTGGCCGTGCGGTTCTAGGCGCTTCAGTCTGGAACCGCGTGACCGCTACGGTCGCAGGTTCGAATCCTGCCTTGGGCATGGATGTGTGTGATGTCCTCAGGTTAGTTAGGTTTAAGTAGTTTTAAGTTCTAGCGGACTAATGACCACAGATGTTAAGTCCCATAGTGCTCAGAGCCATTTGAACCATTTTGAACTGATGACGTCAGATGTTAAGTCCCATAGTGGTCAGAGCCATTTTTTGTTGTTGTGGTTGTTGATACTGGACTGCTCGCGGTGTGCCGTTGCGGCAGCGGTATGTCTACATGACTGGGAAACGGCCACAGAGCATGTCACTAGTAAACACCGACCAGTATATGGGCTCAAACTGGATGATGTATGCAGTACCTAGGTGAATGAGTCCTCTAGTAACGTAGACTACACTTCACGCTAGTGTTCCAAACTCTTGTTGAGCAGTGTATAAAGGTACAAAACGTGGTCGTGGCGTGCCTCATTCCAGCCATGCAGGCGGGAGGAGGTCCTCCTCATTCCTCTTCGCACAGGCCGAAGGGGAGCACTCATTTGTCGACTGATTTACCTTCTGTTTTAACTGACAGTCAAACGAATGGCGGTACGACTTTTGCGGTTTTGTGACTCGTCCGATTTGTTCCCTAAAAGTTTCCTACGTGATCAGTGTAACTGTTCAACCAGTCCCACATTCCTGTTAATTGTTTTAGTTGTCCTCTTGCGTTACTTCAATTTACTGAACAGTTTTAGTACATTTGAAGATTTTTTTTTACGCTGCCTTCCATGATGTGAGGTAGGCCTAGTGTGATTGAGCCGTGGTCATGGGCGCGATTGGACGAGAGTGACTGCTATTTTGTCTCAAACTAGCTTAGCGTCCTCTGCTGCACTCATGTAAAGTGTATGGCCTGCAGAGATTTCTTTTTTTTTTTTTTATTTAATCGAATTTTTATGTTGTTCACAAATTGTAACATCATCTAAGCTTTCCACTCTAATTAAGGCCATATAAGAATGGTCTTTACCGAACTTAGTTCTAACCAAGAAGCGATTCTCGTGGCCGGAGTCCAAAGTTGTTAATCATCCGTTCTGCTTTCTTGCGGAGCTATTTTCATAGCAAATTTCATACCCTAAAAATATTTCTTTATATCTAATCGAGAAGTAAAATACCAATATTCATAAATTTAGGTTTAAAATTTTTTCAATGTAAAGAAATATTTTCTTCAAACGTTTCATCTCTTGTTCAACTCCCTTAGGAGTTGAATTTCCAGGCACACTGAAACACGTAAACATAATTTTTTTATTTGTAACCGAGAAGTCAAATGTCATAGATGTAGCCTTAAAATTCCTTTAGCAGTTTTTAGTATTCATTTATTTTAAAGAAAACTTTCAACCACTATTTTACTCCCTTAGTGGTTGAATTTCCAAAAATGTTGAAATACATATTTTTTTATTTTTTGGCTGTGAAACCGAATATTTGTTTTCCTAGTTCTAGCTTCAAAATTTTCTTTATAGCGACATATTTTCAAAAAGTCCTTCATCCTCTATTTGACCCCCCTTAGGAGTGGAATTTCGGACAAGTTTAAACGATCCCTACAGTATAAGATCCACACCCTCTACAAACTTTAAGTTTCTGTCCTTAGCGTTTCGGGCTGGGCGGTGATGAGTGAGTGTGATCTTGTTTCACCCCCCGCCCCCAGTTGTTCAATTTCCAAAACAGTGACACGTGTATATTTTATTTCTAACTGAGAAGCCAAATTTAAATGTTCGTATATTTAGCTTTGAAAATGCTTTCATAGTAGGATACGTCCATAAAAAATCTCATCCCGTATTTCACTGTGTTCAGTTTCCTGGTTCAGTTTCCAGAAAGACTCGAACATATATTTTTTATTTCTATCCGATAAGTAAAAAACCATCGTTCACAGATGTAACTTTAAAAATATTATAGTAGTTCTCTAATATTTCTATATGTACAAAACACGTTTTCACCCACTATTTCATCCCCATAGGGTTAAATCTCCATAAATTCTGAAATCCGTATTTCTTTACTTGTCGTAGGTCTAGCCTGAAAATTGTCTTAATAGTGTGGCTTTTCAAAAAGAGACCTTCATCCCCTGTTACACCCCATTAGGGTTGGAATTTCGAGAAATTCCTTCTTAAACGACACCTGCAGCATAAGACCCACATCTTCAAACATATATTTTTTATTTCTAACCGAGAAGTCTTTAGCGACGTGGGCTGGTCGTTGGTCAGTCAGTCAGTCAGTCAATCAGTTAGTGAGTCACGACATTGTCTTTGTACACTGAAGCGACAAAGAAACTGGTGTACACATGCATATTCAAATAGAGAGATATGTAAAGAGGCAGAATACGGCGCTGCTGTCGGCAACTCCTGCATAAGGCAACAGGTGTCTGCCGCAGTTGTTAGATGGGTTACTGCTACTACAAAGATGTAAGTGAGCTTTAACATGATTTAGTCGGCGCACGAGCTATGGGACACAGAATCTCAGAGGTAACGAAGAAGTGGGGATTTTCCCGTGCAACCATTTCATGAATATACCGCAAATACCAGGAATCAGGTAAAACATCAAATCTTCGATATCGCTGCTGCCGGAAAAAGATCCTGCAAGAACGGGGACAACGACGACTCAAGAGAACGTTTCAACGTTACAGAAGAGCAACCCTTCCTCAAATTGCCGCAGATTTTAATGCTGGGCCGTCTACAAGTGTCAGCGAAGGCCCACTCCTGATGGCTGCACGACACAAAGCTTTACACCTCGTGTGGTCCCGTCAACAGCGACATTGGACTGTTGATGAGTGGAACCGTTGCCTGGTCGGACGAGTATCGTTTCAAATTGTATCGAGTGGATGGACGTGTACGGCTATGGAGACAACCTCATGGATCCACGGATCGTGCATGTCAGCAGGGAAGTGTTCAAGCTGGTGGAGGTTCTGTAATGGTGTGGAGCGTGTGCAGTTGGAGTGATATGGGACGCCTGATACGTGTAGGTACGACTCTGACAGGTGACACGTACGTCAGCATCCTGTCTGGTCACCTGGCTCGATTCATGTCCATTGTGCATTCCGACGGACTTGGGCAATTTCCGCAGGACAATGCGACACCCCCACACGTCCAGAATTGCTACGAAGTGGCTCCAGGAACACTCAGCTGAGTTTGAAAACGTCCGCTGGCCACCAAACCCTCCAGACATGAACATTATTGGGATGTCTTGCAAGTTCTGTTCAGAAGTGACCTGCACCCCCTCGTGCACTTAGGATTTATGGACAGCCCTGCAGGATTAATGGTGTCAGTTCCCTCCAGCACTACTGAAGTCATTAGTCGAGTGCATGTCATGTCGTGTTGCAGCATTTGTGCGTGCCCGCGGGGGCCTCAAACGATATTAGGCATGTGAACCAGTTTCTTAGGTTCTTCAGCGTATATAGAGGTCGCTTTTATCTGTTTTCTAGCATTTTCTCCGTTTTATCTACACTAGTTTGTATTAATTTCGTATGGGCGCGGATAACCGTATGGCTAATCCCTCACCCCTCACATTGGCACGCACACGCACACACACAGACACACACACACACACACACACACACACACACACACACATTCAATAGTCCATAGCTAACGTCATGCAATGTCATTCCGACAGGCCCGCACAGCTACCGCCATAGTGAAGGTACATAGTTTGCTCGGCTGTGCAGGATCGCACGGAGACGTCACATGTCTTGAATTTCGTAATGGGCTTGTCTGAAGAGACAGTGTGACGACGTTCCGAGCACCGCAGCCTGTTGGCAGAGTGACGATTGTTGCAGCTTCCATTGACGAAGCAGCAGAGAGTAGCCTGATGCATCCAAAAGAAACTCTGACGAGTCCTGGTTCCCCTCGAAGCATAAAGACAACGCATCCGTGTGTGGAACATCAGCGGAAAACGAACGGTGCGTTCGTCATCGTTACAACGGGCGAGCGTTTAACGAGATGGCCTGGGGTGCAATTGGGAAGCTGACACGATCATATTATAGCCAGTAATTTGGACAGCAGCTGGCTTGTTAAGGCAACAAGATAACGGAAGACTACATGTTGCCCCTCACCCACAGGAAACATTTTGCCATCTGTTGCCGACAGACTCCCATGCCACTGCCATTGATGAACATTGGCGTATATTTCGAACATGAAATGACTTATCTGCCATCCAAGCTCAGATAGACTTCATGTTCAGCTATGTTACTGTCACTGTTGCTACCGAAGTGGCCAGTTCAACACCTTATATAGCCACAAGTCACCTACGACTTTTAATTATGTATTCTTCCCAGTATGGTGCATATGCACAATCAAGCCAAATTTCGTAAGGTGCATCCTTCCCGGTGTTGCATTTGCGTTGGCCATGCGGTTTATTTCGTTTGTCCGCCGACATGTAGAATCCACGCAGAAAAACGTCGCCGGTAGACGCCCAGTCGGCAAGGCACGTATGTGGAGAGTGGTAGTGGTGGGGGTTACGGGCGAGCTCTGTAGGGGAAATACAGAGCGCCGGAGGGGAAGTGCCGTTCTAGACTGAAGTCTACACTCACATTTTTTGTAAATATTAGGTAGAGCACCTCCACGCCCAAACTTGCATGGTGATCATTCATAACGATCTAAAGCAGCGATTTATTTTCGTCTGGCTTGTCAACAATTTCCAGCCGGCCAGAGTGACCGTGCGGTTCTAGGCGCTACAGTCTGGAGCCGAGCGACCGCTACGGTCGCAGGTTCGAATTCTGCCTCGGGCATGGATGTGTGTGATGTCCTTAGGTTAGTTAGGTTTACGTAGCTCTAAGGTCTAGGCGACTGATGACCTCAGAAGTTAAGTCGCATAGTGCTTAGAGCCATTTTAACAATTTCCATCTTTCAGAAAAGCGACATGAGTTGCAAATTTTAAGTAAAACCTACACCTTTCTCTTGTTGTCACGTTAAAATTTGCTCCTTTTGCCAAAACATGGTGGAGTTTACACAGTGTCACATCACTAAAATGTTGTGCAGTCGCAACTGCGAGAGAATTCTGAAACAGTGGTTTATTAACTCTATCAAGTGAGGAACTGAGGAGAGCGAGGTCAGTAGCTTATGAAAAAGCACATCCTCTGTAGAAACGTAAATGTGCAATGTCTTCACTTGCGTAGTCCCAACGCCCATAGCATTTCTCGTTTCACCAGCTATCAATGGCCCTTAAAAATTACGTTATTTCATCGAAAAAGTCTGTTGTTAGCGGAATAACTCGGCAGATAATGAAGTTTTGCATAAATGGTGAAATGCTCTCCTGTTTGTGTGATATCATTTGATAAAATATCATTTTACTATCTCAAACCGCTTATGCACAAAGTTAGGGATATTTCACTCTGGCTTATCGCTGCTGCGGCGCCATCGTAAATGAGTTTGCTACGTCAGATCAATTTTCTCGAGATTGGTGACAGAGACATCCACCAAAATCTAAGAGAAAAATTCAACACGTTAGCTAAATTTCATACACAATAACATATTA
Source organism: Schistocerca americana (assembly GCF_021461395.2). Taxonomy (NCBI): domain Eukaryota; kingdom Metazoa; phylum Arthropoda; class Insecta; order Orthoptera; family Acrididae; genus Schistocerca; species Schistocerca americana. The sequence continues at coordinate 136,390,289 of NC_060128.1, forward strand.
TATAATATGCACCAGACGCAAAATTATAGCGATCCCTATTTTTATCGTAAACTTTTACGAATTTAGCTCAGTGTCTTACTTCCATGCAAATGTCAAAATAAAGTGACCATTAAGGAATAACGGATACATCATCATGAAGCTCACATATGCAGCTATAAATAAGGCAAAAATGAAAGTGTTTTAGCGAATAGTTCTGTAAAATCGTTTGAGAAAGACTGTAGGACGTAAGTCTCGATTCCGTAATCTCCGCAAGGTGAAAGAGGGCAAGCACTTGTCGCCCTCCCCCTTCCGAACAAACGAATGAATTGGCGCAGCGCCGCGTGTGGTAGCCGAGCGGTCTAGGGCGCCTTGTCGCAGTTCGCGAGCCTCTACCCCCCCCCCCCCCCCCCCCCCCCTCCCAATGCAATCAAAAGATACACCTATTTATATCACACTCGGGAACTCACTCGTCAAAATCAGTCGGCTACCTCCTGTTGAGGTAGAATCATGAAATTTGGCAAGAACCAGATTTTCACAGTTCAAACTGAAGGGAAAAATCGTAAAATTGTTCATTTGTAGCTATACCGTCTGACTTTCGGAAAAGCATCATCCACACAATTCCGAAGACGGCAAGAGCTGACAAGTGCGAGAATTATCGCACAATCAGCTTAACAGCTCATGTATCGGAGGCTGCTTACAAGAATAATATACAGAAGAATGGAAAAGAAAATTGAGAATGCGCTAGGTGACAATTAGTTTGGCTTTAGGAAAAGTAAAGGGACGAGAGAGGCAATTCTGACGTTACGGCTAATAATGGAAGCAAGGCTAAAGAAAAATCAAGACACTTTCATAGGATTTGTCGACCTGGAAAAAGCATTCGACAATATAAAATGGTGCAAGCTGTTCGAGATTCTGAAAAATGTAGGGGTAAGCTATAGGGAGAGACGGGTCATATACAATATGTACGACAACCAAGAGGGAATAATAAGAGTGGACGATCAAGAACGAAGTGCTCGTATTAAGAAGGGTGTAAGACAAGGCTGTAGCCTTTCGCCCCTACTCTTCAATCTGTACATCGAGGAAGCAATGATGGAAATAAAAGAAAGGTTCAGGAGTGGAGTTAAAATACAAGGTGAAATGATATCAATGATACGATTCGCTGATGACATTGCTATCCTGAGTGAAAGTGAAGAAGAATTAAATGATTTGCTGAACGGAATGAACAGCCTAATGAGTACACAGTATGGTTTGAGAGTAAATCGGAGAAAGACGAAGGTAATGAGAAGTAGTAGAAATGAAAACAGCGAGAAACTTAACATCAGGATTGATGGTCACGAAGTCAACGAAGTTAAGGAATTCTGCTACCTAGGCAGTAAAATAACCAATGACGGACGGAGCAAGGACGACATCAAAAGCAGACTCGCTATGGCAAAAAAGGAATTTCTGGCCAAGAGAAGTCTACGAATATCAAATACCGGCCTTAATTTGAGGAAGAAATTTCTGAGGATGTACGTCTGGAGTACAGCATTGTATGGTAGTGAAACATGGACTATGGGAAAACCGGAACAGAAGAGAATCGAAGCATTTGAGATGTGGTGCTATAGACGAATGTTGAAAATTAGGTGGACTGATAAGGAATGAGGAAGTTCTACGCAGAATCGGAGAGGAAAGAATATGTGGAAAACACTGATAAGGAGAAGGGACAGGATGACAGGACGTCTGCTAAGACATGAGGGAATGACATCCATGGTACTAGAGGGAGCTGTAGAGGGCAAAAACTGTAGAGGAAGACAGAGATTGGAATACGTCAAGCAAATAATTGAGGACGTAGGTTGCAAGTGCTACTCTGAGATGAAGAGGTTAGCACAGGAAAGGAATTCGTGGCGGGCCGCATCAAACCAGTCAGTAGACTGATGACCAAAAAAAAAAAAAAAAGTATACCATACGAAAAATTATTTTATTGTCATTTGTTATCCCACTTAAAACTTAAACATTCTCTAGTGTCTGGGAATTCCCGACACCGATATCTTGCCATTGTCAATGTCGATAACAGTAAAAATTTTCGACATTCTCGAATCCCGGCCTGGAAGAACTGTCTACATGCTTAACTAAGTTTGTACGAAACCATCAGAGCACGAATGCTACTCGCACCTGGCCAATTTTTATTTAGGTATTACTTTCACGATGTCTGAGGCTGTGTTTACGTTGAGACCTAATAGCAGATCTTAAATTGCTGCGAGTGAAACGAGAGGCATTGAAATCTGTAGTCTTGATTGTCTTAAATATTTGGCTACTTTTTCCGGAATATGTAGCGATTTCAGAGATCCTGGTTAGGATGGGAGGTAATCGCTCAGGTTATATAAAATACCGACTTACTTAATTTACGAAGCAAAGGCTATTGCGGACGAGCAATGTCACTGGCTTCCCACGTTAGACTCCGCATCCTTGTGTTGACATCCCGTTTTCATCATGCCGAAACAGTTACCAACTGCAACACGTAACAGAAAGGATAGGTACACCGTAAATGCTCTTTTACTGGTGGTTCTCCCCACAGTGTTACGATAGTGTTAAGCCGTGTGCGCGTAGTAAATACAACGATGGCATGTCCGAGGTCATGTAAGAGGAGTCGAACTAGTGACAGCAATGGAAAGACCAGATAAATTAGACTAAACAGGTTTCTGTGCTAGTAATGGCTGGCTGCATAATTGATACAATATCTCTAACAGTAAAGTGTGTGTCTGTATGTGTGTGCTTGGTGGGGGGAGGGGGGGGGGGAGGAGGAGGAATTTAAGTGCAGCCGTTGAAAGTCTTTAACTATTGCATAAATAACTGATTACCGTTTTACTAAAGGGAAATTTATCTTTGGCACAGGTCTACCACGCCGATGAGACTGGCTTGTTTCCTGTGTCCGTCTCCGACGATATACAGGCCAGCAGGAAAGGCAGTTTAACATTTGGATGTAGGGTGAGTAGCGAACGAAGCACTTGCCCTTTTGTGTGCTACTAGCTCATAGCTGCTGATGAATCTGTACGGCAGTGGTCAAAGAAACTTTTCGGTTCCTTAATGGGTTTCCGCGAACCAGTAACGGTAGAAAAAAGCACAACGATAAAACGCGGAGATGGAAGAACACGGTTTCTCTCCCTTTTCTCAAAAAAGTAACTGATCAGGTCCGCAAGATTTTACAGAAAACGTCCTCCTCTGTCAGGAAGTGCAGAGTATAAGAATCCATATCTGGAAAGGTGTGTGTTGGTACTACCAAGAGACGCCTGAATAGATGGCTGAAAGAAAAGTCTTTGTATGAAAATTGAAGGTGGGGGGGGGGGGGGGGGGGGGAGAGAGGAAAGGAATGGAAAGCGATTATTGATGTCAGCTGCATGGGGAATTCGAACTCGGGATCTCCTGCTTACTAGGCAGTTAGATTAATCACCGGGCCACTCAGAAGACAGTGTTTATCGCAAATGCACGGACTATCTCAGCATGCCCCTGAGCCAATCCACACTCCCGTCTAGTGCCTCTCCATGTCCTCCATGCTCGCTACTCAGAAATACCCTCAGGAGGTTGGAAGCATTTGTGCATCCGTACTGGTGGAGGAGTATTCGTTGCCCATCCGGGCGAATCAGTTATATGAATGCGTAATGTCAGTCCTAAAGAACAGAAACCATCCATTCATTCTTTGCTGACTAGGGCAAACAGAAAACCCAGATCTAGCAGAACACGCACTTTGCACTCCGTCTTCAGGCCACGTGTGGCCTATCGGGACCACCCGACCGCCGTGTCATCCTTGGAGGAGGATACGGATAGAAGGGGCGTGGGCTCAGCACACCGCTCTCCCGGTCGTAAGATGAAAATGTGAAGTTTCCCGAAACCAAAATTTTATCTACTGTGACAAACTATTATCCACGACTATGTAGGAAAGAAGTCGAAATATGTAAGATTAGTAATAATATTAACAAAACCCAAGAAGTCATGGAACTCAGTGATGTATGGACAGTGATTCTGCAGAATCGATACATAAGCTTTTATCCTTGACAGGCGGCAATCGATAGTCAAATTTTATCTCTGACATAGATTATTCTCAGCTGAACACGTGCAAACTCGGCGACATGCACTTTATAACAGTGTATTTATGTCACTCTGTGACGTCCGACTCCTCAGTCCCCATGACAGCACCACCAGGGCCCCTCCGAAGATGCCCGGAGCTGCTCTAGATGAAACACATGAACCGAAAAGTTTGTTCGGCCACGGCCATGCAGCCCGGAAGATTCACCAGCAACTACGACATTCGGTCGTCAAAGCCGTCATTGCATCATGGCTCGTATCGTTTAAAACCATTCGTAATCGGGAAATCTGCAAATCCGAACTCAATCAAAAAAATTGAATATGTACTATAATTTTAATTTGTTTAATCCTGTAGTTCATTGCAGCGAACTCTTACATTCATTGCTCTTTTATTATGTATACGGTACAGTATTTCACAAAATATTATACGTAACCTAATTGTCTTTTTTTGGGAGTGCGGTATGGGTTAGCGGTCTTTTGACTGCTTTGATGCGGCCGTCCATGAATTCTTCTCCTTTGCCAACCTCTTCATCTCAGATTAGCACTTGCAACCTACGTCCCCAATTATTTGCTGGACGTGTTCCAATCCTTGTCTTTCCTTACAGTTTTTACCCTCTACAACTCAGTCCAGAACCGTGCAAGTTATTCCGCTATATCTTAACACATGTCTAATCGTCCCATTCGTCTGTAGCATCACATCCCACATGCTTCGATTCTCTTCTGTTCCGTTTTTCCCACAATCCATGTTTCACTACCACACGACGCAGTGCTCCAAGTATAACTAAGTAATTTCTCTTCAAACTTAGTTCAATATTTGATAGTTGGTTCAAATGGCTCTGAGCACTATGGAACTTAACTTCTAAGGTCATCAGTCCCCTAGAACTTAGAACTACTTAAACCTAACTAACCTAAGGACATCACACACAATCCATGCCCGAGGCGGGATTCGAACCTGAAACCTTAGCGGTCGCGCGGTTCCTGACAGTAGCGCCTAGAACCGTTCGGCCACCCCGGCCGGCCGTTTTATAGTAGTGCACTTGTTATGGCCAGCAACTTTCTCCTTGACTGCGATAGTTTTCTTTTTACGTTTTTCTTTCGTCGTCCCTCATACGTTATTTTTCTTCCATTAAAGCAGAATTACGTCTCTTCTACTACTAGGTGATCCAGAATTTTAACGGTAAGTTTCTCACTGATTTCATTCCTGCCACTTGTCATTACTTTTTCGTCAGTTTAATTTCCATTGCCGGTCGTGGTGGCTTAGCGGTTCTAGGCGCTTCAGTTGACTGCTAAGGTTGCAGGTTCGAATCCTGCCTCGGGCATGGATGTGTGTGATGTCCTTAGGTTAGTTGGGTTTAAGTAGTTCTAAGTTCTAGAGGACTGATGACCCATAGTGCTCAGAGCCATTTGAACCATCCATTTAATTTCCATTCATATTCTATAATTATTAGATCGGTTATTCCATTCAACAGATCCTGTAACTCTTCTTCACTTTCACTGAGGATACCAATGTAATCAGCGAATCTTATCACTGATGTCCTTTCGCCTTCAATTTTAATCTCGCTCTTGAACCTTTCTTGTATTTCTGTCATTGCTCCTTCGATGTATACCTGAACAGTGGTGATCAAAAGACTACGTCCCTGTCGTACATATTTCTTACCCCGAGCACTTCGTTCTTGCTGTCCCACACTTATTGCTCCCTCTGGTTCTTATGTCATTTTGTATATTACCTGTCGTTTCCCATAACGTAGGTCGACAAATCCTATGATCTCAAGCGCGGAGTAGAATTGTCTCTCTGGTGGCTTTACCTTTCACAAAGCCAAACAGATCGTCATCTATCAGATCCTGTCTTTCTTTCCCATTTTTCTGTATGTTATGAGCCATAAAGCCGATTGTGCGACATTCTCGTATTCATCTGTCCTTGGTCTCTTTTTAATTGTGTAGATACTGTTTTTCCCAAATTCTTAGGATATATTTCCAGCCTCAGAGATTCTACAACCAAACCTCAAAAGATTTTAGGAATTCCGAAGGAAAATTTCTGACCTTTCCGCCTTATTTGATCACTAGTCTTCCAAAGCTCTTTCAAATTTTGACTCTAATACTGCATGCCCTACCTCTATTCCTTATCGACTCCAATTTCTTCTTCCATCATGTCATCAGACAGATCCCCACACTTGAAGAGACCTTTAGTGTACTCTTGCCACCTACCTGCTCTCTGCAGTAGGGGAGAGTGTTCGATTATCGGATAGTTCCAACTTACCGGCTAGTAAGGTTTCTAATCAGATAACGAGAGCACTCTGTCGGAGGTGGCACAAACTGTTACGTACTGGTCCGCTGAGACACGATTTTGAGTTTTGCCGCAGTATCAAGTGTGCTTTCTGGTGAAGTGGTTACCTGAGTGAATTCGGAGTTTGGAAATATTTTTATGTTATATACAGGGTGCTACAAAAAGGTACGGCCAAACTATCAGGAAACATTCCTCACACACAAATAAAGAACAGATGTTATGTGGACATGTGCCCGGAAACGCTTAATTTCCGTGTTAGAGCTCATTTTAGTTTTGTCAGTATGTACTGTACTTCCTTGATTCACCGCCAGTTGGCCCAATTGAAGGAAGGTAACGGTGACTTCGGTGCTTGTGTTGACATGCGACTCTTGCTCTGCATCAAGCACATCAGTACGTAGCATCAACAGGTTAGTGTTCATCACGAACGTGGTTTTGCAGTCGGTGCAATGTTTACAAATGCGGAGTTGGCAAATGCCCATTTGATGTATGGATTAGCACGGGGAAAAAGCCGTGGCGAGGTACGTTTGTATCGAGATAGATTTCCAGAACGAAAGTGTCCCGACAGGAAGACGTTCGAAGCAATTGATCGGCGTCTTAGGGAGCACGGAACATTCCAGCCTATGACTCGCGACTGGGGAAGACCTAGAACAACGAGGACACCTGCAATAGACGAGACAATTCTTCGTGCAGTTGATGATAACCCTAATGTCAGCGTCAGAGAAGTTGCTGCTGTACAAGGTAACGTTGACCACGTCACTGTATGGAGAGTGCTACGGGAGAACCAGTTGTTTCCGTACCATGTACAGCGTGTGCAGGCACTATCAGCAGCTGATTGGCCTCCACGGGTACACTTCTGCGAATGGTTCATCCAGCAATGTGTCAATCCTCATTTCAGTGCAAATGTTCTCTTTACGGATGAGGCTTCATTCCAACGTGATCAAATTGTAAATTTTCACAATCAACATGTGTGGGCTGACGACAATCCGCACGCAATTGGGCAATCACGTCATCAACACAGATTTTCTGTGAACGTTTGGGCATGCTTTGTTGGTGATGTCTTGATTGGGCCCCATGTTCTTCCACCTACGCTCAATGGAACACGTTATCATGATTTCGTACGGGATACTCCACCTGTGCTGCTAGAACATGTGCCTTTACAAGTATGACACAACATGTGGTTCATGCACGATGGAGCTCCTGCACATTTCAGTCCAAGTGTTCGTACGCTTCTCAACAACAGATTCGGTGACCGATGGATTGGTAGAGGCGGACCAATTCCATGGCCTCCACGCTCTCCTGACCTCAACCTTCTTGACTTTCATTTATGGGGGCATTTGAAAGCTCTTGTCTACGCAACCCCGGTACCAAATGTAGAGACTCTTCGTGCTCGTATTGTGGACTGCTGTGATACAATACGCCATTCTCCAGGGCTGCATTAGCGCATCAAGGATTCCATGCGACGGAGGGTGGATGCACGTATCCTCCATAACGGAGGACTTTTGAACATTTCCTGTAACAAAGTGTTTGAAGTCACGCTGGTACGTTCTGTTGCTGTGTGTTTCCATTCCATGATTAATGTGATTTGAAGAGAAGTAATAAAATGAGCTCTAACGTGGAAAGTAAGCGTTTCCGGACACATGTCCACAGAACATATTTTCTTTCTTTGTGTGTGAGGAATGTTTCCTGAAAGTTTGACCGTACCTTTTTGTAACACCCTGTATAGTGGGAAAGCTTATAGTTTCAATTTCTGAACAATAGTTCGAAATAATGTGTTTGTTAAATACTGTCTTTGTCATATGCTGGTCTTTCCTTTTAAGCCTGGGTTCCTTTCATCGGATAGCGGGAGGGTTCTAACTATCGGATATGCGATAGTTGCAGTAGCTTTTTTTGTATTTTTATTTATTTATTTATTTGCTTACGTCATATTTCTTTTGTAGATGTTGTTGTCGAAACCAATAAAGAAAAGGAAACAATGGGACCCGCAAGCAATGTTAGAAGCAGTAAATGCCGTTAAAGAGAAGTAATGTGAATATTTGAAAGCAGCAGAAATCTACCACGTTCCTAAATCAACCATAGAAGGCTATGTAAAGAACAAAACTGAAAATGTCGAAAGTTTGGTTAACAAAAAAACAGGAAAATCTCATGTTATAGGAAATGACTTGGAAGATGCTTTGATACGTTATTGTAAAGTCATGCAAAGTAGGTGTTTTGGGTTACGGTCATGTGACGTATGGCAACTTGCTTTCCAATTAGCAGTGAGAAATAACATCGAACATCCGTTTGCCCTTTCAAAAGAAGCAGCGGGAAAAACAATGGCTAAGAAATTTTATAAAACGTCATCCCCGTCTTAGTTTAAGAAGGCCAGAGTCTTTTCTTCTGCTACCATTAGGTTTTTCAAAGAAAAACGTTGAGCCCTTTTTCGACCTTCTGTTACCTTAGCTAGAGAAGATCGGTTCCAATCCCGCAATTTTGTTTATGTCGCACAACTCCACCTTGATGGTGCGATATTTTTTCGGCAGTGCATGTTTGTCTCGTATCTCCTAAAGCAGTGGTCCGATTTCAACCGAACTTGATACACAGGTCACTTACTGGTTTGAAAGAATCGCTGTAGTAGTAAGAATCAGCTAAGGATGGGAGATTGCAATACATCCAGCAAATAATTGAGGATGTAGATTGCAAGTGCTACTCTGAGAAGAAAATATCGGTAGAGGAGATTAATTCGTCTCGGGCCGCATCAAACCAGCCACAAGAATGATGGGTCAAAGAAAAAAGTTGTGTTCCGGATTGTACCCGCCCACAGATTCAGGTCATGTACTATGACTTAAGAGGGCAACGGCGGACTGGTGTGTAGAGTCTCCGAGGTAAGGAGACAGCGTGTTCCATTGTTGTTTGCGCATGTGTGTCGCACACAACATACCTTCATCACGCTTCAAGACAGACATCTGTAGGTTCTGCCCATACTTTCTGTGTATATTCAAAAAGGTTTGGCCAAACTTTCAGGAAACATTCCTCACACACAAAGAAAGAAAATATGTTCTGTTGACATGTGTCCGGAAACGCTTACTTTCCATGTTAGAGTTCATTTTATTACTTCTCTTCAAATCACGTTAATCATGGAATGGAAACACACAGCAACAGAACGTACCAGCGTGACTTCAAACACTTTGTTACAGGAAATGTTCAAAATGTCCTCCTTTAGCGAGGATACATGCACCCACCCCCTGTCGCATGGAATCCCTGATGCGCGGATGCAGCCCTGGAGAATGGCGTATTGTATCACAGCCGTCCACAATACGAGCACGAAGAGTCTCTACATCTGGTACCGTGGTTGCGTAGACAAAAGCTTTCAAATGCCCCCATAAATGAAGGTCAAGAGGGCTGAGGTCAGGAGAGCGTGGAGGCCATGGAATTGGTCCGCCTCTACCAATCCATCGGTCACCGAATCTGTTGAGAAGCGTACGAACACTTCGACTGAAATGTGCAGGAGCTCCATCGTGCATGAACCACATGTTGTGTCGTACTTGTAAAGGCACATGTTCTAGCAGCACAGGTAGAGTATCCCGTATGAAATCATGATAACGTGCTCCATTGAGCGTAGGTGGAGAAACATGGGGCCCAGTCAAGACATCACCAACAATGCATGCCCAAACGTTCACAGAAAATCTGTGTTGATGACGTGATTGCACAATTACGTGCGGATTCTCGTCGGCCCACACATGTTGATTGTGAAACTTTACAATTTGATCACGTTGGAATGAAGCCTCATCCGTAAAGAGAACATTTGCACTGAAATGAGGATTGACACATTGTTGGATGAACCATTCGCAGAAGTGTACCCGTGGAGGCCAATCAGCTGCTGATAGTGCCTGCACACGCCGTACATGGTACGGAAACAACTGGTTCTCCCGTAGCACTCTCCATACAGTGACGTGGTCAACGTTACCTTCTACTGCAGCAACTTCTCTGACGCTGACATTAGGGTTATCGTCAACTGCACGAAGAATTGCCTCGTCCATTGCAGGTGTCCTTGTCGTTCTAGGTCTTCCCCAGTCGCGAGTCATAGGCTGGAATGTTCCGTGCTCCCTAAGACGTCGATCAATTGCTTCGAACGTCTTCCTGTCGGGACACCTTCGTTCTGGAAATCTGTCTCGATACAAACGTACCGCGCCACGGTTATTGCCCCGCATCTGCCAACTCTGCATTTGTAAACATTGCACTGACTGCAAAACCACGTTCGTGATGAACACTAACCTGTTGATGCTACGTACTGATGTGCTTGATGCTAGTACTGTAGAGCAATGAGTCGCATGTCAACACAAGCACCGAAGTCAACATTACCTTCTTTCAATTGGGCCGACTGGCGGTGAATCGAGGAAGTACAGTACATACTGACGAAACTAAAATGAGCTCTAACATGGAAATTAGGCGTTTCCGGACACATGTCCACATAACATATTTTCTTTATTTGTGTGTGAGGAATGTTTCCTGGAAAGTCTGGCCGTACCTTTTTGTAACACACTATATATATATATATATATATATATATATATATATATATATATATATATATATATGTGTGTGTGTGTGTGTGTGTGTGTGTGTCAGTTCTCTCAATGGTCAGCGTACAGTTGGAGCTGTAGTGAGAAGGATGAGTACGCGGCTAATGTGGCAGCCCTGGGAGCAATGGTCACCAAATCCCGGCAATGGGCCTGGACAGCCGTCATTTGTCAGTCGGTCCAGCGCGCGCTGCCACGCAGTTCTCCAGACGCGTCTCCAGACGGCCGCTAACCCAATTCCCAGCGAGCGGCAATCTCGACCGCCACGCAGATTGGCCGACTCGCCTGATGACGGCCGCAATTGGATGGGCCAAGGCCGCCGGCCGCGCTATTCCGGAACTCTGCCGTCTATAAATAGCTCCTGAGCCTCCTATCGGATCAAATCCGACGACCCGGCGACTTCACGAGTTCTTTTTCCTGGCTTTTCCCACATTTGGAGGCCCCTTTTTTCTGCATCTTGTCACGACTCTTTCTCGGCCCACTGCGTCATCTGGACCGAGGTCAACGCTCTTGATGTCCTTGATAACGACACTCAACGACCATTGCCTTCCACGTTGTTGCGAGACATATTTTTCCATTACGAATGCAGCATAGGGCGCTCACATGTCCGCAGCTGTGAAGCTGGTCTTACTTCATCAGTCTTCGAAAAGGAAGGGATACACTCTGGTCAAATTCAATTACTGACGCCTATATTGAAGCCGGCCGCTGCGGACGAGCGGTTCTAGGCGCTTTAGTCCGGAACCGCGCTGCTGCTACGGTCTCAGGTTCGAATCCTGCGTCGGGCATGGGTACTTAGGATAGTTAGGTTTAAGTAATTCTCAGTCTAGGGGACTGATGAGCTCACAAGGGAACCTCCCCATCGCACCCCCCTCAGATTTAGTTATACGTTGGCACAGTGGATAGGCCTTGAAAAACTGAACACAGATCAATTGGGAAAACAGGAAGAAGTTGTGTGGAACTATGAAAAACATCAGCAAAATATACAAACTGAGCAGTCCATGCGCAAGATATGCAATATCAAGAATAACGTGAAGTCAGTAGCGCCGTGGTCTCGTGGTTAGCGTGAGCAGCTGCGGAACAAAAGGTCCTTGGTTCAAATCTTCCGCCGAGTGAAAATTTTAATTTTTAATTTTCAGACAATTATCAAAGTTCAGGTACTCACACATAATCAACTTCGCTCTCCAAAATTCCAGGACATGTTCGGATTTGCTTGGACATATCCAGGATTTGACAGTCTACACAGGGAACAATTTGAAAACGTTAAAAACATATGTTTTGACAGAGCACAGGGAAAACTGTGCGACTGTGAAACTGTTGCATTCATTTGTTACAGTTTATGTGACAAACTCTTAAGTTTTCATCACTTTTTTGGGAGTGATTATGACATCCACAAGAAAACCTAAATCGGGCAAGGTAGAAGAATCTTTTCACTCATTCGGCAAGTGTACAAGTTAGGTGGGTCGACAACATATTCCTGTCATGTGACGCACATGCCGTCACCAGTGTCGTATAGAATATACCAGACGTGTTTTCCTGTGGAGGAATCGGTTGACCTATGACCTTGCGATCAAATATTTTCGGTTCCCATTGGAGAGGCACGTCCTTTCGTCTACTAATCGCACGGTTTTGCGGTGCGGTCGCAAAACACGGACACTAAACTTATTACAGAGAACAGAGACGACGATGAACGAACGGACAGATCATAACTTTGCGAAAATAAAGAAAGTAAAAATTTATACTCGAGGAAAGACTTGAACCAACGACCTTTCATTCCGCAGTTGCTCACGCTAACCACGGGACCACGGCGCTACCGAACCCACAACACCCTTGATGATGCTTATGTTCCGCATGGACTACTCAATTTGTATATTTTGCTTATTTTTTTCATAGTTCCACACAACTTCTTCCTGTTTTCTCGATTGATTTGTGTTCAGTTTTTCAAGGACTATCCACTGTGCCAACTTATAACTAAATCTGAGGGGGGTGCGATGGGGAGGTTCCCTTGTCAGATGTTAAGTCCCATAGTGCTCAGTGCCATTTGAACACCTATATTGAGATACACCTCCTAATATTGTGTCGGACCCCCTCTTTTCCAGTGAAGTGCAGCAAGTCGACGTGGCATGGACTCAACAAGTCGTTGGAAGTCCCCACAGAAACAGTGTACATTACTGCCTCGATAGCCATGTTTGCAAAAGTATTGCCGGTGCAGGATTTTGCGCACGATCCAACCTCTCAATTATGTTCCATAAATGTTTCATGGGATTCATATCATGTGATCTGGTGACCAAATCATTCGCCCCAGTTGTCCAGAATGTTCTTCAAAGCAATCGCGAGCAACTGCGGGCCGGTGACAGGGCGTATGGTCACCCATAAAAATTCCTACTCCAATTTTTTCTTTTGTTTCCTGCTTGGTCGGTATACAGATCGAATAACATCGGTGATACCCTAGAACCCTGTCTCACTCCCTTCTCAACCACTGCTTTCCTTTGGGGTCGCTGCCATCTGGTTTTTGTACAAATTGTAGATAGACTTTCGCTCCCTGTATTTTACCCCTGCCACCTTCAGATTTTGAAAGAGGGTGTGCCAGCCAATTGTTAAACTCATCTCCACAAAAACATTATTCACCCTCTCAGTGTAATTGCTGTGATGTTTTCTTATGTAAACTCCTTGTTATTTTTGTTTCTCTGTCCCCAGTGGTTCTACCTTTATACCATAACAAAAATTGCTCTCACACTACACTCGCCCGCATCTCGTGGTCGTGCGGTAACGTTCTCGCTTCCCGCGCCCGGGTTCCCGGGTTCGATTCCCGGCGGGGTCAGGGATTTTCTCTGCCTCGTGATGGCTGGGTGTTGTGTGCTGTCCTTAGGTTAGTTAGGTTTAAGTAGTTCTAAGTTCTAGGGGACTGATGACCATAGATGTTAAGTCCCATAGTGCTCAGAGCCATTTGAACCATTTGAACTACACTCGTAAGGGGTCAGAACACTTTCAATGGGGCTGCAGTCCCGTTATGTGCTTAGAGTAGGGTTGAAATGCCCAGGGTGTGGCAGTAGTGTCCGGAGTCGTCAGGAACGCCATTGTGTTACTCTTCTTACTGCGAACTGTCGTATTCAATAGCTGTGTGTGTCAACGCCAGGAGGGAAGGGATGGTTTGATTAACGCCCTTTATGCCATTCCCCGAGGGCTTTTTGCTGCCGATTTTGAGCACCGATATGTCTGAAATATTTTCCTCGGCCACCTATCAGGAAGGCGCGCGATTTCAACGTTGGGTGTCGCAGTTCTGATCTCCATCGCAGAGGCGCCGATAGAAGGGGTGAAATGTGGTTATGAATGCGTGTGACGACCTTCTCTTCGTCTGATCACGATAAGAACAAAAAAGAACGAAAACTCTCTTTAGGCCTCAGTTTCGTCGAGCAGTTACAACCTAAAATATGTTAACTTTCTACAGTTTTCAATATACAAAGCCGACTGATGATGACACAAAGGTGCCGAAACACGTTTGAGTAACAAGAAAAAGCAATGTTTTTGCATAAGAGGAGGAGCCTACAGGAAATAGGCAATGTGAACACCTGTATTTACTTGGGAATGCTTTATTAATAAGGGGTTCGACCCCTATTTGCCCGTAATACAGCTGCGATTCTTCTTGGAGTATGGGCATATGATGACTGTATAGTCTCCAGTGGAATGTTACGCCAGTTTTCGGTTAAAACCTCTTCTAACTCCTACAGTGACGACGGAGGCGAAAAGCTGCTCTGGAATCTGCGTCCCAATATCGCCCACAAGGGACTGTGCTGGTCAGGGAAGACGCTGCAGTTAACTTACATGCTCCTCATACAACGATTGTACTGTACTGGCTGTGTGAATGGGTGCATTATCGTCCTGAAATAAGGCATCATTGTTGGGGAGCAACATTTGAATCATGGGGTGCACCTGATCACCTAAAATGTTCACATGGTCGTTGGCCACAACACGGCCTTTGAGAGCAATTATAGGACCAGCAGAATACGTCACACTTCCACCTCCATGCTTAACCGCTGGAATCAAGATTTTAGGCTTCCTTTGAGTCCTCCAGACGTAAACCAAGCCCGGTGTTGGAAATAACGATAACGCTGACTCCTCTGTCCATATGACGTGTTCCCACTGATCAGCCGTCGAGGATTTATGCTCCTGACACCATGTTTTACGCTTCTTTGCGTTGTTGTCGTCACTAATAGTTTCGGCATGACAGCTCGTCCGTGAATATTTGCCTTATGGAGATCTGGGCGCATAGTGTCGATAGATACGGGGGTCTCGAAGATGGTTATTGAGCTTTCCAGTCACTTTAGCCGTAGTTTTGTGCTGTTTTGACACAATTCGTGTTAGCGTACGACGATCTCTGTCATTTAGTTTTGATTAGCTCCCACTATTACGTTTACACGATGCTTTCTTTCTATGTTTTGTGTAGGCAGTTGTGACTGTTGAAACAGTAGCTCTTGAAACATTCAATAAGTTGCCTGTCTTGGTTACTGATGCTGCAGCTAATCGGGCCCCTACAACCTGCCACCTTTGGAACTCTGTTAGGTCTTTCATTGCACGTCGACCTCGGTCTGCGAATGCAAATACTAGGTATGCACTACTCGTAAACAACTTGCATTGATGTCTACTATTTACTGAAAAAGCACAGTACAGTGCAACACATGCCTTACTTGCATCGTTGACCGTCAAACACAAGCATCTCATTGCTACCACTGTTAACATTATTTTCCCTATCCCATAAAATACATTAATTGTAACAGCAAACACGAAAGAAAAACCTTGATCTGCAAATCCGAAACATGAATAGTCGTCGGTTGCATTGGGGAGAATTGAGCTGAAATACGGTGCCAATGTGACACCGTTACTTCACCTTAAACATCACAGGAACTCTTGAGTTGCGGGCCTTTTTCTCTCGCGTATGTCGACACAGACAACTGGAAAAACTGGTAGAAGCCGACCTCGAGGAAGATCAGTTTGGATTCCGTAGAAATGTTGGAACACGTGAGGCAGTACTGACCCTACGACTGATCTTAGAAAATAGATTAAGGAACGGCAAACGTACGTTCCTATCATTTGTAGACCTAGAGAAAGCTTTTGACAGTGTTGACTGGAATACTGTCATTCAAATTCTGAAGATGGCAGGGGTAAGCAGTGGTTGGGAAGGGGGTGAGACAGGGTTGTAGCCTCTCCCCGATGTTATTCAATCTGTATATTGAGCAAGCAGTAAAGGCAACAAAATAAAAATTCGAAGTTGGAATTAAAATCCATGGAGAAAAAATAAAAACTTTGAAGTTCGACGATGACATTGTAATTCCGTCAGAGTCAGCAAAGGACCTGGAAGAACAGCTGAACGGAATGGACAGCGTCGTGAAAGGAGGATATAAGATGAACATCAACAAAAGCAAAACGAGGATAATGGAATGTAGTCGAATTAAGTCGGGTGATGCTGAGCGAATTAGATCAGGAAATGAGACACTTAAAGTAGTAAAGGAGTTTTGCTATTTGGGGAGCAAAATAACTGATGATGGTCGAAGTAGAGAGGATATAAAATGTAGACTGGCAATGGCAAGGAAAGCGTTTCTGAAGAAGAGAAATTTGTTAACATCGAGTATTGATTTAAGTGCCAGGAAGTCGTTTCTGAAAGTATTTGTATGGAGCGTAGCCATGTATGGAAGTAAAACGTGGACGATAAGTAATTTGGACAAGAAGAGAATAGAAGCTTTCGAAATGTGGTGCTACAGAAGAATGCTGAAGATTAGATGGGTAGATCACATAACTAATGAGGAGGTATTGAATAGAATTGGGGAGGAGCTTGTGACACAACTTGTCTAGAAGAAGGGATCACCAATTTAGTATTGGAGGGCAGCGTGGAGGGTAAAAATCGGAGACCAAGAGATAAATACACTAAACAGGTTCAGAAGGATGTAGGTTGCAGTAGGTACTGGGAGATGAAGAACCTTGCACAGGATAGAGTAGCATGGAGAGCTGCATCAAACCAGTCTCAGTACTGAAGACCACAACAACAACAACAACATGAACAAATAAAGCGAGTTGGGTCTCACACGACCGCTGTTTCCCTCCTTCCAACATACCGTGCAATTTACATCTAGCGTGCGTATCTGGTGGCACGTCGGCCAGAGGGGTGCTAAGTAGGAGGGGTGTGGGAACCACTTCGGCAGAATGTGTCCGCGGGCATCTGAACAAACAAGCCGCTTCCTGCCGTGCCAGTGGAGCGCGTCACACACAGCACACACGTGCGGGGCTGGCTACCGTCACACACGCGGGCAGGTGGCTGGCCGCGGCTCCCGTCGTAAACTCGAACGTCCCCTGTCTCCGCTGTCACGAGGTGATTACGCCCCCAGAAAAACGGAATGCAGCAGCGGCCGCTTCCGTCGCCGAAACGAGCCAGTCACGGCCCGAGCGTCCTGTTCAGAAGGGACTAGTTCACGTTGACGTGGAGCTGTGCGAGTTCTGTTACGCCACTTCCAGTTACGCACGTCGCGGAGACAGTGCAGGGTGTATACGACCCGGGACAACCGGGAGATCCGGGAAAAACCCGGGAATTTTTTCATCCGGGGGAGGAAACCGGGAAAAACCCGGGAATCGTTAACAATTCCGGGAATTTTTCATTGTTTTAGTTTTCAGTTAAATTTTTATCATTTTGAGTGGTAAGAACCAATACTCTAATAAAGGATATTACTGTACCCCGCTAATGCAGAATAACCCTGCAGCAACAAATCATGAACGAGAGAGGAAAAAAAATGTAAAATAATGTTAAGAACTTGAGTTGCGCCGCGCGGGATTAGCCGAGCGGTCTCAGGCGCTGCAGTTGTGGCGTAGCAAGACAGCCACGCCACGGAAGTAGCCGAAAGGCACGCGTTTAGTTCACGCAGACAAGAGATAGGTCTGTAACAGGATACATAATGAATGCTATAAAGAAAAGTACGTAGCTTCTGGAATACTTAACTTTAATCCATCCTTGTTGTATACATCGCTCTTGACGATACAAGTGAGACTCTTTAGATACAAGCTATGTAAGGCTAATGGCGCCTTGCTAGGTCGTAGCCATGGACTTAGCTGAAGGCTATTCTAACTATCTGCTCGGCAAAGGAGCGAGGCTTCGTCAGTGTAGTCGCTAGCTACGTCGTCCGTACAACTGGGGCGAGTGCTAGTCAGTCTCTGGAGACCTGCCTTGTGGTGGCGCTCGGTCTGCGATCCCTGACAGTGGCGACACGCGCGTCCGACATGTACTAATGGACCGCGGCCGATTTAAAGCTACCACCTAGCAAGTGTGGTGTCTGGCGGTGACACCACAGCAGTCATGGACTGTGCGGCTGGTCCCGGCGGAAGTTCGAGTCCTCCCTCGGGCATGGGTGTGCGTGTTTGTCCTTAGAATAATTTGGGTTAAGTAGTGTGTAAGCGTAGGGACTGATGACCTTAGCAGTTAAGTCCCGTAAGATTTCACACAAATTTGAACAACTTGTTTTGCAGAGGAAATGCGCCGTATACAACAACAAAACACAGTGCTCATACAAGCGTCTGCCAATAGTAAAATGTGCCAAAGGCTTTTGGAAGACTATGCAGTGCTACATAACAACAAATTGCCTCCGATTAGTGTGACGTGACAACTGTTTAAATTAGATTGCTCTGAGCAGTTGCGGGCGTAGTTGAGTCGCGTATGAGTAGTACCTTCTCGCGTTTCTGGTCACGGAAGTGTGGCTGGGCGCCACTACCTAATATTGCCCCGGTTCGGACATACAGCAAATCCGGGCCTGATGCACAGAGGGTCTGAGTTGTGGTGCGGAGATTGGTCGTCTCCACGCGTCCTGTGTTTACGTTTAGTGATTTTGTTGTTTTGTCTTCGTTTACTGCTCTCCCGTTAAATGATAAAACGGATTTTTGTGACCGGGAGATATCAAATGAATTAAAATAACTTTCGCATAGTTACGGATGGCTAAAATATGTCATTAGTTTTAGATTTTATTTCCACCTTTCTGACAGTCAAGCAATAATCGCTTTGCAGAACAATGAAGTTATCTTTGTGTGTTTGCTAAAGAGATTCGGCTTTTATTAACCTTTTCTGCTGAAGCAGTCAGTTTATTTGAAACGAACTGTTTAATTTCACACTGTTTGCTGGTTTCAACTGTTCGCTCATTTCAAGTGCACGTATGTCATAATAAAGAACCAAACATGAGATAATACAATACTGGTACTCCAAGAAAATTTACATCCGTATCTGGACATAAGAATGTGCACTTTAAGCCGAATTATGCATTTTAGTATGGTTCAGGAAATTCCGATGCTCTTGGAGTACCCTTTGATGTCTTGTTTCTTTTATGACATAATGTAATATCTTTCAATGTTTTACACGTACGAACATATGGGCTTTCTGCGTCATGGCGCGGTCACTACTGTTATCTGGCGCTCTCTTGCAACTGCTGAAACGAGCCTATTTCTAACAGGTAGCGGGAAAATATTGCGAACGGTGGTTTGAAAAGCGTTACATACATTAAATAACAAAGCATTTGACTCTCATTTAAAAATCAACTCTTTGAGGACGGCCATTTAGAAGAATTTAGAGCTCAGATCATCACACATTTACATCGTTATTAAAAATTTTACTGGCACATTTGTGTGATGTTTCTTGAAGTGTATCACACGCAGAAAAGATCAACATTATATGTGGAAGGTTAGCTTCTCTTCCAGCTTATTAATCTTAGAGACCAATATTATATGTGAATGCTATGTATATTAATTTAAACCATTAACTTTTCTTATTTGTGTGTTCGCACTACTTAAGAGTGATCTTGCTGTTGGCTGACTACATCACGTGTCCTATGCTGTCATCAGCGGGCGAGATCAAGTGACATGAGCTATGACTGGCTTACAAAAGTGCATTGCAATCTCGATTTCAGTGCTTCGGAAAGTAACATGCGGTATTTGGTGGAATTTGAATTTATACCCTCGTAATACGAAAATATGCAGCGTACATATTGCTGCATATCAAAGGTTTTTCAAAACGTGTCCCCCTCCCCGAGTTTCGTTTTCTAAAGTGGCGGGAAATTCTACGTCGGTATATAAAACCATAAACATTCAGACGATTGATGAGTTTTACAGTGCCAAGGAATAGTTTACGGCCACTTGACACGGAAAAGGTATATTTTCGCCCAGGAGAAATTGTATTTTTAACCGGGAAATCCGGGACAAATCCGGGAAACTTTTTTTCCTTGTCCACGTAGACACACTGCAGTGCCACGCGCGAAACAGTAGAAGTCCTGCGATGTATCGGCAACGTGCTACGAAACATTTAGCCAATAAGATGCGAGAATGCTCGCTATGTCACAAGCAGGACTTAAGAGACGCCATATTGCATTTTGTCCCTGTCAACTGAAACCCATGTTTTGTGGGCTTTTTGTTATGCATTGTGTGTTGTCACCGCCAGACACCACACTTGCTGGGTGATAGCCTTTAAAACGGGCGCGGTCTGTTAGTATACGTCGGACCCGCGTGTCGCCACTATCAGTGATTGCAGACCGAGCGCCGCCACACGGCAGGTCTAGAGAGACTTCCCAGCACTCGCCCCAGTTGTACAGCCGACTTTGCTAGAGATGGTTCACTGACAAATTACGCTCTCATTTGCAGAGACGACAATTTAGTATAGCCTTCAGCTACGTCACTTGCTACGACCCAGCAATGCTCCATATTCTTCAAGAATGTATTCTGAACTGATAATATTGTGAATCAAGTACCGTCAACAGCGACGTTAATCATTAATGGATTAAAGTTAAGTATCAAACTAATTACGTCCGCTTTCTGCATTCTAATTCCCTGTCATGTTTCAGACCTCACGTCAGTATAGATCTTCCCTCCTCACGCCAGCCTGCGTGAGCTAAAACGCGTGCATTTCGGCCTCCAGTTGTAACTCTGTGTTGGCTCTTCTGCCAACACAACACATTGATCAGTCAAAACATTACGATGACTGCTCACCGCGACATCGGATGCCGCCTGGTAACGTTGCGGGCATGTGACGCGGTAAAAATACAGGGTGGTCCATTGGTCGTGACCGGCCCAAATATCTCACGAAATAAGCGTCAAACGAAACAACTACAAAGAACGGATCTAGCTTGAAGGGGGAAACCAGATGGCGCTATGGTTGGCCCGCTAGATGGCGCTGCCATAGGTCGAATGGATATCAGCTGCGTTTTTTAAAAATAGGACCCCCCATTTTTTATTACATATCCGTGTAGTACGTAAACAAACATAAGTGTTTTAGTTGGACCACTTTTTTCATTTTGTGATAGATGGCGCTGTAATAGTCACAAACGTATAAGTACGTGGTATCACGTAACATTCCTCCAGTGCGGACGGTATTTGCTTCGTGATACTTTACCCGTGTTCAAATGGACCGTTTAACAACTGCGGGAAAGGTCGATATTGTGTTGATGTATGGCTATTGTGATCAAAATGCCCAACGGGGGTGTGCTATTATGCTGCTCGGTATCTGCACGACATCATCCAAGTGTCTGGACGGATCGCCGCATAGTTACGTTATTTAAGGAAACGGGAAGTGTTCAGCCACATGTGAAACGTCAGTCACCACCTGCAACAAATGTTAGCTGCTGTCGCGGCTAATCCACACATCAGTAGCAGACAAATTGTGCGAGAATCGGGAATCCCAAAAACGTTGGTGTTGAGAATGCTACATCAACATCTATTGCACCTGTACCACATTTGTATGCACCAGTAATTGAATGGCGACAACTTTGAACGCTGTGTACAGTTCTGCCACTGGGCACAAGAGAAATTACGGGACGATGACAGATTTTTTGCAATCGTTCTATTTAGCGACGAAGCATCATTCACCAACAGCGATAAGGTAAACCTGCATAATATGCACTATTGGGCAACGGAAAATTCACGATGGTTGCGACAAGTGGAACATCAGCGACCTTGGCGGTTTAATGTATAGTGCGGCATTATGGGAAGAAGGATAATTGGCCCCCATTTTATCGATGGGAATCTAAATGGTACAGTGTATGCTGGTTTCCTACGTAATGTTCTACCGATGTTTCACTGCATGACAGAATGGCCATGTACTTCCAACATGATTGATGTCCGGCACATAGCTCGCGTGCTGTTGAAGCGATCTTGAATAGCAAATTTCATGACAGATGGATTGGTCGTCGAAGCACCATACCGTGGCCCGCACGTTCACCGGATCTGACGTCCCTGGATTTCTTTCTGTGGGGGAAGTTGAATATTTGCTATCGTGATCCAACGACAACGCCTGACAACATGCGTCAGCGGATTGTCAATGCATGTGCGAACATTACGGAAGGCGAACTACTCGCTGTTGAGAGGAATGTCGTTACACGTATTGCCAAATGCATTGAGGTTGACGGACATCATTTTGAGCATTTATTGCATTAATGTGGTATTTACAGGTAATCGCGCTGTAACAGCATGCGTTCTCAGAAATGATAAGTTCACCAAGGTACATGTATCACATTGGAACAACTGTAATAAATTGTTCAAATGTACCTACGTTCTGTATTTTAATTTAAGAAACCTACCTGTTACCAACTGTTCGTCTAAAATTGTGAGCCATATGTTTATGACTATTACAGCGCCATCTATCACGAAGCCAAAATAGTGGTACAACTAAAACATTCACATTTCTTTACGTACTACACGAATATGTAATAGAAAATGTAGGGGTTCCTATTTTTAAAAAACGCAGTTGATATCCGTTTGACCTATGGCAGCGCCATCTAGCGGGCCAACCGTAGCGCAATCTGGTTTCCCCCTTCAAGCTAGACAAGTTTCGTTCTTTGTAGGTTTTTTCGTTTGATGCTTATTTCGTGAGACATTTGGCCCGGTCACTATCAGTGGACCACCCTGTATACACCAACTTTGTTCTATATACCATCGTTGGCCCCACTGTCAAATATGCTGTCAGAAATTTGTTACCGTATAAAGTGCATTTCGATGGACAGCATAATCTGATCTGAAAAAGGACCAACAATCTGCCACAAAGTCGCTAAAATACAAACATAAATCTCAGAATCATAGAAAGCAATTTAATAAGCGACTGTACCTACCGATGTCAAATATAAGTCACGAATAGCTAGACATAAGCACCAATGTATACACACACCATATAGCCATAACACACAAATACAAAAAAATGAAGTAAATAATTATACATTCTATTCATTGCAGATAGCTCGAGAGTGGCAATTACAGCCGAAATAAACCAATCGCAATAAAGTAGTTCAGTGAAGCAGCGGAGTTGGGTTCGTGTTTATAATGTCGCTATCTTAGCGCCCGTTCGTGCTCTTCGCTCGCGTGGAGTGTAGGGCCCGCATTGATTTTTTTGTTTTGTTTTTCTTTAATCGAATTTTTATGTTCACAAATTGCAGCATCTTTAAACTTGTCATGCATGGTGTTTCCCAAATGTGCTTGTGATTAAAAAACGCTTTCGTTAATCATGCATTTTTCGTTCGTTCCACACACAGTTTCAATCCCTAGCACGACATTTCTTTGCGTTTAACGGAGAAGTGAAGTACCAGTTTTCATAAACGTCTTATAATATAACTAAATATTTTCGGAAGAATTTAACCCCTATTGAATTACCAAAAACAGTGAAACATGTATTTTTCAATTTCTAACCGAGAATCCAAATTCGAATTTACATAGATTACCCTTAATTATGCTTTTGTAATGATAGATTTCATAAAATCTTTCATTTCACCCCTTAGCGGATGAATTTACAAAAACACTGAAACACGCATTTCTTTAACTTGTTACCGAGAAGTCAAATACCACTTATCGTAGATGCAGCTTTAAAAGTACTTTAGTAGTTCTTTAATAATGATATACTTTCAAAAAAATGTTCAGCCACTGTTTCACCTCCATAGGGGCTAAATTTCCAAAAGTGCTGAAACGTATTTTTTTCTGATCGAGACACCAAATAGCAATTTTCGTATGTCTAGTTTCAAAAGTACCTCAATAGGGACATATTTTCGAAAAACCTTTCATCCCCTATTTCACCGCCTTAGACATGGCATTTCGAAAATGCCTTCATAAGCGACACCCACACAGTAAGGTCGACACCTAATCCAAATTTAAAGTATCTCTCCTCAACGGATTGTATTGGGGGAATGATGAGTCAATTAATCAGGACGTTGCCTTTTACAGTTCCCTTTAAACACTGAATCGCCAAAGAAGCTGGTATAGGTATCCGTATTCAAATGCAGAGATACGTAAACAGGCAGAATACGGCGCTGCGGTCGGCAACGCCTTTATAAGATAACAAGTGTCTGGCGCAGGATGTTAGATCGGTTACTGCTGCTACAATGGCAGGTTACCAAGATTTATGTGAGTTTGAACGTGGTGTTACAGTCGGCGCACGAGCCATGGAACACGGCATCGCCTAGGTAGCGATGAAGTAGGTATTTCCCCGTACGACCATTTCACGAATGTGCCGAGAATTACAGGAATCAGGTTAAACATCAAATATCCGATACCGCTGCGGCAGGAAAAAAGATCTTACAAGAGACAGAAGTGCAACCCCTCCGCAAATTGCTGCAGACTTCAGTGCTGGGCCATCAACAAGTGTCAGTGTGCGAACCATCCAACGAAACATCATCTATATGGGCTTTCGGGACCGAAGGCCCATTCGTGTGCCCTTGATGATTTCACGACAAAAAGCTTTACGTCTCGCCTGGGACAGTCAACACCGACATTGGACTGTTGATGACTGGAAACATGTTGCCTGGTCGTTCGAGCCTCGTTTCATATTGTATCGAGCGGACGAACGTATAAGGGTTTGGAGACAACCCCATGAATCCATGGGCCCTGCATGTCAAGAGGGGACAGTTCAATCTCGTGGAAGCTCTGTAATGGTGTGGGACGTGTGCAGTTGGAGTGATTTCGGACCCATGATTCGTCTAGATAGGACTCTGGTCGGTGACACGTAAGTAAGGGTCCTGTGTAATCACCTGCATCCATCCATGCCCATCATACATTTCGACGATCTTGGGCAATTCGAGCAGGACACTGCGACACCCCACACGTCCACAATTGCTACAGAGTGGCTGCCGGAACACTTTCTGGTTTTAAACACTTCCGCTGGCCACCAAACTCCCAAGACATGGATATTATTTAGCATATGTAGGACTCCTCGCAACGTGCTTTACAGAAGAGATCTGCACCCCTTCGTACTCTTACGGATTTATGGACAGCCTTGCGGGATTCTTGGTGTCAGTTCCCTCCAGTCCTACTTCAGACATTAGACGAGTCCATGCAACGTCGTGTTTCGGTTCTTCTGCGTGCTCGCGTGGGCTCTACACGATATTAAGCAGCTGGATCACCTTTGGCTGTTTAATGTATATACATAGATTACAAAACATATCACTCTGTGGGTCCAGGAAAACGTTAATTATTTTGCTTCTGATTGTTTTGTAAAGTATTTCTAAATTTTTTCAGTTCAGAAATTTGTAATTTTACGAAAAGATATCAGTGAACTCGTTGCATCAACAGGCAGAAGAACAAGTGCTGGATAGTTTATGGCTCTCTCCTAACTCACAGACCGGTCTGGTCCCAAAGTAGATTCAATGTTGCCGCAGGTGCGTTTGTTCTTCCTACTCTGCTCCTTTATCTAAGGGATTTCCCAATATCGTAACACAGATTTCCGTCAGATACTAGGGTTTGTCTGTGCAGGTTGTTGAATGTGGCCCACTATAAATGCAGTCTGGCTGTGAGGGTGGAGCCTTGGCGGTGCTGCCCCGCGGGTCGCTCATTACACGAGTCACCCCCACACCCTCTCCTCCCCCTCCCCCTCCTCCCACGCAGCCCCTAATCAGCCTCCCGCTTGCCCTCGCGACCCACCCTGGGCTGCGTGACTCTGCCTTCAACTGTCCGCAAAAAAAAAAGCCCCATCTCCTGTTTCACATGTGCCGAAGTCTCGGCGAGCGGGTACAAGGGTGGTCATGTGAACTGTGGAATCTTACCGGAAAAGAACTCGTCTTTCTCAGAAATGTTTTGAACTATGCTACACGGCAACAGGAAGGCCTCAAAACCTTTTCTGACATCCACCCTCGTTGTAGTAATTTTCATTTCCAAGCTTAGCCGTGCAACAGAATTAAATGATCATTTTTTTGGAAACCCCGTAATTCCAACCCATTGCCATACTTAGTCTGAAATTTGGCTCAAAAGTGCCTGAATGCTTCCTGTGCAACGGCGCAAAAGCCTCGCGCCTGCGGTGTCACCCTCGGGCTCGGGGACGCTTCAAAGATCAGCGTGTAGACCAAAAAATCGATGTTTTAATCAAAAAATCTATAATTATAAAAACATAAAACAATATGAACCAAAATTAGACAATAAATGAAATGAAAAGTAAAGTATTAGAGAAGTCATAAACCTTAAACAAAACCAACAATATGCAAAAAAAAAAGGCCTCAGCTCAGAAGTTCATGTGAGGTGTAAGGTGGGTTAGTGACGTCACATTGGCTCCGAACTTTACATTTATTTTTTTTTTCTTTTTAAAATTCAGTCTTGATCACACCACGTATGTTACAAGAACATAGGCGACCGGTTTCGGTCATATCACATGACCATTATCAGACATGTAATTTAATTTAGAAAGTAATAGAAACCTTACTAGACTGACAATAAAATATGACAAAATGGCTATAAGGATAAAATACAATAAGACGTGTTACACCCACGGCATTCTTCGAATTTGGTAGGTTAAGCACTCTTCTCAACTGCTGTGATGTCAACTGGTGCCAGCAAGTGACGAGCATACGCTTAAATACGATGATGTTCCGCCGAACTCTTCTCCCTCTACCTCACGTCAACCAATCAGTATAAAATGGGTTCACATAATTGTCAAAACGTAAAAAAAAAGTACAATAATAACATGAAATTAGTTATGTCTAAAATATCTCTTTATAACCATGGAATTACTTAAATGTTGTATAAAATATCAATTTAAAGGTTTAAAATAACTGTACAGACGATATATACTCAGTGTGCCCTCTGTGGGCTAAGGTGGTACTACAACTGTGGTTTCAAAGTCAACGATGTTCTGGAGGTCTTTGGCATTGCGGAATCATATCGATATGTGTGTTGTGACTCGACTGCAAGTATACATCTATGTCAGATTCAGTCAGTCTGTCTTACATTAACTTAATTTAGCACTGGGGATATATGTAATGATGGAATGATCAGCTGCAGAGTGATATGATATTACATAGATTTTTTTAAAATGGCATAAAACTGATTTATTAAAAATGCAATCATATTTCGTAATATTTCTAGTTGGAAGTTTAAAATTGTGATATTAATATTTACGTACTGTTGTAAGGTACATTTCTGTCATGGTTACAAGTGGGTACTATGATTTCCTGAACAAAAGAGTACATACGTGTTCATAGAATTTCGTCAAAGAGATCATAAACATGTTTTTCACGAAAATCCAACTGCTCATTGAGAAGCTCTGACGGTTCATCTCTATAATGGGCATATATCTCGATCTCCTCCAAAATATTTAATAATAAGCCTTTATTACCGTAATGAAGGACTTGCAAATTCTGTTGTTTACATTTCTGCCCACGCCACTGTGGACGTGCCACACGATGAGAAGGTGGTTGTGAGCCCCTCCTACCACATTTCACCCCCGTTTTGACGCCTCTGCGATGGATGTCAGAACCGCGACACACAGTGTTGAAATCACCCCGTTTTCTGGTGCGTGGCTGAGGAAAACATTTCACACACCCCGCCGCGCATAACTGGCGTTGAAAGGCCTTGGAGGGAGTGGCATAAAGAGTGTCAGCGAAACATTTTACGGACAGGCCATGGAGAGCCAACTGTATCGTCTGACCGCCGTGTCATCCTCAACTCACAGGCATCACTGGATGCGTATGCGGAGGGACATTTTGTCAGCACACCGCTCTCCCGGCCGTATGTCAGCTTACGAGACCGGAGCCGGTACTTCCCAGTCAAGCAGCTCCTCAGTTTGCCTCACAAGGGCTGAGTGCACCCCACTTGCCAACAGCGCCCGGCAGACCGGATGGTCACCCATCCTCATGCTAGCCCAGCCCAACAGCGCTTAACTTCCGTGAGTTGACGGGAACCGGTGTTAGCACTGCGGCAAAGCCGTTGGCTACCGAATGGATGTACGTGCCAAATTACATCTTAGTACGACACACAGGTCAGAAGATACATCTTAAAAAATGCGATACATGAAAACCTAACTTTTACAAAAAGCGGAGTTACTGAAGCCGTTTTCCACACGGGAGTTTGTAAAGATTCGTTTGGGAGGGGGGGGGCTGTTTTTAAATAATAAATGCCCAATTCCTAATGACTGGCTACATCATTTCGTCTCCCTCCTGTTAACTAGTAGTTTAAGGGCTATAACGCACTAGACACCCATGCTGAGACAGCTGAAATGATGAGTTTCCTGTTCAGTCAGACAAATTCAGCAGCCAGTTAACGGTCAGTCGAGACCAGTCAACCGATTGAGATGGACGTGGAACATGTTATAATTGTTTATCTCTTCTCCACTCCAGTCAGCTGGTGTTCAAAACAGGCAGTTTTCGTAAAAACACTGCTGGAGCGTTATTCTCGACGTTTTTTTTTTTGTGTGGAACTTAATCCTGCCTTGTAGGAGGTCGGCATCACGACAAAAAACGCAAGAAACCCCAAAATATTCACACTTTTCTCAGATTTTTGCTTATATCTTGAAAATATGCGTTTTAAGAAGATGACCTCCCTACACAAAACGAAAGTAAACAAAATTTCTTATAAAATGCACTACTCTCGTTTGATCTTCTCACGACAGATATCGGCGCTTGAGCTCGCTGAAAAGCAGCGATTTTTCGGTTCTTCTACGAAAACGTCGAAAACGGCCACTCCCACCTCCTACAACTCGAAAAATAAACATGTTAGCAAATGAAACTTCGTGGCAGATTAAAACTGTGTGCCGGACCGAGACTCGAACTCGGGACCTTTGCCTTTCGCGGGCAAGTGCTCTACCAACTGAGCTACCCAAACACGACTCACGCCCCGTCCTCATAGCTTTAGTTCTGCGCACACTCCGCTGCAGAGTGAAAATCTCATTCTGGATTTTATCAAATGGTTCAAATAGCTCTGAGCACTATGGGACGTAACATCTGAGGTCATCAGTCCCCTAGAACTGAGAACCACTTAAACCTAACTAACCTAAGGACATCACATACATCCGTGTCCGAGGCAGGGTTCAAACCTGCGACCGTAGCGGTCGCGCGGTTCCAGACAGAAGCGCCTAGAACTGCTCGGCCACAGCGGCCGGCAAACATGTTATCGATAAAACCGCTATACCACTTGGAAGTGCATTAAATTTGCTACGAGAGATGTCTCGAATATTCAGTTTTCTGGTAAGGAGGAGGATAAAGCGAAAATTGCGAAAAATGCCTTCTCCGTCCTATAGACAAACGACCTCTCGCAACTGTCTCTCTCTCATCGGCACAACACTTTCGGTGTATTACGCTTACAATAAATTATTTTCAATGAATTGACGGAAAACAATGTTTTATGAGAACTTTAATAAGATTATATTCACGATATATTAGCTAAACGCCACTGAATAGGATGAATATGGAATAAGTATGTAGCAATGTATATGTGTCATGAAATGTGTGAAAGTCGAGAACAGGATTGGGTCATCTCTTCGAGTAGGTTACAGAGCTGGAAAAGAAAGGAGCCATTTAGTGACAGAATATCGATACAATAGACAGATAAGTTGTATACTGAACAATCGATGCATGAAGAAATGCCTGTTCTGATATCACGTGCGCAGCTTTTTTACTCGTCGTGTTGGTCGCCCAGGTACTGTCTCTTTGGTTTTGGAAGATTAATGTGAAAGGTCTTGGGCAATGGAAGATTCAGGCAATGCGTCAGGAGCAGTGGAACGTCCAGCCTGAACTTTTGAGTTATTGCTGTTCCACAACTGAAAAAAAAAGAGATTGAATGATTAATGTTGTGGTATAGAGAAATTGATTAGTAACGATGCATAACGGTGCAAAATATTACATGAATTAATACCTTTTGTCGCCTCAGCTGCTTCAGCCAGTGGTACTGCAAAACGCTCCTGCAAGCCGTCTTCGTTTTCGACATCAAAATTGTCGTCGATGTTGATGTTCACACTGCTAGCACAGTTCTGTGCCTGCACCCACACCGACATTGCCAGTCTGCCTTGCATTTGCAAGATACGAGCTGATGCTGCCGCTCGGGAGCCGGGGGTTGCAATGCGGTAGTGGGTGCGTCTTACACGCTCATTACCCTGGATTCATATAGTACAGTGCATGTGTACGATGCGGGCTTTTTGTTGCGTAAATTCTTATGGTCGAGTGTCCATACTTTCCAACAAATATGCGACTCATACGTCCATTATGTATGACATAAGTATAATTAAAGTGAGACGATCGTGCTCGATATATATTCGGACAGTATAACGTCACAAACTTTTACACGAAAGTAACATAACTATGCCAGACACCTCTGGGTGATAATCTTACAAAGATAATAATGCGTAATCAGTATAAACAGCAGTGAAACAAGGGATCCGCTCTCTTTTGCTCTGCGCTCTCTCTCTCTCTCTCTCTCTCTCTCTCTCTCTCTCTCTTTCTCTCCTTCTTTCAAATGGCTCTGAGCACTATGAGACAACATCTGAGGTCACCAGTCCCCTAGAACTTAGAACTACTTAAAGGACATCACACACATCCGTTCCCGAAGTAGGATTCGAGCCTGCGACCGTAGCGGTCGCGCGGTTCCGGATTGAAGAGCCTAGAACCGCTCGGCCACAGCGGCCGGCTCTCCTTCTTTATTTGTAATTTTTTGGCCATTATGCTTTTCTCACTTGGTTAGCTTGATGCCGCAATTAATTCTGCCGATTTGGACTGTTCCTTAATTCTTCGCAACTGGAATTGTTACTACTATGTTCCTTAATTCCTCGCAACTGAAACTGTTACTAGTAATCAGAATATCAAGTGCGTACATTTGAATATCGCGCGTTTCATGTAGACGATCTTTTTTGTAAATATTAGGCAGCAAGTACTTGCTGAGTGGAATACTGTAAGTTTACTTTTATTTTTTTTAAATATACTGTTAAACTTTAACCATATTTCACTTACAAAAATATCCTAGGTTTATGTGTTCTCTGAAGTACGGAAGTATTTCTTTTGGTTATTATAGTTGGCGTGAGCCATTTCATGCTCCGTAATCTCTTGTTTGTGAAATAGCCGGCCGCTGTGGGCGAGCAGTTCTACGCGCCTCAGTCCGGAACCGCGCTTCTGCTACGGTCCCAGGTTCGAATCCTGCCTCGGGCATGGATGTGTGTGATGTCCTTAGGTTAGTTAGGTTTAAGTAGTTCCAAGTTCTAGGAGACTGATGACCTCAGGTGTTAAGTACCATAGTGCTCAGAGCCATTTGAACCATTTGTTTGTGAAATACGACAGAACCTGCAACCATTTTAACATTACAAAGTTTGACAATCAATTTAATACTAAGTTCCACAAGGAAACATATTTAAATTCACGATAAGTGACATTTTTTACCAAAATATTTTCTCTGAAAGTCAAAAGTATGGTACGTTGCTACTTTCAGAAGAAATTGAATTAACTTCCGTAGAAGTTAGTTAAGTCAGTTCAAAAAAATGTTCAAATGTGTGTCAAATCTTACGGGACTTATCTGCTAAGGTCATCAGTCCCTAAGCTTACACACTGCTTAACCTAAATTATCCTAAGGACAAACACACACACCCATGCCCGAGGGAGGACTCGAACCTCCGCCGGGACCAGCCGCAGAGTCAGAGTTAAGTCAGTCATTTAATGGAAGAAGCCCCAGTTTCTTTTAACGTTAGAGCCATTGTTTTTCATTTTAGATGTAGTCCAGAACCTGAAATTGCCTTTCATACTAATTGCAAGCAAAATAATTAAATTCCAATTAACGGACAGTGAACCGGCCGGAGTGGCCGAGCGAATAGTCACGTCACTTTTTGGTTTGTATAAGTCTATAAATAGTCGAGACAATAGTGTCTCGAGCTCCTTTTCTCATTTCGAGTCCACTCATCTTGTCTCACGTTGTCTGTATTGTGTTACGTCGTGTGAGCGCTTAATTGTGAAAATATTCAAAGTGGAAGTATTTAAAACTTTAATTTCAAGAGTACCTGCCACTTTATGTGAAAATACACTCCTGGAAATTGAAATAAGAACACCGTGAATTCATTGTCCCAGGAAGGGGAAACTTTATTGACACATTCCTGGGGTCAGATACATCACATGATCACACTGACAGAACCACAGGCACATAGACACAGGCAACAGAGCATGCACAATGTCGGCACTAGTACAGTGTATATCCACCTTTCGCAGCAATGCAGGCTGCTATTCTCCCATGGAGACGATCGTAGAGATGCTGGATGTAGTCCTGTGGAACGGCTTGCCATGCCATTTACACCTGGCGCCTCAGTTGGACCAGCGTTCGTGCTGGACGTGCAGACCGCGTGAGACGACGCTTCATCCAGTGCCAAACATGCTCAATGGGGGACAGATCCGGAGATCTTGCTGGCCAGGGTAGTTGACTTACACCTTCTAGAGCACGTTGGGTGGCACGGGATACATGCGGACGTGCATTGTCCTGTTGGAACAGAAAGTTCCCTTGCCGGTCTAGGAATGGTAGAACGATGGGTTCGATGACGGTTTTGATGTACCGTGCGCTATTCAGTGTCCCCTCGACGATCACCAGTGGTGTACGGCCAGTGTAGGAGACCGCTCCCCACACCATGATGCCGGGTGTTGGCCCTGTGTGCCTTGGTCGTATGCAGTCCTGATTGTGGCGCTCACCTGCACGGCGCCAAACACGCATACGACCATCATTGGCACCAAGGCAGAAGCGACTCTCATCGCTGAAGACGACACGTCTCCATTCGTCCCTCCATTCACGCCTGTCGCGACACCACTAGAGGTGGGCTGCACGATGTTGGGGCGTGAGCGGAAGACGGCCTAACGGTGTGCGGGACCGTAGCCCAGACGGTTGCGAATGGTCCTCGCCGATACCCCAGGAGCAACAGTGTCCCTAATTTGCTGGGAAGTGGCGGTGCGGTCCCCTACGGCACTGTGTAGGATCCTACGGTCTTGGCGTGCATCCGTGCGTCGCTGCGGTCCGGTCCCAGGTCGACGGGCACGTGCACCTTCCGCCGACCACTGGCGACAACATCGATGTACTGTGGAGACCTCACGCCCCACGTGTTGAGCAATTCGGCGGTACGTCCACCCGGCCTCCCGCATGCCCACTATACGCCCTCGCTCAAAGTCCGTCAACTGCACATACGGTTCACGTCCACGCTGTCGCGGCATGCTACCAGTGTTAAAGACTGCGATGGAGCTCCGTATGCCACGGCAAACTGGCTGACACTGACGGCGGCGGTGCACAAATGCTGCGCAGCTAGCGCCATTCGACGGCCAACACCGCGGTTCCTGGTGTGTCCGCTGTGCCGTGCGTGTGATCATTGCTTGTACAGCCCTCTTGCAGTGTCCGGAGCAAGTATGGTGGGTCTGACACACCGGTGTCAATGTGTTCTTTTTTCCATTTCCAGGAGTGTAGTTAGACTAAAGAGCCAAACAAACTAGTACACCTGCTTAATATCGAGTAGGGTACCTGCTAGCACCCAGACGTGCCGCAACACGACGTGGCATGTACTCGACTAATGTCCGAAGTAGTTAGTGCTGGAAGGAACTGACACCATGAATACTGCAGGGCTGTCCGTACGAGAGGGGGGATACCTTTCCTGAACAGCACGATTCAAGTCATCCCAGACAAGAACAATAATGTTCATATCTGGAGAGTATGTTGGCGAGCCGAAGCTTTCACACTCAGAAGAGTGTTCCTGGAGCCACTCTGTCGCAATTCTGGACGTGTGGGATGTCGCATTGTCCTGCTGGAATTGCCCAAGTCCGCGGGGAACGCACGATGGTCATGAATGGGTGCAGGTGATCAGACAGGATGCTTATGTATGTGTCACCTGTCAGAGATGTATCGAAGGTCCCGTATCACTCCAACTGCCCACGCC
The DNA here is from genome assembly GCF_021461395.2 of Schistocerca americana. Taxonomy (NCBI): domain Eukaryota; kingdom Metazoa; phylum Arthropoda; class Insecta; order Orthoptera; family Acrididae; genus Schistocerca; species Schistocerca americana. The sequence goes on from NC_060128.1 coordinate 136,424,292, forward strand.
CCACACCATTACAGAGCCCCCACCCGCTTCAACAGTCCCCTGCTTACATGCAGTGTCTACGGATTCATGAGTTTGTGTCCATACCAGTATACGTCCATCCGCCGTTGGTCCCGTTCTTGCACGATCGTTTTCCGGCCACAGCGATGTCGGAGATGTGATGTTTTACCAGATTCCTGATATTTACGGCACACCCATGAAATAGTCGTACGGGAATATCCCCACTTCATCGCTACCGCGGAGATACTGTGTCTATTCGCTCGTGCACCGACTGTAACACCACGTTCAAATTCACTTAATTCTTGATAACTGCCAGTGTAGCAGCAGTAACCGATCTAACAACTGCGCCAGACACTTGTCTTATATAGGCGTTCGTGCGGCACCGCCGTATTCTGCTTGTTAACATATCTTTGTATTTAAACACGCATGCCTATATCAGCTTCTTTGGCGCTTCAGAGTAGGTCAGATACAGTACTGGCTATTAAAACTGCTACACCACGAAGATGACGAGCTACAGACGCGAAAGTTAACGGACAGGAAGAAGACGCTGTGATACGCAAATGATTAGCTTTTCAGAGTATTCACACAAGATTGGCGCCGGTGGCGGCACCTACAACGTGTTCACGTGAGGAGAGTTTCCAACCGATTTCTCATACACAAATAGCAGTTGACCGGCGTTGCCTGGTGAAACGTTGTTGTGAAGCCTCGTGTAAGGAAGAGAAATGCGTACCATCACGTTTCCGACTATGACAAAGGTCGGATTGTAGCCTATCGCGATTGCGGTTTATCGTATCGCGACATTGCTGCTCGCGTTGGTCGAGATCCAATGACTGTTAGCCGAATATGGAATCGGTGGGTTCAGGAGGGTAATACGGAACGCCGTGCTGGGTCCCAACGGCCTCGTATCACTAGCAGTCTAGATGACAGGCATCTTATCCGCATGGCTGTAACGGATCGTGCAGCCACGTCTCGATCCCTGAGTCAACAGATGGGGACGTTTGCGAGACAACAACCATCTGCACGAACAGTACGACGACGTTTGCAGCAGCATGGACTATCAGCTCAGAGGCCATGGCTGCGGTTACCCTTGACGCTGCATCACAGACAGGAGCGCCTGCGATGGTGTACTCAACGACGAAGCCGGGTGCACGAAGGGCAAAACGGCATTTATCCGGATGAATCCAGGTTCTCTTTACAGCATCATGATGGTCGCATCCGTGTTTGGGAACATCGCGGTGAACGCCCATTGGAAGAGTGTATTCGTCATCGCTATAATGGCGTATCACCCGGCGTGATGGTATGGGGTGCCACTGGTTACACGTTTCGGTCACCTCTTGTCCGCATTGACGGCACTTTGAACAGTGGACGTTACATTTCAGATGTGTTGCGACTTTCGCTCCACGCTTCCTTCGATCCCTGCGAAACCCTACATTTCAGCAGGATAATGCACGATCGCATGTTGCAGGTCCTGTACAGGCCTTTCTGGATACAGAAAATGTTCGACTGCTGCCCTGGCCAGCACATTCTCCAGATCTCTCAATAATTGAAAACGTCTGGTCAATGGTGGCCGAGCAACTTGCTCGTCACAATACGCCAGTCACTACTCTTGATGAACTGTGGTATCGTGTTGAAGCTGCATGGGCAGCTGTACCTGTACACGCCATCCAAGCTCTGTTTGACTCAATGCCCAGACGTATCAGGGTCGTTATTACGTCCAGAGGTGGTTGTTCTGGGTACTCACTTGTCAGGATCTATGCACCCAAATTGCGTGAAAATGTAATCACATGTCAGTTGTAGTATATTTGTCCAATGAATACCCGTTTATCATCTGCATTTCTTCTTGGTGTAGCAATTTTTATGGCCAGTAGTGTAAATACGGTAATTGAGAGACAACGTATCTGCATCCTAGGTTGGGAAACTGCTGCTCTGGCTTTCGCGTTCCTAACGCGTCTCAAGCAGACTCGGTGAGCCTGGGTGTTTAGACAGGCCGGAAGAGAGACGTCTATATTTTGCCCGACTGCTGTCTGAGAGCGGGCCCTGTCTGCCGCGTGGCGTGGGAGAGTGACGGGCAGTCAGAAACGTCGGGCCGCCCTCCGCAGGGGCCGTCAACGTCAGTGTCAGCTGTCTCGCTCTGCCTTGAGGCCCGCAGAGTCCAGGAGCGGAAAAAAACTCAGGGAGCGGCGGCAAGAAGTGCCTGCAAGGTTCTCCTCTGTGTGCGTCCTCGTGTTGTCCCGGTTCATCGACGAGAATCCATTGCACTTCGGGCGTGTAGACTGAAAGGTTCTGATGATGATGATGATGATGATGATGATGATGATGATGATGATGATGTTGGTTTGTGGGGCGATGAACATCGTGGACATTAGCTCCGGTACGTGTTCCAGATCTTTCCATTTGCAATCTCGGCACTTATCGAATGATGATGAGATGGTGACAACACAAACACCCAGTCCCCGGGCGGAGAAAATCCCCGACCCGGCCGGGAATCGAACCCTGGACACCGTGATGCAGAGGTAGCCACGCTAGCCACTAGACCACGAGCTGCGGACTGAACGGGTCGGGAGGTAATGTGGATTTGATAACCACCGAAATGAGTCTACCCTCTGCACTGCGGACTGCGCGCTATTATGGAACTTCCTGGCTGGTTTCCAGATCAGATGCCAGGAATCGAACAGGCAACCTCTACCTTTAGCAGGCACTGCTGTGACCGACTTCTCCAGCAATTTTACGGTTCAAATGGCTCTAAGCACTATGGGACTTAACATCTGAGGTCATCAGTCCCATAGACTTAGAACTACTTAAACCTGACCAACCTAAGGGCAGCCGGCCGAGATGCTCGAGCGGTTCTAGGCGCTGTAGTCTGCAACCGCGAGACCGCTACGGTCGCAGGTTCGAATCCTGCCGCGGGCATGGATGGGTGTGATGTCAGGTTAGTTAGGTTTACGTAGTTCTAAGTTGTAGGGGACTGATGACGTCAGATGTTATGACCCATAGTGCAAAGAGCTATTTGAACCATAACCTAAGTGCATCAAACACATCCATGCCCAAGGAAGGGTTCGAACCTGTGACCGTAGCAGCAGCGCGGTTCCGGACTGATGCGCGTAGAACCGCTCGGCCACAGCGGGCGGTGTAATTTTATGTACAGGCTGGATTTCTTTCAGAACTTGTTCAAGCACTTTTGCGATCGGACAATGATGTAAAATTGACTGGCGACATATTACGTATATAGAACACTATTTCTTTTAAAAACCGCTGCTGTCTACTCCACAAATGTACACTGATCAGAGAAAATATTATGCTCAATGCCCATGATTTAGGAGACAATCTGCAGGGCCATCCTAGAGAGTGTCCGGGAAGTAGAGACGAAAATTAAAATGCTGTACAACATACAGAATTTATTGAAAATATGATGTTTTTCTTTTACGAACACATTAAGCAACTTCTCCCATGAATGTAAGGCCTTGCGGAAATGAGCAATGCGTTCATTGAAGTTCTCGACGACGCGTTCACGAACATCCGGTGGGATACAACAGCTCCCTACTTAGCAATCATATACAACGCTCGCTCACCGATAGATCTGTACCTACAGATTGGAAAATTGCGCAAGTCGCGCCAGTGTTTAAGAAGGGTAGTAGGAGTAATCCATCGAACTACAGACCTATATCACTGACGTCGGTTTGCAGTAGGGTTTTGGAGCATATACTGTATTCAAACATTATGAATCACCTGGAAGGGAATGATCTATTGATACGCAATCAGCCTGGTTTCAGAAAAGATCGTTCTTGTGCAACGCAGCTAGCTCTTTATTCGCACGAAGTAATGGCCGCTATCGACAGGGGATCTCTGGTTGATTCCGTATTTCCGTATTTCTGGATTTCCAGAAAGCTTTTGACACCGTTCCTCACAAGCGACTTCTAATCAAGCTGCGGGCCTGTGGGGTATCGTCGCATTTGTGCGACTGGATTCGTGATTTCCTGTCAGGAACGTCGCAGATCGTAGTAATAGACGGCAAATCATCGGGTAAAACAGAAGTGATATCAGGTGTTCCCCAGGGAAGCGTTCTGGGACCTCTGCTGTTCCTGATCTATATAAATGACATGGGTGACAATCTGAGCAGTTCTCTTAGGTTGTTCACAGATGATGCTGTAATTTACCGTCTAGTAAGGTCATCCGAAGACCAGTATCAGTTGCAAAGCGATTTAGAAAAGATTGCTGTATGGTGTGGCAGGTGGCAGTTGACGCTAAATAACGAAAAGTGTGAGGTGATCCACATGAGTTCCAAAAGAAACCCGTTGGAATTCGATTACTCGATAAACAGTACAGTTCTCAAGGCTGTCAATTCAACTAAGTACCTGGGTGTTAAAATTACTTCAGTTGGAAAGACCACATAGATAATATTGTGGGGAAGGCGAGCCAAAGGTTGCGTTTCATTGGCAGGACACTTAGAAGATGCAACAAGTCCACTAAAGAGACAGCTTACACTACACTCGTTCGTCCTCTGTTAGAATATTGCTGCGCGGTGTGGGATCCTTACCAGGTGGGATTGACGGAGGACATCGAAAGGGTGCAAAAAAGGGCAGCTCGTTTTGTATTATCACGTAATAGGGGAGAGACTGTGGCAGATATGATACGCGAGTTGGAATGGAAGTCATTATGCAAAGACGTTTTTCGTCGCGGCGAGATCTATTTGCGAAATTTCAGTCGCCAACTTTCTCTTCCGAATGCGAAAATATTTTGTTGAGCTCAACCTACATAGGTAGGAATGATCATCAAAATAAAATAAGAGAAATCAGAGCTCGAACAGAAAGGTTTAGGTATTCGTTTTTCCCGCGCGCTGTTCGGGAGTGGAATGGTAGGGAGATAGTATGATTGTGGTTCGATGAACCCTCTGCCAAGCACTTAAATGTGAATTTCAGAGTAGTCATGTAGATGTAGATGCCGTTAATAACCCATTTAATTTCATCCTTCAATTGGTGTATTGTTTGTGGTTTGTTCACGTGCACTTTTGATTTTAGAAATCCCCACAAATGAAGTTACAAGCCATTCCTGGTTGCCACGCGAAGAGAGTACTTTTTAAGAATACTTTTCATTCACCAGAGCAATCTTTTAATGGGATATGTTACATGTCGCACAATCCTGTTGAAAACAAAAATCGTCATTTTCATCAATAAGAGCAAAAATCATTCAGAAAGTATGTCCCGGTAACGGTCGCCCTTCACAGTGACGGCAGCTTTGTGCGTTGTGGATTCATCTCATCTTCCACAGTCACTTGCGGATGTTCCTTATTCCAAATTCTGCAGTGCTACTTATTGACGGCTGGCCGCGGTAGTCGAGCGGTTCTAGGCTCTTCAGTCCGGAACCGCGCTGCTGCTACGGTCGCAAGTTCGAAACCTGCTTCGGGTATGGATGTGTGTGATGTCCTTAGGTTAGTTAGGTTTAAGTAGTTCTAAGTCTAGAGGACTGATGACCTCAGATGTTAAGTCCCATAGTGCTCAGAGCGATTTGAACCATTTCTGAACTTATTGACGTACCCACTGAGGTGCAAGTGCGCTTCATCTGAGATAATTATTCTTTTTTGAAAATCTCGTTCTCCGCTTGTCGAACCAAGACCCACCGAGAAAATAGATGTCTCTTTCCATGATGTGCGGCCTTCATCTCTTGTGTAAGCTGGATCTTGTACGCAAGCATTTTCAGATCTTTTGAAACGAATCCGTACTGTGAAATTGCTGATCAATTCACTTGTTGAGCTCGTCGGCGATTCAATTTTCTGGGTCTTACGGTCACATTGTCGCGCACGACAGTAATGTTTTCTTGTTTTCGAGCACGACGCGGTCGTCCTGCAACAGAACCTGTGGTCTCAAACTTACTGATCAACTTTGGAACTGATGATTCGATTGGAGTAGCATTACGTTCGAGTGTCACACAAAATTCACATGCGGTTGGCGTCGAGCTTTCACTGTTTTTGTAATAACTTTTTATCACTTGGATACGCTACACAGTTGTCATCTCTCCGATGACGAAAGTAAACATTAAACAACAAAGCTCACCACGCAAAAGCTATCAGGCTACTAATGGGAACCATCGCAGATAAAAAAACATGAAAAAACCAAGACTGCCAACCACCATATGACAAAATGGCGCAAAATTCAAATTTGCCGGCCAGTGTGGTTCAAATGGTTCAAATGGCTCTGAGCACTATGGGACTCAACTGCTGAGGTCATTAGTCCCCTAGAACTTAGAACTAGTTAAACCTAACTAACCTAAAGACATCACAAACATCCATGCCCGAGGCAGGATTCGAACCTGCGAGCGTAGCGGTCTTGCGGTTCCAGACTGCAGCGCCTTTAACCGCACGGCCACTTCGGCCGGCCCGTCCAGTGTGGCCGAGCGGTTCTAGGCGCTACAATTTGGAACCACGCGACCGCCTCTGGCATGGATGTATGTGATGTCCTTAGGTTAGTTAGGTTTAAGTAGTTGTAAGTTCTAGGGGACTGATGACCTGAGAAGTTAAGTCCCATAGTGCTCAGAGCCATTTGAATCATTTTTTGAAACACTTGCTGTTCACGGAGTTCTCGTTGGCGTACGGACATCACGATACAACTGACATGGCCTCTGGTGTATTCTCTTCAAGGGAGGACTGACCGAGAGTAAAAGTGCTTGTGAATCCACACCACACAGCCACATACGGCGAGTGCAATGGCTCTCCGTGCGTAATTTAACGGTACCCCAAGTGTATTCACCGCACCCTGTAGTGTAAAGTGTGCCTCGTCAGTCCATATTGCTGGGCCACATGTTACCAATTTCGAATCGTGGCAGAAACTAAAAGAGGAACTTCTGAACGTCGATGTAGATCATGAGGTTTCAGCTGCTGCACCGTTTGGGTATTACACGGGTATGAGTGTAAAATGGCCCGCAAACGTTTCCTACTGTTAACCGTGGGAGGGACAATACTCGTGACGCTGGATGCTCATTTACAGGAACAGCGAACTCGTCAATAATGTCCACCGGGAAAGGAAGCCTTCTTCTTCCAAATGGTTCAAATGGCTCTGAGCACTATGGGACTTAACAGCCGAGGTCATCAGTCCCCTAGAACGTAGAACTACTTAAACCTAACTAACCTAAGGACATCACACACACCCACGCCCGAGGCAGGATTCGAACCTGCGACCGTAGCAGTTGCGCGGTTCCAGACTGAAGCGCCTAGAACCGCTCGGTCACACCGGCCGGCTCTTCCTCTTCCAGGTGCCACAATAAGCTCGCCTACGTTTTCAGATTTTATTACCACCCTATTTAAAGCATTTAATGACATCTTGCCTCTCCTCGGGCCTTTCAGTCAGCGATACTGTCTCAGTACAGCTCTGTAATTGCTGCCATTCACATAAAACAGTTTCACTGCAGCCTAGGACCTGTCTTCTTGATAGCCATACTGTTCACTCACGTTAGGGCTTATCAAATGATAGCGTGGATGCCATACCGCCATACAAACAGTGTTCAGCGCCAGATTTGCACCTGGTTGCCCTGATTGGAACTATCTTTTTTCAGCGGAAATCAGTTCCGCATTGACGCATTAGAATATCTACCATGTTTCGCTGCCATACGATAATTACATACCACACCGGACCCGCGTGAGTAACAGCACTTTAATTATAACCACCTGGTATGTGCAGGGCTTATTATCTTGGGAAAAAATCATACATGAGCACGACACGCGTAGAAGCCGTAAAAGTGAATTAATTGGACAATTCTGGGTAATTAGAAAGTTAATATATAATAACAAGTTAGCCCTTGCAATTAATTTGCACTCTATCTTGATTAGTCGCCGACAGTAGTAACAAATTGTAATCTCACAGTAAAAAAATCGACATCATCATGTACAAATATGGCTAATTGTAAAACATGTAAAAAACAGATTAATTTTACTTGAAGACGTTGAAAAAATGAGCCAACCAGTTGCAAACCAAATGTTTTTGTAGCCCCTGACCTAGGTTTAGATATTTCTAAAAGTATCTTTTTCTGAGGTATTGGCCCTTGTAACATTACGTGGTGATAAATTACATTAGCTCACTCCTTCTGAAGAAGCTATTTTTAGAAACATCTAAACCTAGGGCGTGGGTTAAATAAACCTTTTGTTTGCAACTGTTTGGCTAATATTTTTCAACGTCTTCTAATTTATACAGTCATTGAATCGCAGACCAATTTAAGATATTAATTTTATTTGTTTAAAATTATTTATTTTACAGTCCTCCATTGAAAAGAATATCAGGAGTTATAATGTGATCATCGTTTACTTTTTAGCTGTAAAAATATTACTGAATATGCGAACTCGTGAAAGACCCATGTATGATAGTCCATGCGGAAAAACAGGTTCTGATGAATTCAAACGTGCCCCTTGAAGCATTTGACTTTAAGCTTTCTTTATTAATGGTGACAGTAAAGGTTACTTTTATTAAGAATCATTATGTCATAATTTCGAAAGGCGTGGTTGGGTCAGAAGATGTGTGTCTAATGTGGGGTATGAGCACGGTTTCATCGGAGCCAATGAATTTAGTAGTGATCATGTCTTCGTTTAAGTGAGCTACCGCTAATCTTAAAACAGTAATTAATGCCAGTTAGGGTTAAGATGTCAGATTAACATAACAGTGGAATTTTCCTTTAAAAGCAACTGACGTGGTGGTAAACTGGGCGGGTTTAAAGAGGTCAGAAATACTGCGAGGTACATTTGAATGTTGTTTACGTCTTCTAGATGGGCGGAATCAGAACTGAGGTAAGCCATTGCCTCTTCAAGTAATAAACTGACAATGACATATTCATTAACTACTGTACAATCACTGTTTTTTGAACAGACAACAGTCGTTGAACAGGACTGCGAAAGATTTTGTTCATTGACTTTTTGTGGTATTCACTGTGATAGTAACAAAACTACAATAACAATATTTTGATGTATGGTATTGAGATTAGGGGAAGTGTAACGTAAAGTCGCATACGCTGCGTGACAATGTCGGATTAAGAGTTAAATAATTTAAGTGAAAAAAGCGAACGGTGATTTCCTATGATAATAAATGTTGATCCAATTCAATTTATTTCTGCAGTCACAACAGTTGCTTAAAGAAAGGAAACAACTCCAACCGCTGTTGTGCGTAATAGTCAAATTGTCGGTAGATGAGGCCTTCTAAATTCTTTATATCGACGTGCATGACCGAAATCGCGTGATGGAGTGTGCTTGCGTAAAGAATCGAAATAACTGTAGGCGCCTCGATGCATGTTAGTTGAACACATTGTCAGCAGACATCATCTTCATTGCTGACTATAAAAAATGAAAAAAAAACTTTCAACTGACTGTGCATTTTTCGTCATTAATGGTGAACAAACTGTGAAAGTAATGTCTAAAGTATATCTACATTGAAGCGACAAAGAAACTGATATAGGCATGCGTATTCAAATACGTAGATATGTAAACAGGTAGAATGCGGCGTTGCGGTCGGCAACGCCTGTATAAGACAACTGTCTAGGGCGGTTGTTAGGGTTACTGTTGCTACAGTGGCAAGTTATCAAGATTTAAATGAGCTTGAACGCGATGTTATAGTCGGTGCACGAGCGAAGGGATACAGCATCTCCTAGATAGCTATGAAGTTGATATTTTCTTGTACGCCCATTACACGAGTGTCCCGTGAAATCAAGAATCCGGTAAAACATCAATTCTCCGATACCGCTGCGGCCGGAGAAAGATTCTGCAAGAACGGGACCAACGGCGACTGAAGAAAATCGTTCAACGTGACAGAAGTGCAACCCTTCCCCAAATTGTTGCAGATTTCATTGCTGGGTCAACAACAAGAGTCAGCGTTGGAACAATACAACGAAACAACATCGTTATGGGCTTTCGGAGCCGAAGGCCCACTCGAGTACCCTCGATGACTGCACGACACAAAGCTTTACGCCTTGCCTGGGCCCGTCAACACCGACATTGAACTGTTGATGACTGGAAACATGTTGCCTGGTCGGCCGAATCTGGTCTCAAATTACATCGAGTGAGTGGACGTGTACGGATATGGAGACAACCTCATAAATCCATGGACCCCGCTTGTCAGCAAGAGACTGTTCAAGCTATTGGAGGCTCTGTAATGGTGTGTGTTGTGTGCAGTTGGAGTGGTATGGGATCCCTGATACGTCTAGAAATGAACCTGACAGGTGACACGTACGTAAGCATCCTGTCTGATGACCTGGATGTATTCATGTCCATGTCCATTCCACGGCCTTGGGCAATTCCAGCAGGACAATGCGACACCCAACACGTCGAGAATTGCTACAGAGTGGCTCCAGGAACACTCTTCTGAATTTAAACACTTCCGCTAGACACCACACTCCCCCGACATGAACATTATTGAGCATTTATGGGATGCCTTGAAACGTGCTGTTCAGAAGAAATCTCCACTCCCTCGTATTCTTAGAGATTTATGGACAGCCCTGCAGGATTCATGGTGTTAGTTCCCTCCAGCACTACTTCAGACATTAGTCGAGTATATGCCACGTTGTGTTGCGGCACTCCTGCGTGCTCAAGGGGTCTTACATGATATTAGGCAGGTATACCAGAATCTTTGGCTCTTCAACGTAACAATTCCGTGCAGATACTGCGATACAAATTCGTACTTGGTCACTACTCCTATTCAGCAGCAAAAATCTTAACATTATGTGAAATAAGACACTTAAATCGAGAATACCTTAGTGCAGGTAGAGCAAGCTGTTTTGTAGACTAAGCCGATCGAACAAACTTGCTCTCAGAAAGTCTGCAGTAATATTTACATAATATCGATTATTACAGAATATATTTTTATTAAACTAATAACAATGTATCAGAACTTATTACAAAACGCGAAGGATATTAAGTAAAGTATTTGGATCTAGTGGGTAGAGAATCAGCAAAACATGGACCTTTACGTAACTATTTTGCAATGCTACTCATTGCGCTATACCGACAATGACGGTTTTGTGACCATATTTTTCATCTTACCGTCTACACATAGAAACGATATCAACTGACATTTAACTAAAACAAATTGTGTCGAGAACATTCCACGTCTTATGCATCTTCAGCGTTCCGTTGCCTTGAAATGGCGTGCTTTCATAATGCGTGATTTACAATGATTCATCAATTTAGTATGTTTGCCGTCATTTTATGACAACAAATCGCACAATTAACAACGGGTTTTCGAGAGATACTTAATTTTTCTGATGCTTAAAATGGTAAATAAACACATGGTCTCCAATTGAAAGCCAATATGGCGTCTGGCGTGTCTGCACTGAAGAGAGATGGCGCGCATGTGACGTAGATGGCGTTCTATCATCTCATTGGTCGACGTTCAAACGCCCGTTCCAAATATCTGTCACGTTAGGAATCGCTCCACACGTTCGGAAAAGACTCCCCAGCGTGCTTCTTCCGCGCTATGACGTCATAAACTCGACAGGCTCAAAATTCGACAGCGCGGTCCGTGTGCCCGGCGGCTTTAGGGCGGTGTGGTGGGTGTGGAAGGGGCGGGTCCAGCCGAGGGGGATCCACCCCGCCGCCATCTGCGTCCTGACCTTGAACCGCCGCTGCAAATGGCTGCAGAGCGAAACTGACACGCGACACTGCCGGCACGAGTCCTAGAATCGCACGAGTTTATTCTAGAACAGGCTTCCTAATCGCCGTTCCCCGGTTACTTACTTAATGGTATACCCACCACTACAATCCCCCCCCCATCCAAGAGTCAACCACCTTACCGCGCGCGCTCCTGCGCTCACGTTTCTTTTTTATGCAGTTCTGACAAAGCCGATTTGCCATGGTGGCTGTTAAATACACTACTGGCGATTAAAATTGCTACACCACGAAGATGACGTACTACAGACGCGAAATTTAACCGACAGGAAGAAGATGCCGTGATATGCAAATGATCAACTTTTCAGAGCATTCACACAAGGTTGGCGCCGGTGGCGACACCTACAACGTGCTGACATGAGGAAAGTTTCCAACCGATTTCTCATACACAAACAGCAGTTGACTGGCGTTGCCTGGTGAAACGTTGTTGTGATGCCTCGTGTAAGGAGGTGAAATTCGTACCATCACGTTTCCGACTTGGATAAAGGTCGGATTGTAGCCTATCGCGATTGCGCTTTATCGTATCGCGACATTGCTGCTCGCGTTGGTCGAGATCCAGTGACTGTTGGCAGAATATAGAATCGCTGGGTTCAGAAGGGTAATACGGAACGCCGTGCTGGATCCCAACGGCCTCGTATCACTAGCAGTCGAGATGACAGGCATCTTATCCACATGGCTGTAACGGATCGTGCAGCCACGTCTCGACCCCTGAGTCAACAGATGGGGACGTTTGCAAGACAACAACCATCTGCACGAACAGTTAGATGACTTTTGCAGCAGCATGGCCTATCAGCTCGGAGACCGTGGCTGCGGTTACCCTTGACGCTGCATCACAGACAGGAGCGCCTGCGATGGTGTACTCAACGACGAACATGGGTGCACCAATGGCAAAACGTCATTTTTTCGGATGAATCCAGGTTCTATTTACAGCATCATGATGGTCGCATCCGTGTTTGGCGATATCGCGATGAACGCACATTGGAAGCGTGTATTCGTCATCTCCATACTGGCGTATCACCCGTCGTGATGGTATGGGTTGCCACTGGTTACACGTCTCCGTCACCTCTTGTTCGCATTGACGGCATTTTGTACAGTGTGTTACGACCCGTGGCTCTACCCTTCTTTCGACCCCTGCGAAACCCTTCAATTCAACAGGATAGTGCACGACCGCATGTTGCAGGTCCTGTACGGGCCTTTGTGGATACAGAAAATGTTCGACTGCTGCCCTGGCCAGCACATTCTCCAGATCTCTCACCAACTGGAAACGCCTAGTCAATGGTGGCCGAGCAACTGGCTCGTCACAATACGCCAGTCACTACTCTTGGTGAAATGTGGTATCGTGTTGAAGCTGCATGGGCAGCTGTACCTGTACTCGCCATCCAAGCTCTGTTTGACTCAATGCCCAGGCGTATCAAGGCCGTTATTACAGCCAGAGGTGGTTGTTCTGGGTACTGATTTCTCAGGATCTATGCACCCAAATTGCGTGAAAATGTAATCACATGTCAGTTCTAGTATAATATATTTGTCGAATGAATAGCCCTTTATCGTTTGCATTTCTTCTTGGTGTAGCAATTTTAATGGCCAGTGGTGTAGCTTCCTTTTAATTTTGTTCGCGAACTGCAACACCTTCTAACCGTCTCGCGTCAGCTAACCCATTCAGACGATGTGGTTCCATTTGAAGCCACGTATAGTTTTCTCATTTCGTGGGCTATGCATAGTAGCTACATCTGCAGTCAGCCTTTACGTGTCCAGCAGGTACAGACCTCCAGAAGCTGCACCTTGAACCACTTGATATTTTTCAAGTCTTAGCAGTTAGACGAGCCATTTTTGTATGCGGTGCACGATTTTCGTTGTTTTCAAATTGTGACTGAATTTGTCTCAATAAGGCATGTTTTGTGCATGAAATTGGCACGGAGAACCGTCCTCTTCAAAGTTATATTCTTTTTATTGCGCTGATAATTATTTATGTAATTACTGAGACCACTGCAGCTCTAAGGCCAACATGGATGCCTATGACAGCATTACACGCTGTACTGTCACAGAATAAAGGAGGAGGATATTATGGTGAGTCTCTAGGAAGGAATTTTTCTCTCATGCCGGCAGTAATGAAAGCAAAGTTTGTGTCAGCTGAAAATGAACTTGTTTTGTTGGGGTAATATGAACGCAAGTAGCTTTGCAGACTGATCAGAAAATCTTGGACGTCCACGTGCCTCGTCAGAACCACTACTGAGTACGCTGTAGCATAAAAAAGAACACTCACAGAGCACACTTCCATTTGCTTCAATTAGCTCTATGCCTATATGCAGAAAGGAACTATACAGGGCTATTACAAATGATTGAAGCGATTTCATAAATTCACTGTAGCTCCTTTCATTGACATATGGTCACAACACACTACAGATACGTAGAAAAACTCATAAAATTTTGCTCGGCTGAAGCCGCACTTCAGGTTTCTGCCGCCAGAGCGCTCGAGAGTGCAGTGAGACAAAATAGCGACAGGAGCCGAGAAAGCGTATGTCGTGCTTGAAATGCACTAACATCAGTCAGTCATAACAGTGCAACGACACTTCAGGACGAAGTTCAACAAAGATCCACCAGCTGCTAACTCCATTCGGCGATGGTAGGCGCAGTTTAAAGCTTCTGGATGGCTCTGTAAGGAGAAATCAACGGGTCGGCCTGCAGTGAGCGAAGAAACGGTTGAACGCGTGCGGGCAAGTTTCACGCGTAGCCCGCGGAAGTCGACGAATAAAGCAAGCAGAGAGCTAAACGTACCACAGCCGACCGTTTGGAAAATCTTACGGAAAAGGCTAAAGCAGAAGCCTTACCGTTTACAATTGCTACAAGCCCTGACACCCGATGACAAAGTCAAACGCTTTGAATTTTCGGCGCGGTTGCAACAGCTCATGGAAGAGGATGCGTTCAGTGCGAAACTTGTTTTCAGTGATGAAGCAACATTTTTTCTTAATGGTGAAGTGAACAGACACAATGTGCGAATCTGTGCGGTAGAGAATCCTCACGCATTCGTGCAGCAAATTCGCAATTCACCAAAAGTTAACGTGTTTTGTGCAATCTCACGGTTTAAAGTTTACGGCCCCTTTTTCTTCTGCGAAAAAAACGTTACAGGACACGTGTATCTGGACATGCTGGAAAATTGGCCCATGCCACAACTGGAGACCGACAACGCCGACTTCATCTTTCAACAGGATGGTGCTCCACCGCACTTCCATCATGTTGTTCCGCAGTTCTTAAACAGGAGATTGAAAAACCGATGGATCGGTCGTGGTGGAGATCATGATCAGCAATTCATGTCATGGCCTCCACGCTCTCCCGACTTGACGCCATGCGATTTCTTTCTGTGGGGTTATGTGAAAGATTCAGTGTTTAAACCTCCTCTACCAAGAAACGTACCAGAACTGCGAGCTCGCACCAACGATGCTTTCGAACTCATTGATGGGGACATGCTGCGCCGAGTGTGCGAGGAACTTGATTATCGGCTTGATGTCTGCTGAATCACTAAAGGGGCACATATCGAACATTTGTGAATGCCTAAAAAAACTTTTTGAGTTTTTGTATGTGTGTGCAAAGAATTGTGAAAATATCTCTAATAATAAAGTTATTGTAGAGCTGTGAAATCGCTTCAATCATTTGTAATAACCCTGTATTTTGCCTTGCCACCAAAGATAACATTTGATACGCAGTGGCTCCATTTGAAACCTCTGTGTGTTCAACTGTCTAATAATCTAAATAAAACAAGAAAATTCAAAAGATCTAATTTTTAATATTTCGATTGTTGAAAGGTTAAGGCCATAGGAGCATAGTCTTTTCCAAATGTACTTCTGACCAAAATGCTATTCTAGTAGCTGGAGTTTTTTTTTAATTAATTCTGCCTTTTGAGTTGTGGTAATACTTCCACGGACTTTTCATCCCCTAACACATATTTATTGCTTCACTTCTAAGCGAGGAGTCAGGTACCAGTTTTGATACATTTAGCTCCCAAAACAATTTAATATAGTGAAATATGCTCATAAAAAACTTTCATCCCGTATTTCTCCGCCTTGGAGGTTGAATGTCCAAATATGCCGGAGCACGTCTTTTGTTATTTTTGACCGAAAAAGCAAATACCAATTTTTGATGTAGCTTCGAAATTGGCTTATAGCGCCAGTTTTTAAAAAACCTTTCATTCTCTGTTCTATTCCCTTAGGAGTGGATTTTCGAAAAATGTCTTTTTAAACGATGCCTACAGCATAATACCAACAGCCTCTCCAACTTTGCTCCGTTAGCGGTTTGGAATGGGCACTGATGTCTCAGTAAATCAGTACATTTTCTTTTTTGTATAGAGATTGTCAACTGCCATCGGTGCTATGACTACGAAGTCTTTCGTTACGGAGTCCTTGCATAAAAAGTTCTCGGTTTACCTTCTGCGTCGAATTTGGATAAAATCCCGAGCGTTTGATGACTACCTCCGTCATCTTCGTCAGGGGTAAAACTGTTTTACCCCTAATGAAGATGACGGAGGTAGTCATCGAAAGCTCGGGATTTTATTAGGGGTAAAACAGTTTTACCCCTGACGAAGATGACGGAGGTAGTCATCAAACGCTAGGGATTTTATCCAAATTTGACGCGGCAAGTAAACCGAGAACTTTTTATGCAATGCCATCAGTGCTGATAACATTCAGCCTATCAAATCGAAACACCATGATTTCGACGCTAAAAATCAATTGTTTTCGATTATTTTTACGTATTACGCCTTTCGCCTCCCTAAGGATTACTGAACTAAACCCCAGATTCCTTTCCCTTATATTAGGATATATCCGTGCCCAGATGACATTGCTCCGGGCGCTCCGCGGTCATGCGTAAATCCTGTTAGTGCCTTTTCTCCGCCGGTGCTATCAAAGGCAACAGATATTACCGTCTATTGACGACAGTTGGATTATACAGGAAATATCAAAAAGAAATCATCCGATTGGAAAATAAATCCTAACTGTTATGTTATTTGACATACGTGCGTGAAAGGAGTACTGTTGGAAAGAGCGAACTATCGAGTTTTACATGGTCCCCGCTAGGTAGAACCAGTGTGCGCCCACTTCGGTTCTAGTAAAAATGGTGTTGGGGCAACAGAAAGCGTTTTGTGCTCTACATTTTGCGCTGTGCGGGCCAGTAATAAGAGTTCAGCGTGACTTTCGTACTTTGGTGAGGATCATTCTACAGCACAGAGCATTAGAAGATGGCATGAACAATTCCGAGAAACAGGTTGTTTGTGTAAAGGCAAATCGCCGGACCATCCCCGAGTGTCTGACACAGACGCCGAACACATCCGCCATAGTTTCACAAGGGGTCCGCAGAAATCCATTTGTCGTGCAGCTCCACGGCTAAACATGCCCCCGATATCCGTCTGGCGTGTGTTGGGTCGACGTTTACACATGAAATCGTACAAAATTCAGCTACTGCAAGCTCTCCGTGAAGGTGACAAATAAAAATTTCGTTCTTGGCAAGATGGAGGATGACTTTTCTTCCATGCTTGGTGTTTAGTGACGAGGTAACATTCCATTTAAATGGAAAGGTGAACCGTCATAATGTGATAATAATGAATGAACTGAGACATCGCATAACAGCAGCTGTGGAGGCTGTAACTCAACACATGCTCGCTGTAGTGTGAGAACAATCTGAATACCGCATTGACATATGCCTTGCATCTCAAGGGGGCATATCGAACACCTATGAAAATGCATGAAAAAAAACTTTTCAGTTTCCCATTCATCAATAACCGAAGTTTATTGTATATTATTATTTGTTTGAGAAATACAGATGTGCCAATCGGATGATTCTTTTTGATACACCCTGCTGCAAGAAGCAAAAGAGGCGAGAAACGTCGACCTCCAAATACCGGAGGTAGTCGGGACGCAGACAAGGCAAGAAGAAGAACTGAACGAGAACGGCCACAGACGCTGGGCCAATGGCTTTCAGATGTTTGTCGGATATACCGGAGATGACTGAACTGAAATCCATGGGGACCTGACGGAAGTACTTCGATGTTAATCGCACAGTTAACACAACATTCTTGACGGGCGGCAGTCGCGAACTAATATGCCGAGGGTGGTCAACATAACTCGCAGAACTGGTGACTGAACTGTAAATCTACGCTGAATATGGAACAGTCACTACCAAGCGAAGTGAAAACTAGTACATTAAAACTTGCATTCACAAATAACAAAACTTGCTTCAATGCAGTTTTGAATTTCTATGCGGGAAAATCTTAGGGGAAACAATATTTTGGTGAAACGAAGACGCCATCGTGATCTTGCTCAGGGGTAATTATCTCTGAATATTTCAACCGGAATTTTACTAGCGCCAATGATTGTGAACTTTGCAATTTCCTGGCAGGTTAAAACTGTCTGCCGGGCGAAGACTCGAGCTCGGGACCTTTGCCTTTTGCGGGCAAGTGCTCTACCAACTGAGCTACCCAAGCGCGGCTCACGCCCCGTCCTCACAGCTTTACTTCCGCCAGTACCTGGTTCGCAGGAGAGCTTCTGTGAAGTTCGGAAAGTAGGAGACGAGGTGCTGGCAGCAGTAAAGTTGTGTGGACGGGACGTGAGTCATGGTTGGGGAGCTCAGATGGTAGAGCACTTGCCCGCGGAAGACAAAGTTCCCGAGTTCGAGTCTCGGTCCGGCACACAATTTTAATCTGCCAAGAAGTTTCATATCAGCGCACACTCCGCTGCAGAGTGAAAATCTCATTCTGGAATTGTAAACTTTGATTTTATGTATAGATATGCACTCACTGCTGTTGTTCTTTCGATGTATTTATTAAGCGCCTAGATATGAGCAACAGAAGAATAGACAATCAAAGACTTTAAATAAACCTGATGAAAACAAACAGATCGAACAATAGCAACGCTGCTGTAATTTATTAGCTCATTTGCTCACGTTATCCGTACGTTTAATACACTCAAAAACACCTCCGCGAAGGGGTTATCCGTTTGGGTCGGAAATCTGTAGATGTGATGTACGTGAACAAACAAACAAATGAGAAGAGTTTCAGAAAAATTGAGTGATTTAACGAAGAGAAAGGGCTTCACAAATTAAGCTAGTCCATCACGCGTTGATTCACTGCTGGCCCTTGTTCGAGCTGTTATTCTTCTCGGCAGTTGTTGGATGTCGTCTTAAGAGATTTCGTGCCAAATGCTGTCCAATTGGCGAGTCAGATCGTCCAAACCTTCATCTAGTTGCAGGGCCCTGCCCATAATGCTCCAAACGTTCTCGATTGCGAAGACATCCGGAGACCTTGCTGGCCAAGAAAAGGTTTCACAAGACTGACAGAAGAAACTAGGGCCTTGTACGGACTGGCATTATCTTGCTGAAGTATGAGCCCATGTTGTTGTTGTTGTTGTTGTGGTCTTCAGTCCTGAGACTGGTTTGATGCAGCTCTCCATGCTGCTCTATCCTGTGCAAGCTTCTTCATCTCCCACTACCTACTGCAACCTACATCCTTCTGAATATGCTTAGTGTAATTATCACTTGGTCTCCATCTACGATTTTTACCCTCAACGCTACCCCCCCCCCCCCCCCCCCCACTACTAAACTGGTGATCCCTTGATGCCTAGCCGGCCGGTGTGGCCGTGCGGTTAAAGGCGCTTCAGTCTGGAACCGCGTGACCGCTACGGTCGCAGGTTCGAATCCTGCCTCGGGCATGGATGTGTGTGATGTCCTTAGGTTAGTTAGGTTTAATTAGTTCTAAGTTCTAGGCGACTGATGACCTAGAAGTTAAGTCGCATAGTGCTCAGAGCCATTTGAGCCCTTGATGCCTCAGAACATGTCCTACCAACCGATCCCTTCTTCTAGTCAAGTTGTGCCACAAACACTCCTCCCCATTTTTATTCAATAGTTATGTGATCTACCCATCTAATCATCAACATTCTTCTGTAGCACCACATTTCGAAAGCTTCTATTCTCTTCCTGTTCAAGCTATTTATTGTCCAATGTTTCACTTCCATACATGGCTACATTCCATACAAATACTTTCAGAAACGGCTTCCTGACACTTAAATCTGTACTCGATGTTAACAAATTTCTCTTCTTCAGAAACGCTTTCCTTACCTTTGCCAGTCTACATTTTATATCCTCTCTACTTCGACCATCATCAGTTATTTTGCTCCCCAGATAGCAAAACTCCTTTACTACTTTAAGTGTCTCATTTCCTAATCTAATTACCTCAGCGTCACCCGACTTAATTCTACTACATTCCATTATCCTCGTTTTGATTTTGTTGATGTTCATCTTATATCCTCCTTTCAAGACACTGTCCATTCCGTTCAACTGCTCTTCCAAGTCCTTTGCTGTGTCTGACAGAATTACAATGCCATTGGCGAAACTCAAATTTTTTATTTCTTCTCCATGGATTTTCATACCTACTCTTCTTTTGTTTCCTTTACTGCTTACAAAATATACAGATTTAATAACATCGGGGAGAGGCTACAAACCTGCCTCACTCCCTTCCCAACCACTGCTTCCCTTTCGTGCCACTCGGCTCTTATAACTGCCATCTGATTTCTGTACAAATTGTAAATAGCCTTTGGCTCCCTGTATTTTACTGCTGTCACCGCCAGAATTCGAAAGAATGTCAATCAAAATTGTCAAAAGGTTTCTCTAAGTCTACAAATGCTAGAAACTTACGTTTGCCTTTCCTTAATCTATTTTCTAAGACAAATATGAGCCCATAAGGGGCAACAAAACGGGGCTGAGAATTTTGTTGAAGTACCGCTGTGCGGTAAGAGTGTCGCAGATGACAACCAAACTGACCCTGAAAATAAAATGGGACCCAGACCATCACTCCCGCTTGTAGGGCCATATGGCGGGCGATGGTGAGGTTGGTATTCCAGCACTGTCGAGGCTTCTCCACACACGTCTTTCCTAGACATCAGTGCTCAGTTCGAAGCGAGACTCATCAATGAAAACAATTCTATTCCACTCAGTTAGGGTCGAGGGCGAATGTGCCCGACACCACTGCAGACTGGCTTATTGGTCAATCAGTGGGCACAAGTGGTGCCGTGAGTTCGTCCCCCTTTTCTGTGAGCCGCCTATTGATGGTCCTTGTTGTCACCCACGCACCATCTGCATGTCGGCTCAATGATAATGATGATGAATCCGCGGAGTGCCTCTCTCGCGACTGTTCGATCTTCTCGCTGTGTCGTCTCTTTATGTTGATTGCTACATTCTTGGCGCTGTGTTCAGCCATGCCAACAGCCTTGCCGCGGGGGTAACACCGGCTCCCATTACATCACCGAAGTTAAGCGCTGTCGGGCTGGGCTAGCACAGACCATCCGGTCTGCCGAGCACTGTTGGCGAGCGGGGTGCACTCAGCCCTTGTGAGGCAAACTGAGGAGCTACTTGACAGAGAAGTAGCGGTTCCGGTCTCGTAAACTGACATACGGCCCAGAGAGCGGTGTGCTTGACCACAAGCCCCTCCGTAACCGCATCCAGTGACGCCTGAGGTCTGAGGATGACACGGCGGCCGGTCGGTACCGTTCGGCATTCACGGCCTGTTCGGGCAGTCTAGTTTTAGTGTTCAGCCATGGTTCACCCAGTCCTGCCAACATCGTCGAATAGTGGCGTCTTTCCTATTCAAATGGAGAGCGATTCGCCGGTTGCTCCAACCGGAATCTTTGAGTGCAACTATATGTACTCTCTCAAATCCTAAAATTGTATACATTGTTCACGTGCCTGTCAGCGAGACTCATTTCCTGCCCAACTGAATACACATAATGATATCCGCAAACACTTTATGCCCGGGATCGACATGCTCCCAGGTGCGCGGTGAAATTTTGATTTTTTCATCGATACCTATATGAATATCGATTTGTGTCCATTTTGCATAAGTTCTTCGCGGTGCGTCTACTCCTTTTTTTTAGCGTGTAACTCGATTTTGTTTTATAGATCTGCTGATACGTTTTTGTTTACATTTGCTTGTTTTTAGATTTGGTGACGCCTATAAAGCCGTAGCAGGTTAGGCCCCTACTGTACAGTGAGATAATAAGACATGGGATAGCGATGTGCACATATATCATGATGGCGGTAGCATCGAGTAGGTTTACAGAAGGTATAAAAAGGGAGTGCGTTGGTGGGCCTGTCATTTGTACTCAGGTGACTCATGTGAGAAGATTTCCGACGTGCTTGTGGCCGCACTACGGGATTTAACAGACTTACACACACACACACACACACACACACACACACACACACACACACACACACACACACTTAAAATAATATCTGGATTTATTGCAAATTTGGACTAAAAATTAGCTATGTCAGATAGAAGTAACCATTCCACATGCCAGCTGCAGGTATGGGTGAGTTGACACACACACACACACACACACACACAAACACACACTTGAGCTAGACGTATGGAACATTCCATTTCGGAAATCATCAAGGAATTAAAAATCCGAGATCTACATTATACTGCGATTGCCAAATTTCAGGCATTACCTCTCACCGTGGACAAAGCAGTGGCCGATAGCCTTCACTTAACGACCGAGAGCAGCGACGTCGAGTTATTTGCGCCAAAAGACAAGCAACGTTGCGTGAAACAACCATAAAAATCAGCGAGGGACGTAAGGCGAACGTATCCGTTAAGGCAGTGCGGCGACATCTGTCGTTAATGAGCTGCGACAGCAGACGACAGACTCAAGTGCCTTTGCTAACAGCACGACATCGCCTGCACCGCCTCTCTTGTACTCCATATCGGTTGGATCCCAGACGACTGGAAAACAATGACCTGTTCAGATGAGTCCCGCTTTCAGTTGGTAAGCACTGATGGTACGGTTCGGGGGTAGCGCAGATCTCACGAAGCTGTGGACCCAAGTTGTGGCTCAAAAATGGCTCTGAGCACTATGGGACTTAACTTCTGAGGTCATCAGTCCCCTGGAACTTAGAACTACTTAAACCTAACTAACCTAAGCACATCACACACATCCATGCCCGAGGCAGGATTCGAACCTGCGACCGTAGCGGTCGCGAGGTTCCAGACTCTAGCGCCTAGAACCGCTCGGCCACTCCGGCCGGCGGACCCAAGTTGTCAACAAGACACTGTGCAAGCTGGTGGTGGTTCCTTAATGGTGTGGGCTGTGTTTACATGGAATGAACTGAGTGCTCTGGTGCAACTGAACCGATCGGAAATGGTTATATTCGGCTACTTCGAGATCATTTGCAGTCATTCTCGGATCTTATGTTGTTAAACAGAGACGGAATTTTTATGGATGACAATGCGCCATGTTACTGCTTTGAAGAACATTCTGGACAGTACGAGCGAATAATTTGGCCACCCAGATCGTCTGTCATGAATCCTTACCGAGCGAGGTGGCACAACGGTTACCACACTGGACTCGCATTCGGGAGGACGACGAGTCAAATCCGGGTCCGGCCATCCTGATTTAGGTTTTCCGTAATGAGCGGTGCGTGGCTCGTGTTCGTGCCATATCTCATTTGACATCCTGTTTTTACTGTACGATCACGTCGTTATGTTAATTTCAATTACTGTTGTCACTGAGTTGCCGCCTTGCCTGCCCGTGAGCGGCAGCAGCGGCGCTTATCGAGATAAGCCCTGGCGTATTATCTTTGCTGACAGCTATTACTTCCCGGTTGTCATGTGTTCGGAGTCGGTTCGGATCTGCCAGTGAGTTGGGAGGCGCTAACAGTGCAGTTTGGACCTGGCAGTGTTTGACTTAGGACGCGGCAGAAGTTCAGACAGTGTGTGGCTTCAGTGAGGTCTGGACAGCCATGACTCGCCCGACGGTTGCTGATCCATATCACTTGAGTGCGGACCACCTTGGTTGGTCGTCTTGTCGGACGACGTGTATGTTGGCCGGCGATCGCTTATGGGTTGCCTGCATGTGCCGAGTCGTGATTCGTCCTTGTTATTGCGCAGTTGGCCTCTGAGGAGTCGGTCGGTTGGCGTGGAGCAGTGAGGAATTCTCGGCGGGGCGTAGTTTGGCCGGGTCCGCTGGCGGTCTCTACGCGGTGTCGGAGAGTGTGGCGCTGTTCCCATTGCTACGATGTCTGTGGCTCACCTACCCAGGACATGAAAGTTGAGTTTTGACTTAATCTACCAGCAAGCCGAGACTGTTCACATTGTGTCGTTTGGAGTTAGTTGTCGGCTGTTGGGATATTTCCGCGAGCAACAACGTGGTTTTCAAGATGGAAAATTCTAGCCACCCTCGGCTGGGGTTTCACTGTATTTGGTTATTTGAACTGGAGTGCACCAGCGGAATCTTCTGCCTTGTGGCCGTTAACGTTCCGGTTACCTACCCTGGCCGTTTACGTAAATTTCATGTAGAGTAGTTTCCTCACGTGTTGTTGGTGTCCAGCGCGGTGTGTAGTTTGACAGCTCCGTGTATGATTCGTTGTGGGTGCAAGTACCTTCTACGTTGTTCCATTGAAGTCCCTGTTGTGTGCTGGTCGGGTGAAGTGGAAGTTATCTTGTCTGTGGGTCCGCTGACTGTCGGTCGGTTGGGTTGTCGTCGATCGTGAATGGTTGGCACGTCTTTCTGAGCGTTAGTGTTTGAATCACAGGCCGACCCTCGAACATCTGGGTGCCCTTGAGTGTTCTTGTTGTTGGTACTTGTATGGCTTCTAGCCGTTTTTGTCTTTTAAATTAGAGTTGTTTTACTCTTAAGGCCTTGAGCGTAGTTTAAAGTACTGTTTCATGTAAGCCCTTTGACGTTTAAAAAAAAATTAAAGTTTTAAGTCTTCGGCCTTCAGCCGGTTTGAGTCTCAGTTGTTGGTTCTTAAGGCCTTCAGCCTAAATTAAAGAACTGTGTCACGTACTCAAAGCACTGTTTTGTGTCATTGTAGTAACGAACCTCAGATAGTGGAATTGTTACATCATTTGCTTTCATAGGAAGGTGAGATTTCCCTTGCGTAAAGTTGTTTCTGAAAGTCATGTTACGTAAGTAAAATTTTGTGAACATTCAATTTATTTTGAAAGCATTATTTTTTCAATATAGAGTTTCATTTCAATTCAGTCAGAGATCTTTTCTTACCGGTTAAAATTGCCACGCTTAATTCAGTTCATTATGTATGTACGCACATTGCAGTTTGTGGTACGGAATTTTCAGTCGTAGCTTTTAAAGTTGCTTTGCTTTTTTTTAAAAAAATAATGTTTTGGAGTTTTAAGTGTTCGACCTTCAGCCGATTTGATTTTAACTTGTTTACTTCAGCCTAACTAAAGAACTGTTTTAAGATAAGGCTTGCCTTTTAAATTTCTGATTATGCTTGCGTTTTAAGTTATTGGTCTTCAGCCGTTTTAAATTAGAGTAGCTTTCGGCCGGTAATAAAGTCCCAATGTTTAAAGCTGTAGGTTTAGCAAATTTCTTTCGGGCTCTTGTAATTTTCGATCAAAAATAACGTTGTATGTTCGAGTGTAACTGACAGCCCCTTATTTTGGCCCCTTTCCACAATTTATTCTGTCTATCCTGTCCTACGGGCTAAACAGGGAATTTCACGTAATTTCCCTAAACCGCTTCAGGGTAAATGCCGGGATGGATCGTTTGAAAGGGCATCTACATCTAAATCTACATCCATACTCCACAAGCCACCTGACGGTGTGTGGCGGAGGGTACCTTGAGTACCTCTATCGGATCACCATTTTATTCCAGTCTCGTACTGTTCGTGGAAAGAAAAATTGTCGGTATGCCTCTGTGTGGGCTCTAATCTCCATGATTTTATCCTTGTGGTCTCTCCGCGAGATATACTTAGGAGGGAGCAATATACTGCTTGACTCCCCGGTGAAGGTATGTTCTCAAAACTTCAACAAAAGCCCATACCGAGCTACTGAGCGTCTCTCCTACAGAGTCTTCCACTGGGTTTATCTATCATCTCCGTAATGCTTTCGCGATTACTAAATGATCCTGTAACAAAGCGCTCTGCTCTCCGTTGGGTCTTCTCTATCTCTTCCATCAACCCCATCTGGTACGGATCCCACACTGCTGAGCAGTATTCAAGCAGTGGGCGAACAAGTGTGCTGTAAACAACTTCCTTTGTTTTCGGACTGCATTTCCTTAGGATTCTTCCAATGAATCTCAGTCTGGCATCTGCTTTACCGACGATCAACTTTATATGATCATTCCATTTTAAATCATTCCTAATGCGTCCTCCCAGATAATTTATGGAATTAACTGCTTCCAGTTGCTGACCTGCTATATTGTAGCTAAATGATAAGGGATCTTTCTTTCTATGTATTCGCCGCACATTACACTTGTCTACATTGAGATTCAATTGCCATTCCCTACACCATGCGTCAATTAGCTGCAGATTCTCCTGCATTTCAGTACAATTTTCCATTGTTACAACCTCTCGATATACTACAGTATCATCCGCGAAAAGCCTCAGTGAACTTCCGATGTCATCCACAAGGTCATTTATGTATATTGTGAATAGCAACCGTCCTACGACACTCCCCTGCGGCACACCTGAAATCACTCTTACTTCGGAAGACTTCTCTCCAATGAGAATTACATGCGGCCGACTTCCTTTTCTATTCCCACGGGACAGATGACCTCGCTGTTTGCTCACCTCCCCCAAATCATGGTTGGTTAACCATGAATCCCATCGAACACTTATGAGACATAATCGAGAGGCTTTCGCAGTTATGGACGGCTATAGAGTCATCGTGGCTGAATATTTCTGCAGGGGACTTCCAACGACATGTTGAGTCCATGACACGTAGAATCGCTGGACTACGCGGGCCGAAGGACGTCCGACTTTGTCCGACTTTGTCAACCCAGTGCATTTTAATAAAGTAGCATGCGACCGAGACACTTACTGTTATAATGTAATCCGATACAAAGTTGTCCACAGTTCGAAACGGCCACATTTCGCGAAGTAAAATTCTCCGAGCTCGTTGCAGGTCAGCGGTTTTGGGGTGGCGGGGAGAGCCCTGGTCTGTTTACGGGCGGCGCCATTGTAGTGTCGGGGTGCGAGACGTTTCGGCGCGGCAGCGGCGCGCCCTCCTCGGGACCGGAGCGCTCCCTAAGTGCCTCCTCCACCCCCGCCGCCCTAAGAACGCAGCGGCCATTAGGCGCGCCGGCCGGCTCATCCATCACACGCGGCCGCACCGAGGTCGCTATTGACACCGCTTGCTTTTCATCCCGGCCCACTGCATATCAATATCCCGCCGCGCCTAGCAGCGTCGCTGCCCGCCTGACGTCACGCACCCACTGGCGGCTGCACACCGCGGATTATCTGATAAAGAAAGCTCCCCGAGGCCTTACATGGGTGGATTTTGAAGCCCGTATTAATTGAACATCCGGCGGGCTTCGTCTAATAATTTCACTCAAAGTTTGGGATGAGAAGTGAGGGGTTTATTTACATATGTACGTTTCTTGGTGCGTGCGTAAATGTGCTGTGTTTGGTGTGACACTTGGCATGGTTTTTTATGTGGTGTCACCGCCAGACACCACACTTGCTAGGTGGTAGCCTTTAAATAGGCCGCGGTCCGGTAGTATACGTCGGACCCGCGTGTCGCCACTGTCAGTGATTGCAGACCGAGCGCCGCCACACGGCAGGTCTAGAGAGACTTCCTAGCACTCGCAGACTTTGCTAGCGATGGTTCACTGACAAATTACGCTCTCATTAGCCGAGACGATAGTTAGCGTAGCCTTCAGCTACGTCATTTGCTACGACCTAGCAAGGCTATTGCTATTTATCGTGTGATGCATGTACCGTCAGACCGATGGTCACCAATTATGGATTAAAGTTATTCCACAGCTACGTCCTGTTTTTGCTAGTTCATTTCCGTGTTCTGTTCCAGACCTCACGCCAGCCTGCGTGAGCTTAAACGCGTGCCTTTCGGTTTCACCTCGTAGTGGCTTGGCTGTCTTGCCAAGTCACAGCATTTTATGCTCAGACCGCGCGACCGCTACGGTCGCAGGTTCGAATCCTGCCTCGGGCATGGATATGTGTGATGTCCTTAGGTTAGTTAGGTTTAAATAATTCTGTTCTAGGGGGCTGCTGACCTCAGAAGTTAAGTCCCATAGTGCTCAGAGCCATTTGAACCATTTTTTGAAATGAGATGGAATGATTATTTTTGTTATTTATCGCAGAATTTGTGCGTTCTTTGTTGTATGATGGTTATGATGGTTGTCATGTTTGTGTGGGACGAACCAAGGTGCGTCTGTCGTGATTCTGAAGGGGACATTGTATGTCCTGTGCCCCCTATGTTGAATTATCGAATTTTGTGCCCCTCTGGAAACTTTTTAAGACACCAGCTTACAATTTCCCATAATTATTGAATGCACCTTTCTAGATACACTGAACTAGAACTATTACTAAAATTGCATTGTGGGGCGTGTTATCTTATCTTTCAAACACTCAATTTTTTGACAGAGTTTTGTAAATAAATGAACATATAAACAAAAAATCTCAGGATGTTTCAATTGTTCTAGTTCCATATGTGTTTAATCTCACACTTCGCATGCTATGAAAATTCCATGTTGTTTATTGCAAAAAAATGTAGTTCAGAAATCTTGCGATTTAAAACTTTTTTTTATTACAGTTCTTATACAGACTTAAATTTCTGCGTCTTTCATGCACTAGAATTGCCCTGGCCCATACTCTATCTTCTTCAGTGTCACACTAGCCGAATGCTTGTCGCCCCCTTTCCTTTCTTGCTTCTTTTGTCATGTTTTGAGCAGCTAACTCTGCTTCACATACACGAAGCTTATCGTGTTCCCGCGGTCTTTTAGCTGTATTCTGTCCAAATCTTTCCCCTAACTTCTCCAGAACCTCAAGTCTTTCATAGTTCCCACCATTAACAGTTGTTACAGCATCAGACACTACTAACTTTAGACTCAAGAGGCCAACAAATACATTTTTAGGCACACGGCACCACACAACATTACTGAAAGACTCATTCACGTTCTGGATCTTCTTTAGTAGCTCAGGGTTTCCCAGATCTCTGTAAATAGGTTTGTTTGCCTCCATTATTGCCAAAGGAAGATAACGTTTACCACTGTCATCAGTTTCTAAAGTTACTTTCCTTTTCGATGCACTAGGGGTCGTGCTCACTTCAGAAACATTATCGTGGTTTCCTTCACTGCTAGCACACGTGTTTCCAAGTACTTCAGAAGAAAATGCAGGTCTCACGCACCTGTTACCCGCAAGTTTGTGTTTCTTGAAGTTACTTTTACGCTTAGTCACTTTATTTACGTATAAAAAGCAATAGAAGTTAGCTTAC
Organism: Schistocerca americana; assembly: GCF_021461395.2. Lineage (NCBI taxonomy): Eukaryota > Metazoa > Arthropoda > Insecta > Orthoptera > Acrididae > Schistocerca > Schistocerca americana. Next base: position 136,453,151 of record NC_060128.1, read on the forward strand.
TCCAAAAATTGCCGATAATCACACTGCTTTCAATGGAAACTAGTACGAGAAACAAAGAACTGATTTGTTTATTCATAATGCCAAATTCTGAGACGTAGCAGCAGGGACAGAACAAAGTAATTCACAGCCTTCTAGACTGTGTAGTTCCCAAGATATGACTGCTCAACTGTGGCAGTAAATGCGTAGCCGAGAAACTTGACAGTCACACATCAACATTCAAAATATTATTTGAAGGTCTAACAATTGTCTGATTTTAATGTATTATACACCAAAATGTTCTGGAAAGTCCAAAGTACATTATGAAGAAGAAAATACAAAATGTCAAATTTCACGTACAATGTCCCGTTAGTTGTTTCGGAGTCTGTTACCACGCCCCCCCCCCCCCCCCCCTCATCAGATCTCAGTCATAAAGCTTTGTCGGAAGTACCACCAACCATCTTCCCCATATTAACAATTTAGCTTTGGTGGTTAGGCCAGTACCCTTGAACAGTGGATACACCTGAAATAGTCTAGCGGAACCCCGGTTACATGCGTCGCTAATGTGATGTTTCCAGAGTAGTGTATGATCATTTTAAGCCTAAGCATTTTATGGAATCACGCCAGGGGAGTTCCCGCCCGTCTATAGAGAACTGACGATTGAGAGGTCTCCTTCAGGTAGTGAACATGATTGCTCGAGATTAGTTTTGATTTTCCAAATATTGCACCATTAGGTAATTTCCTGAGGTTGCCTTTGAAGCCGCGTGACGATGTAATTGTCATCCGCAAAGAGGCCAAGACAGTGTTGTCCCGTTTGGTACGTCATTCGTGTAAATAGTATAGAGTGTAGGCCCCAGTACTGAACCTTGTGGTACACCTGGTTCTATTTGCTTAATTCTTCTCTCGCTCGTATTGAACCTAACTAAGAAATTTCTATTATCTAAGAATGACAATGTGAAAGGACATTCATATTGGTGGAGTTTGATTAGTATGCCGTCGTGCCAGAAACGCTCGAAGGCCTTCTCTGTACCCAAGAAGACAGCACTCGAGCTGTGCTCATGTGCCCTGGACTTAAAGATGTGCTGAAAGAAAGCTCCACTACATCACGTGTCTGCTCTTCTCAAACTCTGCCACACATCTATAAGCATTTCACTTCATTGTAACGAGTGTTGTCGACATGGCACCTCACGTTGATTCCATATTTTTAAATTTCCAGAAGGCTTTTGATATAGTTCCTCATAAGACTCCTGCTATCAAATTGCGTGCCTCTGGCGTATCGTCTCACTTACGGAGTCTGAATTGTGATTTCGTAATAAGGATGGAAAGAACCGAGCAGTTAAAAGCGATACGGGTATTGTTTCGAATAACCGGTACTTTTTCGTATTTGTTCGGCCTGAGTTATAAAAAATTCCTTTTATTTTTTACTAATAACCGGGTAAGAAAACGAGATATCGATTTCCGTAGCAGCAGTGGTAAAGTTTTTGGTTTTTAAATAAATCTTTTTTTTTTAATCTAACAATTTTTATTCGTAAAATGCACATTCCTTTGCAATATTGCGTTATAATAGAAAATGGGAAAACTGATCAGTGTCTTTTAATAACAATGCCGACAGTAACGAGCTGTAAATACATTCCATAAGAAATGATACAGCGTTACTGTGACAGTAATGTACCTGCTACAGTGTGGCATAGCCTATTAGACAGTACACATGTCCCATCTAGTGTGTATGGTAGCTTGTCACTGTCAACGTCAGACATCAGTTGTACTACAGAATGGTACTATCCTTAGTGTCGAACTACTTTGCGGAGTGCAGTATCACTGGAGCACAGCGATCCTTTTGCTGTAAAAGATTAAAAACGACAGGAGCCACAACAAACTTGTAATATCATATGAGGAGAAAACTTAAAATCTAATAGTTCTTTCGCAGTTTGCAATAAAAACAGGCAGTAGCTGATGTGTTGCCTGTATCTAAATAATATGCCTTTATCTGTTTGTAGCCCTTCAAAAGGACAAATCAACATACAAAGTTTTCATCTTTATGACTGACTATTCGTAATGAGCGAATAGTAGTATGACGCTCGATTTCAAGATGATTTTTGAGCAGAGTTTCAAAAGATTAGAAATAGTACGAGAATGTTGGTGATTTTTTAATACACTGAAGCACCAAAGAAACTGAGTATTGAAATACAGATATACGTAAAGGGCAGAACACGGCGCTGCGGCCGGCAAAGCCTGTATAAGACGACAAGAGTCTGGCGCAGTTGTTAGATCGGTTACTGCTGCTAGAATGGCAGCTTACCAAGACTTAAGTGAGTTTCAACATTGTGTTACAGTAAACGCATGAGCGATGGGACACAGCATCTCCGAGGTAGCGATGAAGTGGGGATTTTCCCGTACGACCATTTCACGAGTGTACCGCGAATATCATGAATCCGGCAAAACATCAAATCTCCGACATCGTTGCCGCCGGAAAAGGATCCTGCAAGACGACTGAAGATAACCGTTCAACGTGACAGAAGTGCAACCCTTCCGCAAATTGCTGCAGATTTCAATGCTGGACCATCAATAAGTATCAGCGTGAGCGTGCGAACCATTCAACGAAACATCATCGATTTGGGCTTTTAGAGCCGAAAGCTCACTCGTATACACTTAGTGACTGCACTACCCAAAGCTTTACGCCTCGCTTGGAGCCGTCAACACCGACATTGCATTGTTGATGGCTGGACAAGTCTCGTTTCAAATTGTGTCGAGTGGATGGACGTGTATAAGTATGGAGACAACCTCATGAATCCATGGAGCTTGCATGTCAACAAGGGACTGTTCAAGTTGTTGGAGGCTCTGTAATGGTGTGGGTCTTGTGCAGTTGGAGTGATATGAGACCTTTGATACGTCTCTGACAGGTGACACGTCCGTAAGCATCCTGTCTGATGACCTGCGCCCATTCATGTCCATTGTGAATTCCGAAGGACTTGGGCAATATGACACCCCACATGTCCAGATTTGCTACAGAGTGGCTCCAGGAACACTCTTCTGAGTTTAAACACTTCCGCTGGCCACCAAACTCCCCAGGCATGTACATTATTCAGCATACCCGGTATGCCTTGCAACGTGCTGTTCAGAAGAGATCTCCACCCCCTCGTAGTCTGACGGATTTGTGGAGAGCCCTGCAAGATTCATGGTGTCAATTCCCTCCAGCAGTACTTCAAACATTAGTCGAGTCCATGCTACGTCGTGTTGCTTCACTTCTGCGTTCTTGCGGGGGCTACACGATATTAGGCAGGTGTACCAGTTTCTTTGACTCTTCAGTGTAGTATTCATATCAGAAAGGTCAGAATATCGTAGGAGGGGCGATAAATAAGTAATGCAACACATTTCTATTTTCGCAGCTAATTTTGATTTAAAAGAATGAGGAACTTGTTGCGGGGCATCGTGGAGTAACCCTGCTTCAGCCCCTATAGTTTCACGATGTACCGATAGGCGGTGGTGCTGTACGTAGCCTTCAAAATGGCGTCTGCAAGGGAATTGCGTTCCAAGCAGAGAGCTGTCATTGAGTATCGTTTGGCGGGAAACTAGACCATCACAGACATTCGTAGGTGCTTGCAAAATGTCTACGGAAACCTGAAAGTGAACAAAGGCACGGTAATCCTTGGGCGGGATTTTTGTCTTCATCGCAACAAGGTTGTGAGAACCTGTCAGAATTCCCGCGTGTCGGGCGGCCGCACACAGCTGTGACTCCTGCCATGCTGGAACGTGCGGACACTCTCATTCGAGGTGGTCGGCGCATCACAATCAAACAGCTCGCTGCTCAACTGGACGTCTCTGTTGGTAGTGGTGACCACACTACTCCAACAGTTGGGATACTCAAAGGTGTTTGCCAGCCAGGTTCTTCGCCTTCCAACAGAAGACCATTAAGAGCAAGGAAAGACCATTGTACGGAATTACTTGTACGTTACGAGGCTGATAGTGACAAATTTTTGTCGGACATCGTCACAGGCGATGAAACATGGGTTGATCACTTTGAACCGGAAACAAAAGGGCATTCCATGGAGTGGCATCACACCACAAACACTCCTCCGAAGAACGAGTTCAAAGCCGCGCCCTCAGCACTTAAAGTTATGGCGACGGTCTTCTGAGACTCTGAAGGGGTAATTCTGTTTGATGGCCTCCTTCATGGTGCTGCCCTCAGCCTGCACGTCGCTACGAAAACACAAACGACACGACAACTCAAGGCCTCACAGAGCTTTGTGCACCCGAAAGGAGCTCAGAAAACTTCATTGGACTGTTCTTCCTCACCCACTGTACAGCCCAGCTTTCATATCTTCGCACTTTCCGCCTTCCATCTGTTTGACCCAATGAAGTATGCACTCCGCACGAAGCAGTACGTGAAATTTTAGCATAATAAAGTTTAATTCACTGTCACGCGCGATCCATGTGCCTACTATTAGTCCCTTCTCTTGCCAGAAGCTTTCCTTAGCCCAAGTGCTGTGTATGTGACTCTGCAAAACTAGCTGTATATTGGTGAGGAAACACGAAATGACAACAACCACGTTATACATGTTTTAATTATTATGGAGGTGAAATATTGTAATGGACTGACAGGCTTTCGGCTATATGTTAACGTATCTCTGCCTCAAGATGTAATCCAGTAAGTCTGAATAATTTTTTGTATGCCTGCATTGTAACCCAAAAATGGCTCTGAGCACTATGGGACTTAACTTCTGAGGTCATCAGTCGCCTAGAACTTAGAACTACTTAAACCTAACTAACCTAAGGACATCACACACATCCATGCCCGAGGCAGGATTCGAAGCTAAATTGTAACTGTTAAGTTATTTAGGTTGTCAATATTTACTTCTGATGGAGACGTTTTTATAAATGTTAAATGAAACTTCTAATTTGCAACTGACTTACTGTTTACTATTTCTACAAGAAGATTTCATCCTGCGGTTGCTGCTCCACCCATGTACAAATTCTTAAAGCATTCATGATACGTTAATGGCGGCCTTCACACGTGATGGTACCTGCGTTCTTTGTCACATGAGAAGGGTTTATGCTGTGCTTGGTGCTCTTCGATCGTCAGATGTGGTCGACCGGAACGTTGATAAATAATATGCCTACCTCCATTTTGTGTTATGGTCCAGCATTGGGCCACTGTTACATCTCAACGCCCCACAAATCTGGTCACTACACAATTCAGTCAGCCAGCCAAATGGAGACCCATAATGAGACCATTACAAGACTCATTCGGGTGCTGATAGCTCTGTGCCACACAAGTATGCAGAATCACCCTGTCCTCAACAGTGATCAAACAAACACGTCACAGTGTTCACTCCCCTTACATACCTTACCAACCCCGGTAACAACACTAGACACGTACAACACTAATGTCCTATGGTGGCTGTTCCCTCTGTCACAGAGAACTGCCACCTCACATATTTTACATATCCGCTGGTGGTGTGCATGTGCATGAAGTTACTTTGACGTCCTGCCATTTCTCCTGTGTTCTACGTATTTTTCGCAGGCTATGCAGAAAAAGTCGCATGGTAATGTTGCTCAGCAGTTCTTCCCCAGTTCAGAATGACTCCTCTGTTGTGGTGTGGGAACTTTACTTACGGCTTTAATAAATGCTTATTCTTTATGTGTCATATATTTATAGCTGTTTCATAACGTTTTGCGTATTTTGTTGCAGATGTTGACCCAAGGACCAATGCTTGGTGAAGGGTCTCCTTTCAAACGGATGGACAGATGAACACCAGGAACCACTGAAAAAAGGATAGGCCTATACACAACAACTGTGGAGTGTGTCCTTTCAGCTGGATGGGAAGAAGACCACCAGCAACTATTGCACAAAGGGTAGGCTTATACAACAACCTAAGAGACCTTTACTCTGTGGAGCGTGTCCTTTCAAATGGATGGGCAGACGAACACCAGCATCCACTGCACAAGAAGTATGCAACAGCCCATGGGACGTATACTATGTGCAGTGTCTCCTTTCAGCTGGATGGGTGTGTGAACACCAGCAACTACTGCACAGAGGGTAGGCCTATACAAAAACTCAAGGGACCTACGCTCTATGTAGTGTCTCGTTTCAAAAGGATGTACAGATAAATGTCAGCAACCACCGCACAAAGGGTACACAACGACACAAGGGACCTATGCTCCATGGAATGTCTCCTTTCAAATGGATGAGTGCATGAACACCAGCAACCACTGCAAAAAGGGTATAAACAATCCGTTGTGGAAAAATTTAAACAGAGGGCTCCTGATGATATGGAAATAGAGCAAAGACAATGGAAGCTATTCAGAGGTGTCTCCATTCTGAATTACAGTTGGACAGGACATCCACCAACATGGTAGGAAGAAAATGTCCAACTCCTACCGATTATGTTACAGTAAGAAATGCCACTTGTTCTCAATGTGATTAAACAGGGCGATAAGGCATGGAATGCAATGAAGTACGTGGTATGTATAGAGAAAAGGGCAGGATGCCAGTGCCAAGCAGAAGTTGGAAGAATAAGGGAGAATAAGAGGCGACAAAGCTGTGCAGTCGAACACGGTCGCAGTAAATAAGCCCACAGTGTGAATAATAGGCAGATAAGCCCACAGTCTGAACAGTAGGCTGTGCCACAGAAAACGATGTATTAGAAAGTATTGTGCGCGACTGAGGAAGCAATTGAAGCTACTGTCAGATACAGGGGCACATCTGTTAAGAAAACAAATATTCCTCTTATTTGTAATGTTAGAACACATGAAGCAGGAGTACCTTGACTGAGAAGTGTCTGCAGCGAAGCACTATGTAGGAGTGAGTGCTGTCTCTTGAAGATAGTGTACCTAGGAAGAAATGATGTTTCGAGATCAGTATATCAAGTTAGTGACCGTTTCTAGAATCACATGAGGGTATGGGTGCTGGAGACCTCCATAACTGGTTTCTGACATTTTCTATTGTTTTTGTTGTTGCTAGACTTGAGGTTGTGTTTTGTGCTGCAACTGTAAATATTTCGCTTGTTAACATTTTCAGAGCTACATATATACATACTGTACAATATATAATATATATCACGTCCGTACCAGAGCTGATGGGGAATCCTTGGTGTCCATGAAGCCTCAGTTCTTTGTAGAGCATTTAGAGGACGAGTTCGGGGAGGTGGAGGGCTTGTCAAAAATGCAGTCCGGGTCAGTCTTGATAAAAACAGCATCCTCTGCCCAGTCAGGGGCATTACTCGCTTGTAAGAAGCTGGGGGATGTTTCTGTTACTATCACGCCCCATAAAAGCTAAAATATGGTCCAGGGCATTATCTTCTACAGGGATCTTCTTTTACAGTCCGATGACGAGCTGCACGCCAACTTAGAGTGACGAGGTGTCCATTTCGACTGGCGTGTCCACTGGGGTCCAAGGGATAATCAGGTTGCCACTGGTGCCTTCATCTTGGCCTTCGAGGGTGATACATTACCTGAGAAGGTCAAGGTGATGGTCTACCACTGTGATGTCAAGCCATATATCCCTCCCCCGATACGGTGCTTCAAGTGTTGGAAGTTCGGCCATATGTCTTCCTGCTGTGCTTTCAGCCTCATATGTCGCAGGTGTGGTCGTCCATCCCATCCCGATACTCCATGTGCCCTGCCTTCCATCTGTGTCAACTGCAGAGAGCACCATCCCCTTTGCTTGCTGGACTGTAAGATTCTACAGAAGGAAAGGAAAATAATGGAATACAAGACCCTGGACCGACTGACGTACACTGAGGCTAAACGGAAATTTGAATGGCTTCATCCCATGTGCATGCAGTCATCTCTCAGAGCTGAAGGACCCCACCTGCCCCCTTGATGGTGGAGGGTACTTCCCTCTTTGTTGCCCCCACACCACCTACCTTAGAAGCAGCAGCGCCCCCAACCACCGGGGACGCCAGTCCCCGCTTCTGAGCTGGAGAAGCGTATGTCTTCTCTTGCTAGGAATGTATCTCTTGACTCACTCCCTTCTCAGGTTCCTACCAGCGGCACAGCAGACACCCACCAGTGGTTGAAGCAGCCACAGGTTGCTGGTCGTAGAGCTTCGTGGTCCTCTTCAGTCGCGTAGACTGAATCAAAGAAGCCCTCCCAGCAAGGGCAACCAAAGGAACAGAGTGAGAAATCGAAATTGAAGACCCCTAAGACCAAGGACCCTATGGTGGCACCCACTCCACCACTACCTATAAGCTCTGCATCTGAGGATGAGGTGAAGATTCTGGTGTCCACTGAGGACCTAGATCTCGCCGGTCCCTCAGACATGATGGATGTCGCTCCTGTCGGTACTCAGTCGGTGGCAGCAGGTGACCCAGTGGCGTAATTTGCCTCCTTGGTCCCTTCACACCTTTCTCGGCCATGGACAATGTCATCCTCCAGTGGAACTGCAGCGGTTTTTTCCACCATCTTGCTGAGCTCCGCCAACTTCTCAGCCTTCACCCTTTCTTCTGCATTGCTCTTCAGGAAACTTGGTTTCCGGCGATGCGAACCCAGCCCTCCGTGGCTATTGGGGTTATTATAGGAACTGGGCAGCTTATGAGAGGGTAACTAGTGGCATCTGCATCTTCCTTTACAGCGAGTCTGTCCCTCTACAAACACCTTTAGAGGCTGTCGCTGTTCGGATGTGGATGCCTCAGGCTGTTACTGTCTGCAGTCTCTATCTTCCTCCATGTCCTGGCTGCGCTGATAGCCCAATTTCCACCACCTTTTCTCTTACTGGGCGACTTCAACGCCCATAACCCTCTGTGGGGTGGATCAATGGCCACAGACCGAGGCAGCATAGTTGAGCAAGTATTGGCACAGCTCGACCTTTCTCTTTTAAACACTGGTGCCTGCACACATTTCAGTGTGGTGCATGGCATATACTCAGCCATCGACCTTTCGATCTGCAGCCCTAGCATATTACCATTTGTCCACTGGAGTGTGCATGACGACTTGTGCGGTAGTGACCACTTTCTCATCTTTGTGTCATTACCACAGTGTCATTCTTCTGGGCGCCCCTGCAGCTGGGCTATGAATAAGGCTGACTGGGACTTGTTCACCTCCATTGACACTATTGAGCCTCTTTCGAATGACGCCCTTGATGCGGTGGTTCACTCAGTCACCACCAGCATCGCTTCTGCTGCAGAATCTACCATTCCCTGTTCGTCTGGGTCCCCTCGGCGGAGGACTGTGCCTTGGTGGTGGCCTGAGATCGCTGGGGCGATTGAAGATCACAGGCGGGCACTCCAGCGTGACAAGCACCATCCCTCATTGGAACACCTCATTGCCTTTAAACGGCTCCGTGCACGAGCCTGCCGTCTCATTCGCCACCGCAAGCAGGAGTGCTGGGAAAGATATGTCTCCACCATTGACCTCCGTACCTCTCCATTGCAGGTTTGGGTCAAGATTAGGCACCTCTATGGCTATCGGACCCCCGTCAGTGTACCTGCGCTTTCATGAATGGAGCAGTCTGTACTGACTCGACACAATTGCAAACTGCTTAGCAGAACATTTTACTCCATTCTGCTAATTACCCACTGGCCTTCTGCTCCCTGAAAGAGCGGTTGGAACATCAGAGTCTTTCATTTCACACGCGCCACCCTGAATCATCCAATGTTCCGTTCAGTGAGTGCGAAATGCAAAGTGCCCTAGCTGCTTGCCCTGATACTGCTCTCAGGCCAGATCGCATCCACTGTCAGATGCTCAAACACCTCTCAGTGGACTGCCAGCGGCACTTCCAAGACTTTTACAACAGTATCTGAGTTGAGGGCGAGATCCCGTCGCAATGGTGGGAAAGTATTGTAATCCCCAATTTGAAACCTGGCAAGAACCAACTGGAGGTGGACAGCTACCGCCTCATTAACCTCACCAACGTTCTTTGCTAGTTGCTTCAACGCATGGTGAGCCAGCGGTTGAGTTGGGTACTTGAGTCTCAGGGCCTTCTGGCTTCGTCTCAGGGTGGGTTCCGTAAGGGCCGCTCTGCCATCGATAATCTAGTGTGCCTGGAGTCTACTATCCGTATGGCCTTTTCCCGCAGTCAGCACCTGGTCACTGTCTTTTTTGACATGTGGAAGGCATACGATACGACATAGCGACATCACATCCTCTCAACACTTCATGGTTGGGTTCTTTTGAGTCCGCTCCCAATTTTCATACAAAATTATCTGTCGCTTCATTCCTTCTGCGTGCAAGTTGCGGCCTCCCATAGTTCCTCCTGAGCTCAGAAGAATGGGGTCCCACAAAGATCTGTCTTAAGTGTCTGCCTCTTTTTAATTGCAATTAATGAGATCGCTGCGGCGGTGGGAACGCCTGTCTCAGCTTCCTTGTATGCTGACGACTTCTACCTATGCTATAGCTCCATTGGCATTGCAGCTGCAGGGCGCTGTCCGCAAGGCGGTCTTGGGCTGTAGCGCATGGCTTCCAGTTTTCGGCAGCCAAGACCTATGTTATGCATTTCTGCCGGCGACACACTTTTCACCCTGAGCCACAGCTTTATCTTGACGGCGAACCTCTTGCTGTGATGGAGAAGCATCGGTTTTTGATACCTGGTTGACTTGGCTCCTTGATATTCAGCAGCTTAAACAGACATGTTGGCGGCATCGTAACGCTCTTCGTTGCCTTGAGTCACAGCAGCTGGAGTGCCGATCGGTCTACCTTTCTACGGCTCTACCAGGCGTTAATTCAGTCCCATCTAGATTATGGGAGCCTGGCTTATTACGGTTCAGCATCCCCTTCTGCATTGCAGTTGCTGGACCCCATCCTTCACAACAGTATCCAACTTGCCATTGGATTTTCCAGACAAGCCCTATGAACAGCATACTTGTAGAGGCAGGTGTCCCTCCACTGCAGTTCCATCGCCAACGATTACTGGCTGCTTATGCTACACATGCTTGTATCTTGCCTGGCCATCCCATTTATCGTCTCCTGTTCCCTCAGTCTGTCGTCGATCTTCCAGAATGGCAGCCCCGGTCGGGTTGTACAATCGCAGTTCGTGTCAGAGCTCTTCTCTGTGGGCTTGAGGGTTTACCTCTTCCACCTCTTTTCTGGGCCCCTCTGCATACACCCCCATGGTGTGTGCCACGCTCATGCCTTCGGCTCGATTTGGCACAGGGTCCAAAGGACTCAGTCCCTCCTGAGGCCCTCTGCCGCCACTTTCTTTCAATCCTTGGCGCGTTTCAAGGTTGTGATATTGTCTATACTGACGGTTCGATGGTTGCTGGTTGGGTCGGTTCTGCTCTTACTCTATGGGATCATGAACAACACTCATTGCCGGCTGGCTGCAGCATTTTCACTGCCGAGCTGGTCGCCATCTCTCGCGCCCTAGAGTATATCCGCTCCTGTTCTGGTGAGTCCTTTGTTATCTGTAGTGACTCCCTGAGCAGTTTACGAGCTATCGACACAGTGTTTCCTTCACTCTCGTCTGGTGATAGCTATCCAGGAGTCCCTCCATACTCTTGCCCATTGCGGCCGGTCTGTGGCCTTTGTGTGGACCCCGGGTCATGTCGGCATCCTGGGAAATGAATGTGCTGACATGCTGTCGGTGCACCCGCCTTGGCGATTGGCCTTTAGGAGAGTGACCTCAGGTCAGTTTTACAGCAGAAGGTACTTCGCACCTGGGGTGAAGAATGGCGCTCCCTTCCTTCACCCAACAAACTTCGGGCCATCAAGGAGGCTTCTGGTGGGTGGCGCTCCTCCTTGTGGGTCTCTCGCAAGGTCTGTTGTTCTCTGCCGGCTGTGCATTGGCCACACCCAGTTCATTCACTGCTCTTTATTGCGCCGTGAAGACCCACCCATATGTTGCTGTGGGTCAGCTTTGACGGTGGTCCATATTTTGTTGGCCTCTTCCCTTTTAACTGCACTCAGACAGATATGCTTGATCTACTCCCTGCACTGTTAGCAGATGACACTACCTTGGCAGGCTTAGTTTTGCGTTTTATTCAGGCAGGGGGTTTTTATCACTTGATCTAAGCGTTTGTCCTTTTTTTGTGTTGAGTCTGGCCTTTGGCGTACGATTTTACACTGGGTTTTTTAGTGCGTTTCTTGGTGGTTGGCTTTTCCTTTTTTGTCTCTATGGTCAGCCAACCACTGTTGCACTCTGTGTGATTTTAATTCCTTTTCTCTGGTCTCTGAGTCTTTCTTGTCCTGTGTCGTCTCTTGTCATCTCCATTGTTTGTTTTTATTCTTTGTAAGTGTTTCAAGCTCGTGGAAAAAGGTCCCGATGGCCCAAGCAGTCTGGTCTGTTCAATCCCACAAACCAACCAACCACATACGTAACTGCATGAGATTACATAAGAAATGTTTCCTTAACTGACAATAATGTGTTCAACTTGTGTAGTATGTTAGGAGTACCAACAGTGATTCCTCAGTCAAAAGGAAATTTTACATTTATTCAGCCCAAGAAAAAATTTTTGCTAATTTTTGATGCGTAAAGATGATTTGCAAAGCCCTTGGCTGAACAGTTAAACTGTAAGTGATTAAATAAGAACAATGGCTACGCTGACAAATGTGTCCCTATACTGAGTTTTTGATCAGGAAGAGTGTGAAGCAAAGTTGCTTCAGCTTGCATGCAAAATTTCAAATCATTGTGTGAACAGAACAACATTAGCTCAGATTATTTGGACGCAATGAAATAATAATAAGCGGTTAAATGTAGTTCTTAGAGCTGACAGTACTGCATAGGAACATGCTCCTAAGTTTGTGTTGATGAAAGGAGTTATGAAAGTTAAATTTCTGTTCTAAATGTAAATGGCATGACATGAGAATCTTCGTATAGACAGACTGAATTACACATACAAACACAATGAAGAAAGGTTTAATACCAAAGATACATTTGTAATTTGACTTTTGCATTATAAATAATGAGATAACCAACATTTCCTTTTTAAATTTAGAATTATCTTTAGCTCGTAATTACACAGTTCGATATAAGGAAAAAAATTAAATAGTTTATAAGAATGAATGGTGAACAGCACAACCAGATGAAACAGTCCAGATATTGGACACATTTGCTATTATGATGTTTGTGGACATAATGCTAATTATATTGGTCATATTAACATGCTGTTGCAAGCATTATAAATGTTCCCAAGCCTGTTTTAAAGTTGTGTGGAACTATTTGATTATAATGGTTCTTGCAGAAAAAATTTGTGTCTGAATTACTATAGTGATCCAGTGTCCAGAGAATACCTTATCCTGACAACCTCTTAAAACACAGAGAGATAATACTTCATGAAATTGGCCATAAGGACCAAAACGAATCAATATCTTTTAGAAACAGAAGATACTTTTCTAAAGAAAAGTGTTGTAATCATGATAGGATCATGTCTGAATATTGTAAAATTAATGTACACTATTTTAGAAAAATGATTATAATCTGGTGTCTTGAAATGTAATAGTTTTACTAGTATAATCGTGTACAAAGCGCGAAAAACGAAAATCGGAAACAAAGTACCAGATCAACTGTCTCTACTCAGAAGAGTAACATCAATATTCCAAATGGTGGAGTTGTCATATCAACAATGAAAACCGAAGTCCTGGAAAAACACTGAATGCATCGTAAGTACAAAGGTTGGATGTGGCACAAGCAGTCACTGAACACCAAATCGTCAGGCGAGAGACGCACACAGATAAAGGGGTTTGTGAAATAACTAATGTGACAATTAATAAAGGAAGGTCTTAGGACGATAAAGGAATGAATAAGGTGACAGAATTAATGAAGCTAAGCCCTTAGACAATAAAGAAATAAGAACTGAGACCTTGAGTAGTAGCTGTGAAAGAGGAAGAGAGAGGGCTCGTGGTAGGGAATGCAATATACATAATGAAAAGCCAATAGTTTGAGACGACTTAGGGAAAAGGCTCTGCATCATGCCATGGACAGGTGGGGTCGAAAAGGAAGACTACACAGAACTTTAGGATGAATGCTCACAAGTCAGATGTAAGAGTCAGTGAGAAGCAGTCATGAATACACACAGCCAGAACTACAAAGAAAAGGCTAGTTAGCAGTATGGTTGTGTTGATCTTAAATTTTGTATGAGGGTTTCATTTACAGTACCAAATGGTGAAGAGCACTGACTGTCTCCGCAGAAGGACTTGGCTACTAGCGCAGAAGAGCCTAAGCTAAAAAAAATTGGAACTGAGTTTCTGAAAAAAAGAATAGTATCTTCTGAGTCGATTATTATTCTCATCATCCTCCGATCCTATGTATCCTTCATATAGAAATAATCCAGACATGCAAGTCTTCCTCCCATTTCAGTCGAATGGCTGAGCCCTCCCTAGCACAAACCCATGTCATTGAAAACTGTTCCAAATCTCATGCTCAAGATGCAACAACATACAACTGTTACAATGATAAACATCGATCACAGTCATCTACAGACGAAAGATTTTATTTTGTTGTACGAGGACCACTCAATAATTAAAGAGACAAATTGCTCTGGAGAAAAACTATCAGTAGGCCAAGTTTGCTACTTTTATGGCTTTAAGTTCGAATCACTGGGATGAGCTCTGATCAGCTGATGTGTAAACATTGTTTTGTCTATAAGCTCAAAAATACTTTTCAAGATGGCGAGTCCACTTGAAATGCCCACAATAGTTGAACAATGTTCTGTTATCCGTTTTCATTTGTTGAAGGCGAGAAACCATTGAAAATATACTACAGAATGTCTAAAGTTTATGGTGAAGGTTGTATGAATCGTGCAAATGTTTAAAAGTGGGTTGAGCAGTTCAGAAATGGTCAAAACTCACTGACTGACGAACACCGTTCTGGCCGACTTGCAGTTTCAACTCCCTCACTGAAAGTCGAATTGATGACATTATTCGTGCCGACCGCCGTGTGACTGGGGAAATGATAGTTGATAATGTTCATATTAGTAGTAGTACATTTCATAACATTATCTGTAACAAGCTCAAGTACAACAAAACATATGCAAGTTGGGTCCCAAAGGATTGGTACGGCTACACAAAGAAACAAGGCTGAGTGTGTGCACAGAGCTAAAGGGATGTTATGAAAAGAAGGTGAGTACTTCCTCAACAATATTTTAACTTTTGATGAAACTTGGTTTACTATTATGAGCCAGAATCAAAAAGACATAGCTTTTAGTGGAAGCACACGAACTTACATGTCAAGGAAAAATTCAAAACCCAAGCATCAACAGGAAAAGTCATGTTGACGGTGTTTCAGGACGCTGAAGGTAAAGGTTTTTGTGATTATCTCGAAGAGCAGCGTACAATGAACAGCCAATACTACTCGGATTTGCTTTTAAATAGGGTGAACCCAGCCATTACAGACACACACAGTGGATCTCAGGGGAGAGGTGTGATTCTCCAGTAAGACAATGCATGTTCTCATATTGCTCAACTAACTAGTGAAACCATCGACATAATGGCCTGGGAAGTACTGCCTCATCCCCCCTTAAGTCCTGATTTAACATCTAGTGATTTCCATTTGTTCGGTGCACTACGCTGAACGAGGTACTAGGACAATGATGACATGAAAAAGCTTTGGGAAATTGGTTCATACATCAAGATAAAGAGTTCTTTGCAGCCAGAATGAAAAGCTTGGAGCCCATTGCAACAAGTGCATAAATGTTCAAGGGATTATGTTGAAAAGTAGAAAAAAATATTTTTTTGTAAAAATAAACGCTTCTTGCCCCAGACCAATTTGTCTCTTCAGTTATTCAATGGCCCTTGTACTTATATATAATCAAGGAACAAAAGAAGTCTTGAAACATTTTGTTGCTTAATACTGAGTGTTAATGTAATCAGATATGTGTAAAATTAGTGAGGAACTCGTTAGAGGCATCAAATACACCTTAAGACAAAAAAAAAGGGACGCACCACGAAGGAGGTATGCAAATTAGTCACAAACTGATATTCTTGCAGGTATCGGCAGAAAATGCAAAAGTGTAGATGTTGGCAGCCAATGGATGAATGGGGGACACAGCAGCACAATTTCAGTTCCAAAGTTAGTAAACAGGAGACACATAGTAGATACGTCTCACAGGCAGCATTGTGAACAGTATACACAGATGACAATATTTGAGAGAGGGTGTGTAGTTGGCATGAAGGAGCTAGGTGAAATAATCAGCAAAGCGACATGTGAATAGGATTACTGCCACTCTTTAACAATGTTGGCAGGTATGGTTAAAACATGGCTGAACACAGTGTTGAGAAGTAAGCTGTCCACTTAGAGGGATCACAGAATATGAGGACAGAGCGGTCATCAGAGAGAGTCTCAGACCCCCGTATTCATCATTATCATTGATCCTGTGTGCAGCTGGTGGTTTAGCGACCACAAGGACCATTAATAGGTGGAACCCACAGTGCCCTTCGTGCCCACTACTATTGATCTCTGAACACAAACAAGCCTGTTTGCAATGGTGTCGTTTACATTCAGCCTGGAATCCCATTCACTGGAGTAGAATTGTTTTCAGTGATGAGGTCCACTTCGAAACGAGCCCTGATGACCACCCCAGTTGGATACCAACCGGACTCTTGCATGCCATGGGCTCAACAACCAGGAATGATGGTCTGGGGCACCATTTCATTACATAACATCTGCAGCAACCTAGCAGCACAGTTGCACTTCGACCATACCATCACCCTATGTTGTTGCTTTTCATGATAAGCCATCTTGGGCTTACGTATCAGCAAGACAACTCCTGCCCCCATATGGCGAGACTTTCTACTGTTTGTCTTTGTGCTTGCCAAACCCTACCCCATTGTTGCTGCTTTATGTGAAAGGAGAAGTTGTCTTGGGCAATGGGCATTGGCAATATAACTTTGCTCTAAAATTGGAAAATTCATTTGTAGATTGTACAGCATTTGTGCCTCATATCCAGCATCTGAACATGTGTCAAAAAGAATTTTTCATTGATATTTCACATTTTTAGTAGTAATAATGTGTGAAATGTCATCTTAAGTGCTTAGTTCTTTGTTGTAAGTATACTACAATAATTTAAACATGCAAAACTATAAGTTTTTGTTGTAATAGAATGGGTGTTTCAAGCAACACAACATATGCATAACTTGAATCTCCAGAAACCAGTATATGGAAATTAAAGACACTCTTACTTTTATATTCATTAGATCAGCTAGAAATTTATTTTCATAAATATAATTGTGCAGTATTTGGATCAGTGAAGAGAGACATGCAACCACAACTACTATATCATTCCAGATACTTCTTTTTTCCACAGCATACTCATAAAAATATGTACAAAGACTGAATTTGGCATGAAACTAATTGTCACTAAGTGTTCCTGAAATGAATGATTGCAAAAGATTAAATGACACTTTTCTGTTTAACCATGAACCATTAGGAGATAAATGATTATCTTCACAAAAAGAACGACCCAACATGAATGGCACAACAGGTTTCAGGCAAGTATTCAACTCAGTTTTATGTTATTTACTGGTGTGCCAGTTCCTTGTTTATCACATACCAATAGCCACTCCGAAATTGAGGTTGTAATGCCTGGTGAACATAGATTCTATTTCAGATACTTTGTTGTTTCTATACCAAATTAATTACTTTTCAACCAATAACCCCTATGGCAATGAAATTTTAAACTTCTCTACTAAATGATCTTTTACTCATAGTGTCACAAAATGTAAATTTCATATTTTTCAGATGACAAAATTGCAGGAATAAAAAAATTTTAGGTTTTCCCCCAAACAAAAATGCAGTATGTCAAATATTTGAAAATGTCAGATGAATATTTACTGAAAATGAATTACTATTACATGTTCATGATAGTCCTTTCTGTATGAGTAATAGTATTCTGTCATATTATTAGAATATATTCAACGAATTAAAGACAAGGAATAATGATATATTTTGAGAACATGAATAGACCACGAAGCAAACTAGTAAAGCCTCACCTTAGATTAAATGCAGCATCCTACATCAGTTGTATGGGATTTAAAATTCTATAAACAAATCAGTTCTGTGTATTTCCATTCACTAATTAGCTACATAATAAGCTTTGGAGGAATTAAATTAGCAGTTCTAAGTTCTAGGGGACTGATGACCATAGATGTTAAGTCCCATAGTGCTCAGAGCCATTTTGAGCCAACTAGCAGTGATTATATTTCCAGAATACAGAACTGTGCTATAAGAATTATCTCTGGTATTAGCTGTGTAACACTCTGAAGAAACCTCTAACAAAACTTGTAGTTTGACAGGTATTCCACAGTACACATATTCATTAATGTCTTTTGGTGTTGTTAATACTCCTGTTTTCTTGAGAAAGTAGTGCAAAATATTATGATACACAATTTATATGAAGACTTCAACAAATCATCATTAGGATACCATAACCCAGAGATCCATCTTGGTGATATGTGGATTACAAATCCTGTAGTAATGTAATGTACTACCCTGACAAGTTCACTGACATTAATACACTATATTTGAACATCATGATTTCTCATTGCATTGTTGTGTTTGAGAAAACTGTTGACTAAAATAGTTGTAGTAACAATAGCCCACTCTTCTTTGGTTGGAATAATGATGTAATCTGTCAGTTGATGACATAATTGTGATCAAAATGTATCATTTTGTAGTTTTATTGTGGAGACGCAGAGATACAAGTTATTACTTGTGTAAAAGCATTTTGGTCCAGTGGGAGGTAATTCATCAGACCATGGTAATGAAGTGTAACGCTCAGCATTCATGTCCATTATATGAAGAATTCAATCATTGACTTAGATATAGGACATACCTCAATCAACATTAAGTTGAATTAAAACTATAACAAGAAATTTTAATTTCTCCTATAAATTAACAGGTGCATCATCCATCAAAATAAAAAACAGCTGACACACATTGGTGTTCAACAGACAAAAACAAAAGTGTAACATTTGTGCTCCATTTCAAACAAGCCATGGAAAAATCTATGATTATTTGTTTTTTCATGAACAGCCAACTAAGTCATTGTCTAATTGCCATATGTACTTTCATCTCCAACATATCTACATATGAAAATAGTGAAATAAAGAGAGAAAGGAAAATTTTGCAGTATTATGAACATTGAACACAACTTGGCAGTTATAAACACTTTTGCAGTTCAGATATTTTTTCAGGAATGTAATCTTAAAATGCACTTAAAAATTGGTTTCTACCATGAAGGGAATGGTCATCACATATTTTTCAAAAGAATTATCGAGAAAGTGGAAATTGGTTTGTTTCTATAAGTAACGAGAATATCTTCATGAACCGTTAGGCGTGGAAGACCATCTAGCTGTGCTAATCCAGATATTGTCTGAAATCATACAAGGACAATAGGAATGGTACAAAAGCTCCAGGTAAGTATCTGTCTTGAGTATAGTACACATAACTAACCATTTCACATCAGACACTTCAATTAATATTACTTATTATTTACCAATATAAGCATTTTATAGGTAGCGTACACTTGCAATATTTCACAGTTGCAGAAAGACTGTTCCCCCTCCTTCCCTATAGAATATCTCCTGCCTTTCTACCAAATTTCCACATGTTTGGAAGCAAGATACATTCACATAAAATGGGATGAGATGAAGAGAAAAGTTCAAATGCAGCGATACCACCATGATGATGCGTTCCTCTGATTCATACTTTGTACACCATAGTCTTTAAAATTTTCGTAGCACATGCAGTATTAAACAGAAAAGTCAACTTATGCTGGTAGTTTAATTGAATATCATTGATCTAAATTCAGGTCTGAGTTGACTGTGAAGATGGACTGACTGTAATAAAGTAGCTGTAAGTAATGTACTTGTAGATGCTGGAATAACCACTTGCTGCATTTGGTCATTGACTCTGAATTGTTCCTTTTAGCAGAGGATAACTTAAAAATCTGCACATTCCACAAAATTCTCTGGTCATCAAAGTATTTGTTCGACAATATTAGGTTGATGCAGCTCATGAAATTCGAAAAATAACTGAAGGTTAAGCACAGTCAAGGAAATTGGGCATATTTTATGAATACAGATTGGAAGTAAGAACAAAGGCACACATAATAAGAGGTACTGATCATACACAATGATATCGATTTAAAAATTTCTCATACAGATGGCATGAACATTATACAAGAGTGGAACAGGCACAGATCCAAGGGTAGTGAGAGTCATTACCATGGGTAGCAAAAGAAATTATCCAAGAGGAGCAAGATTTTAAAATTTCTATTTTTGACATAGCTGATTTTATGAATTTGAGAAATTATTGTGTCCCAAGAAGTAAATATGACAGAACGCCAAAAAATTTACTATGTTTCAAATGGTATTCACTCTAGTTTTTTTTGGGATAAGTCGCTTTGATACCTGAATGGTAATCATATTTCATTAGTATAGACAAAGTACATCTTTTTGTAGTGTTAATACGAATATTGATGCTACCTATTTGATTCACTGATGTGAAATTACATCCTTCTTTGAAGTAAATCCAGCATATGCACACATGTTACTCACATAGAGTTATGTTTAATATTCAGTGAGCCTTCACATAACTTATACCATTTAAACAGGGTTTGCCAGGAAAGTTCTTAGGATCCAAAAATGTTATCTCATCCATAGTTAATTGAAATTTGGTGTAGTGACCATGCTAATGAGCTACCATTATGTGCAGTCTGCATTTAGGAAGTCAGTGATGGCTTGCAGCTTCTGGTAGTAGTAGTTGGTGCCATAGTTCAGCCAGTCTGCATGAAATAGTTACAAATTATGCACATAAACCTTCCTTGTGCTCCTTGTGAAAATCTGTCTACTAGAGAAAACTGTATCAAAATGCCTACAGTAGTTCCTAAGATTGTTCCAATCATACTGACAGAGTCGACACAGGGGACTTTGATTTATATATGTATAGATTTTATATCTTGTATTGTTATTGTTGTTATAGTCTGAGACATCTGTGGAAGGTCAGAAATAGGGTGACAACATATTAAATGTTTTTGAGGGTGGGGCAGGGGGGGGGGGGGGGGGAGAGACTCTAAAAAAACTGTGATCCTCCTATCTAAACACAAACCGCAGATCTATATCTGAATCGAAAGAATGACAGAACACTGCACTGGCACATCAGATAGTGTAGTTTAGGATGTCAAGTGGCTGGGTGTGTCGGGGGACTTGATACAGGAGTGATAGTTGAGTGCAGAATGGGTAAGAAAAACATGACATCAGAGCACTTCTGTGGACCAGATCCTGCAAGCCTAATGTGTGGGACAGTCCATATCAAACATTTCGTTGGTACTGGGCTTTGCTAGTGCCACCAGCTTGAGAGTGTGCTGTGAACAGCTCACTATGAGGAAACCACCACCTCCAGGAAGGGCAAGAGATGGTTGTCAATAGTCATCACTATCAACTATCACTATCTATAACAGTGGATAAATGGGTTGCATGGCAACAAATTAAGAGCACATTCATTGTTGTACAATGTATTCGATATCCAACCATGCGTACAGTACAGTCCCCTCTCTTTGGAGTACAGATGCCACTACCCCACCCTACATAGGACACAAAGGTCTGAACTATCATACTTGAGCATGAGGCATTTGTAGCTAAATGATTGCCAAAGTATAAGAAGCAACTAAGGCAATAAGAAAGATGGACATGTTGAGTAAACCAGATAAAGATACAGTAGTATCATACATATCTCAAGGAGGGATCTGAAAGATTTATCTATGAGCAAGAGCATGTAGAGGAACTCTGGCTGATCAATCATTGGGTAGATAAACCTTGACTACTAAATGGCTAATACAAGCACACAATCACATGGTCCTGTGTGCAGATCGCCTGTCTAATGAGGTCCAGAGACCAAAAAAAAAATTGATTTTCTGCATTTGGTATAGGGGAAGGGCTTGTACCTTGGGCATGTTCTAATTGGATCATTATAACAGACACAGTCATTCGGTTTTTGTTGTGCTTATTTAATCATTTCATTACCTGATTTATTTCCTATCAAACAGAATCACAATACGTAATCAGTGTATTAAACGCTGTATCACAGAGATAACTTCGCAAAACGTTATATTTGGGTCAATGTACAATATGGTCATGTACCATGAGCCATATGTTATGAAGAGAATTTATTGAACATAAACACATTGAATTGCCATTGTTGTTGTTGTTGTTGTTGTTGTTGTGGTCTTCAGTCCTGAGACTGGTTTGATGCAGCTCTCCATGCTACTCTATCCTGTGCAAGCTTCTTTATCTCCCAGTAGCTACTGCAACCTACATCCTTCTGAATCTGCTTAGTGTATTGATCTCTTTGTCTCCCTCTACGATTTTTACCCTCCACGCTGCCCTCCAATGCTAAATTGTGATCCCTTGATGCCTCAAAACATGTCCAACCAACCGATCCCTTCTTCTAGTCAAGTTGTGCCACAAACTTCTCTTCTCCCCAATCCTATTCAATACCTCCTCATTAGTTACGTGATCTACCCACCTTATCTTCAGCATTCTTCTGTAGCACCACATTTCGAAAGCTTCTACTCTCTTCTTGTCCAAACTGGTTATCGTCCATGTTTCACTTCCATACATGGCTACACTCCATACAAATACTTTCAGAAACGACTTCCTGACACTTAAATCTATACTCGATATTAACAAATTTCTCTTCTTCAGAAACGATTTCCTTGCCATTGCCAGTCTACATTTTATATCCTCTCTACTTCGACCATCATCAGTTATTTTACTCCCTAAATAGCAAAACTCCTTTACTACTTTAAGTGTCTCATTTCCTAATCTAATCCCCTCAGCATCACCCGATTTAATTTGATTACATTCCATTATCCTCGTTTTGCTTTTGTTGATGTTCATCTTATATCCTGCTTTCAAGACACTGTCCATTCCGTTCAACTGCTCTTCCAAGTCCTTTGCTGTCTCTGACAGATTTACAGTGTCATCGGCGAACCTCAAAGTTTTTATTTCTTCTCCATGGATTTTAATACCTACTCCGAATTTTTCTTTTGTTTTCTTTACTGCTTGCTCAATATACAGATTGAATAACATCGGGGAGAGGCTACAACCCTGTCTCACTCCTTTCCCAACCACTGCTTCCCTTTCATGCCCCTCGACTCTTATAACTGCCATCTGGTTTCTGTACAAACTGTATTTCGCGTTAGTATTTTGCAGCTGTAACTTATTAAACTGATAGTTCGGTAATTTTCACATCTGTCAACACCTGCTTTCTTTGGGATTGGAATTATTATATTCTTCTTGAAGTCTGTGGGTATTTCGCCTGTCTCATACATCTTGCTCACCAGATGGTAGAGTTTTGTCATGACTGGCTCTCCCAAGGCTATCAGTAGTTCTAATGGAATGTTGTCTGCTCCCGGGGCCTTGTTTCGACTCAGGTCTTTCAGTGTTCTGTCAAACTCTTCACGCAGTATCATATCTCCCATTTCATCTTCATCTACATCGTCTTCCATTTCCATAATATTGTCCTCAAGTACATCGCCCTTGTATAAGCCCTCTATATACTCCTTCCACCTTTCTGCTTTCCCTTCTTTGCTTAGAACTGGGTTGCCATCTGAGCTCTTGATATTCATACAAGTGGTTCTCCTCTCTCCAAAGGTCTCTTTAATTTTCCTGTAGGCAGTATCTATCTTACCCCTAGTGAGATATTCCTTTACATTCTTACATCTGTCCTCTAGCCATCCCTGCTTAGCCACTTTGCACTTACTGTCGATCTCATTTTTGAGACAATTGTATTCCTTTTTGCTTGCTTCATTTACCATATTTTTATATTTTCTCCTTTCACAAATTAAATTCAATATATCTTCAGTTACCCAAGGATTTTTACTAGTACTTGTCTTTTTATCTACTTGAGCCCCTGCTGCCTTCACTATTTCATCCCTCAGAGCTACCCATTCTTCTTCTACTGTATTTCTTTCCCCCATTCCTATCAATTGTTCCCTTATGCTCTCCCTGAAACTCTGTACAAGCTCTGGTTCTTTCAGCTTATCCAGGTCCCATCTCCTTAAATTCCTGCTTTTTTGCAGTTTCTTCAGTTTCAATCTGCAGTTCATAACCAATAGATTGTGGTCAGAATCCACATCTGCCCCTGGAAATGTCTTACAATTTAAAACCTGGTTTCTAAATCTCTGTCTTACCAATATGTAATCTATCTGATACCTTTTAGTATCTCCAGGATTCTTCCAGGTATACAACCTTCTTTCATGATTCTTGAACCAAGTGTTAGCTATGATTAAGTTATGCTCTGTGCAAAATTCTACAAGGTGGCTTCCTCTTTCATTTCTTCCCCCCAATCCATATTCACCTACTATGTTTCCTTCTCTCCCTTTTCCTACTGACGAATTCCAGTCACCCATGACTATTAAATTTTCGTCACCCTTCACTACCTGAATAATTTCTTTTATCTCGTCATACAGTTCATCAATTTCTTCATCATCTGCAGAGCTAGTTGGCATATAAACTTGTACTCCTGTAGTAGGCATGGGCTTTGTGTCTATCTTGGCCACAATAATGCGTTCACTATGCTGTTTGTAGTAGCTAACCTGCACTCCAATTTTTTATTCATTATTAAACCTACTCCTGCATTATCTCTATTTGATTTTGTATTTATAACCCTGTAATCACCTGACCAAAAGTCTTGTTCCTCCTGCCACCGAACTTCACTAATTCCCACTATATCTAACTTTAACCTATCCATCTCCCTTTTTAAATTTTCTAACCTACCTGCCCGATTAAGGGATCTGACATTCCACGCTCCGATCCGTAGAATGCCAGTTTTCTCTCTGCTGATAACGACGTCCTCTTTAGTAGTCCCCGCCCGGAGATCCGAATGGGGGACTATTTTACCTCCGGAATATTTTACCCAAGAGGATGCCATCATCATTTAACCATACAGTAAAGCTGCATGCCCTCGGGAAAAATTACGGCTGTAGTTTCCACTTGCTTTCAGCCGTTCGCAGTACCAGCACAGCAAGGCCGTTTTGGTTAATGTTACAAGGCCAGATCAGTAAATCATCCAGACTGTTGCCCCTGCAACTGATGAAAAGGCTGCTGTCCCTCTTCAGGAACCACATGTTTGTCTGGCCTCTCAACAGATACCCCTCCGTTGTGGTTGCACCTACGGTACGGCCATCTGTATCGCTGAGGCACGCAAGCCTCCCCACCAACGGCAAGGCCCATGGTTCATGGGGGGGAATTGCCATTATGTAAACGATATAGCTTCGTTCTGGGAGTTTAACCGTTTGCCGTTTGCTGCCCTGTATAAAGTTGAAATGTAACATTCATATCGCCCCTCCCCCCCTCCCTCCTATGGGCTGTGAAGACAAGGTTAGACTCATTACAGCATGAAAGGAGGTATTTAAGGAGTTTTCTTCCTTCGCGCCATACACTGCAAGATGTCAGAACCTCTTGCCTCTTCATACAGTTATTAAGGGGCATCAAATCGGTCATCTTGCATTTCAAAAATCTGAATTTGCATACATACAAATTAACGTCATTTCACTACCGTATTACACAGTCATAGAAAACAGGTTATCGGATGCCCTGTAAAGGTAAGTACATGATCGTGAGTAAGATGCATACATATCATTCTGTTGAAACTTACTGGCAGCTTAAAATTGTGTGCTGGACCGAGAGTCGAACTCGGGACCTTTGCCTTTCGTGGGCAGAAGTAAAGCTGTGAGGACGGAGCGTGAGTCGTGCTTGGGTAGCTCAGATGGTAGAGGACTTGCCCTCGAAAGGCAAAGGTCCCGAGTTCGAGTCTCGGTCTGACACACAGTTTTAATCTGCCAGGAAGTTTCATATCAGCGGACACTCCGCTGCAGAGTGAAAACGTCATTCTGTTCATTTAACGGTGGAGATGGGCGGGAACTCCTGGGCCAATACTCACAGCAGGAAGGCGGGGTGAACATCCGATCACTGGGGATTGCAGGCTAAGTCCCGACACTAGGCTGGCAGCTTTGTCTTTTTCTGTCGGGCCTCGGAGCCAGAGCGATGGACGCTCGCTATTTTTACTATGGGTATGGGCAGTTTTCTCATGAAACCCTAATGTTTTACCAAGAATGCACCAACTCGTCCACAGATGTGCTATTGTTTTGGAAGTTTCAGATAAATGGTCGCCGAGCCCCACAGAATAGCCAACAGTGCAGTGTTACACAAGCAACCCAATTATCACATATCTTTGTCGCCCATCACAAGAAAGCTTCCAGCATGAAATCCTGGCAGAGGCTAGGATAGGCTTCTCCAATGATACATCAGTACGTATTTATAGTCACTGTCCGCCCCGATAGCTGAGTGGTCAGCGCGGCGGTCTGTCACGCCAAGGGGCCCGGGTTCGATTCCCAGCCAGGTCAGAGATTTTCTCCGCTCAGGGACTGGGTGTTGTGTTGCCCTCATTATCATTTCATCATCATCATCAGTAGAATGCAACGGGTAACCACCACTGGAATCACTTCCCTAGACGCTCATGCGGTGGACCTCTGTGACAAAGCTTTCCCCATGACAAGACCTGCCGTAAGGCAGAACACAATAAAGTCTCTACAGTCAATGTCAGGAATTGGTTGTAAGAAATGGTATTGGCGCCTAGATTGATGGAGTACAGTAGAGCGATTCTACACGAATTTGTTGCAAAGCTATAACTGGCGAAAGTTTTGTTTATTGGCGATGATTGGCTGAGTTCTGGCAAAGTGGAATAGTCGCTCTCTGGGTATTGGCCGGAAGAGAATTTGAGGATGCTGGTTATTGACCACCTCAGGAGTCGGTCGCCTACTTTGCCGCCCATGCTCCAGAATAATTTCATTCGCAGTTTCACTTGACCGGCGACATGGACAAACAATGGTTCTATGCTCCCACTTCAATTGATCTCCAACGTGGAGCTCATCTCCAGGCAGAGGAGCAAATCACGAGTAGCAGCCGTCATTAACACGCCGCCTTACACTATACAGTCGGTAAAATAGGCAGCTGCAGCCTGTAGGGATTGAGTTGATTTTTCAGCTACCCAAAATTCGAGCTCAGATTTCTCAGCAGTGGCACCTGTAGAACAACTTTGCCTCCTTAGGTGATATTTTGGTTCTGCATCTGATTAACCACTTGTTTCTTGATATTATACATTCCACCTGTTCTCATTGCTCCTTCTTCTTGCCGCCGAGAAGCTCACTAGATTCCATACAGTGTCGTTTGTACCTCTATCAGGTGAGGGCTGTTCGCATGCTTGGTTTACGTTAATATACATGATCGTTCCTTATACAAATTCATGATCAGTTTTGTGTTCCAAAGAAATATAATAAACGTAATTGTAATTTTTTAGGACGGCATTCATCTGTTAAACAGACACAGTCACCAGAGTCCTTTCCCATCATCATTTTTCAAGGGGAATTTGTGTCAATTAATTTACTGAATAAATTACATGAGAGGCCAGCTACCCCGTGTAGGATTTATGTCAGGTTGTTACAAGTCTCAGATTGAGTATAAATGCACTTAGGTTTGATTTGCATGGCATCGTGATTCTGCTCCCTAACTCGCACATCAGTTAAGTTCTCACGATAGCAAACATGTGACTAGTTTCCAATACGAATAGAACGAGTGTGGTGGAGTGCGCAGTAACCTCTATCAGGCATTTAAGTGTGGTTTGCACAGTACACAAAGTCGATGTACAAAGTCTGCCATAGTCTCTCATCACTGCAATCTCTGACCGAATTGTCGAGTGTGGTCATGATGAAAGAAGTGACTGTACGTCTCGATTTTTGTCTGTTACCTCTGCGATATTCAATGGCAGTTTTTGCTGATGTGGCCTTCACTCGTTTTGTCATTCTGATCGTGAAGAAAACGACCACCACATTTCCTTTGACTAACTGCGTGACATACATTTTGTGCACGGTAGATAGTGGGACAGATAAACAAACTGATTGACGCTCAGAATGATGTGTTAACAGTTATTATCTTAGCATTACAAAATCCGAAAGCCAGTATCTGACAGTTTCATGCCACAGTGAACTATCCATGCATAAATTACACAGCGTCCCTCAGCAGTTTTCATGAATACGATATCTCCCTTCACTCGTTGGTAATATCGTTGCTTCTCATACATATCTCTGTTTTTTCATACTACTTCTCTACCATTCCACTCTCGAATGGCGCGTGGGAAAAAGGAACACCTACATCTTACCGTTCGAGCTCTGATTTCTCTTATTTTATGATGATGATGATCATTTCTTTCTACGTAGTTGGGTGTCAAGAAAACGTTTACGCATTCGGAAGAGAAAGTTGGTGATTGAAATTTCGTAAATAGATCTTGCCGCAAAAAAAACCGCCTTTGTTTCAGTGACTGCCACCCCAACTCGCGTATCATATCAGTGACACTCTCAACCCTATTGCGCGATAACACGAAATGACCTGCCCTTCTTTGAACTTTTTCGATGTCCTCCGTCAATCCTAGCTGTTAAGGATCCCACATCGCGCAGCAACATTCCAGCAGAGGACGGACAAGTGTAATGTAGTCTGTCTCTTTAGTGGTTTTTTCGCATCTCCTAAGTGTTCTGCCAACAAAGCGCAGTCTTTGTTTAGCCCTCCCCACAATATTATCTATGTGGTCTTTCCAATTTAAGTTGCTTGTAATTGTAATTACTAGGTATTTAGTCGAATTGACGGCCCTTAGATTTGTGTGATTTATCGTATACCCAAAATTCATCGGATTTCTTTTAGTACCCATATGGATGACCTCACACTTTTCTTTGTTTAGTGCTAATTGCTAACTGCTGAAGGAAAACTAATTTTATTAAACTCATTAGCTCACGCACATGCGTAATAACTTACACAGGGGTGCTTGAAAAAATCTAACACCAACACCCCCAGCACAACTTACATTTCTAAACACCGAGACGGTAACATTCAGTGTGACAACAACAAGAAAACCCTCCATTGAAATGGGAGCTTGTAAATAGGTCTATTAACATACAGTACGTGAACACAGCTAATAGCAGGCATATCCGATAAACGGTATAACCGAACTATTTGCAAGTACTCAGTGTACCACTTTCGCACAGCGTACACCGACAAGAAGTTCCTCGACAACTTCATGAATGTATGCAGCTGTCCAATAAGAGCTTGTTTCCTTCAGAGGTGACGTAAGGGTTCCATACTATTGGCACCAATCGCTACTAAATGCAGTAAATCAAATGGTTATATAACAAAAATATCGATGTCATAGTTCACTGAATTTTAAATTCTGTAAAAAGCGGTGACGGGTTCCCACATCGCTAAACACTTAACAGTATTTGTGAATGACATTTGCTGTATCAAATTAAATAAACAGTTAAATACGCAGTCGAGGCTGGTCATTTTATTTTTTAATTTTTTATTATTATAAAGCGTACAGCTTCTCCTGCGACTTTCACGGAATTGCCGGAGTATTGCACCTTACTACTTGGGCGTTATGTTGTTCTAATGGCCTGATAAAGGGGTACAAAGTTTGTAGTAAATGTATTGATTGGAACGTCGTGGCATCCCCGCGTTAGTAAACAACACCGTTCATTCTGAGTTCGTTAACCTTTCTGAATATCGGAATGCAAGTCAACACTCCTTACGTAATGTCCACACAGGTGGCGAATCTTATCAATTATAGATGATAACGAACCTACGACACGAGTCGAGCACCTTTCAGGTGCGATATCTCTAATTGTCTACGCAGTATAAAATTTTCTCGCCTAATTTTTTTTTAAGCAAATGAAGACTGTTACAAAGAAAGACTAGAAGGCGGACCATCTGTGTTTTCTAGCTCTAGGCGACATTTTATTATTGCCAAGAAGCATCTGTCATCCTTCAAATAAATTACATGATTGTATAAAAGCTTCGTTTATTTATCACACATATGATGGATCACGACCCAAGTGAAGTACTGTGGTCTTGAATCTTCTAGCACCAGCAATGTTCAAAACCTGACCGGATGTTTCCTGCAAAGAAGAGAGCGACGACATCGAGACGAGAGGTAAAACTTGAATTAATTCCTGCCGAAGTCCGACCTCCTTCAAGCAGATTAGGAATCCTGAGCCCAATAACAGGAAAAATCAAACCTATTGACATAACAATTTGCGTAGAAACAAATTACACTGTATAAAGCGTGAAAATATATCTTGACATACGAAAGAATGTTCTCCATTACATTCCCGCAGGTACAATTAGTATCATCGGGAAAATCAGTTCTGTTTACAATCAACTCGAGAATGGCGGTTATCAATATCAGTAAAAGAAACAATAGAAGTAACATAGTAGTGTAGTGCCCCATGGTAACAATGAAAATCTGATATAAACTGACAATAGGATATTCTTCGCAAATATACACACGTTGTGTCTCAAGGTCGCCCTTCTACACAACGCCTACTTTTTTACTCAGTGGCACTTAGATTAAGCCGCCTGCATTAACAAAAAATGTCAGAACATGAAGCATGCGACGACAACACATCATTTCACACGGTCACACACATGCACATACACGACATGGATGCATGATACAAATACACAGCATTTTTATGTGGCGGCAATGAAGGACATGGCTGCATAAATAAATGAGAATGATTCAATTCCTTAGTTCTGACCAAGGTTTTTGAGCGATTTTCCCGCAGAAATAAATCAAAATGGTTCAGTCCCCCAGTACTGAGCAAGGTTTTTCAGACACTGCCCTTGGTTGTCAGTAAACTCCAGAACTGGTAAGCCGCTCGCAATTATTCCGAATGGAGGAGTCCCCCTCTGCCTCACTAATGAGTCTCTTCGTAATTATATGAATGATAATCTGTGTCGGACCGGCACTAGAACCCACATTTCCCACTTTTCTCGATCGATCACCTTAACCACTCTGACTATCCGTGCACGACTCACGGCCAGACACAGACGCCCATATGTAGTCGTCCCAGCCTGTACTCGTACACACATTATGGACTTGCTGCATACGCATGCATATCTGAAAGAACATAGCGTCGCTCTTCTTCACAAGACAGGCTGTGCAGCATTGTATTTATCTGCCAGTACCAGCCAGCGGCCCGCCCAGTTAGCCATGCGGTCTAACGCACGGCTTTCCGGGCGGGAAAGAGCGCCTGGTCCCTGGCACGAATCCGCCCGGCAGATTTGTGTCGAGGTCCGGTGAACCGGCCAGTCTGTGGATGGTTTTTAGGCGGTTTTCCATCCGCCTCGGCGAATGCCGGCCGGTTCCCCGTATTCTGCCTCAGTTACACTATGTCAGCGATTGCTGCGCAAACAAGTTCTCCACGTACGCGTTACCACCATTACTCTACCACGCAAACATAGGGGTTATACTCGCCTGGTGTGAGACGTT
This sequence comes from Schistocerca americana, assembly GCF_021461395.2. NCBI lineage: Eukaryota > Metazoa > Arthropoda > Insecta > Orthoptera > Acrididae > Schistocerca > Schistocerca americana. The sequence continues at coordinate 136,484,373 of NC_060128.1, forward strand.
CCCTGGGGGGTCCACCGGGGGCCGAACCGCACAATAACCCTGGGTTCGGTGTGGGGGCAGCGGAGTGGTGAAGTGGACTGCGGTAGTTGTCGTGGGCTTGTGGACCACTGCGGCTGCGGCGGGGACGGAGCCACTCCGTCGTTTCTAGGTCCACAGTTAACATACAATACAATACAACACCAGGCAGCGACTTTCAATTAAAAGACGATATTGCAGTGCCTGTGTTATTCCGAACTGCGACGCAGTATTTCTTCGGACATGCCGTGAGGCATGCTCGGATAGCCAAGTGGTAGGGTGACTGCTTGCGGTAAGCGGGAAATCCGGGTTCGAGTCCCGGTCTGGCACAAGCTTTAATTGTCATCATTCCATTCTACAACTGGTGGTCGTTCGTATTCGCAACAGGGAATACATTTCTTGTATTTCATAATGGCTGTAGTCGCCGCAGTACCTGTTTCTTTGGATATCGTTCTTCTTAACAAAAGAGGCACTACGACGTCGTGTTTCTCCTGATAATTAACTGAGAAGACCTGTGGCTGTATAACGAGCCAGATTTCTCAGAGTGAGAAAAGGAAGAAAAAAAAGAAAACAAAACTAAAACTTTGTGTTCTGCCTTACGGCAGGTCTTGTCATTGGGGAAGCCTCGTCAGAGAGGTCCACCGCATGAGCGTCTAGGGAAGTGATTCCAGTGCTGGTTTCCCGTTGCCTTCCACTGATGATGGTGAAATGATAATAAGGGCAAAATAACACCTAGTCCCTGAGCGGAGAAAATCTCCGACGCAGCCGGGAATCGAACCCGGGGCCCATTGGCGTGACATACCACCGTGCTGACCAATTTTATTATTTTATTTTTTTCATCTGCTCTGGGCGGACGTCGCAAGACATCCCTTTAAGTTCGTCGTTGATCCATTAACTTAGTTTTTTTTATTACAGAGGGCACGTAACCCCCTGACCGAACACGCTGAGCTGCCGTGCCGACTGGCCACTCAGCTATCAGGGCCGACCAAAGAAAAGAAGCAACTAGTGAAAAAAGTACAGAATGGCAAGTATAAGTTTTCCAACGTCATTATCACGTTATCTTTGTTGCAACAGACCAATAATGTTTCTTTGTGGGGCCGATGACAGTTGTGTAAAGACTACTCACTGCATGCTGGAAGACTGGTCTACACGTTATTCGACTCCGTCTACAACAGACAGTGCTGCTCAGGAACTACACTCCTGGAAATGGAAAAAAGAACACATTGACACCGGTGTGTCAGGCCCACCATACTTGCTCCGGACACTGCGAGAGGGCTGTACGAGCAATGATCACACGCACGGCACAGCGGACACACCAGGAACCGCGGTGTTGGCCGTCGAATGGCGCTAGCTGCGCAGCATTTGTGCACCGCCGCCGTCAGTGTCAGCCAGTTTGCTGTGGCATACGGAGCTCCATCGCAGTCTTTAACACTGGTAGCATGCCGCGACAGTGTGGACGTGAACCGTATGTGCAGTTGACGGACTTTGAGCGAGGGCGTATAGTGGGCATGCGGGAGGCCGGGTGGACGTACCGCCGAATTGCTCAACACGTGGGGCATGAGGTCTCCACAGTACATCGATGTTGTCGCCAGTGGTCGGCGGAAGGTGCACGTGCCCGTCGACCTGGGACCGGACCGCAGCGACGCACGGATGCACGCCAAGACCGTAGGATCCTACGCAGTGCCGTAGGGGACCGCACCGCCACTTCCCAGCAAATTAGGGACACTGTTGCTCCTATGGTATCGGCGAGGACCATTCGCAACCGTCTCCATGAAGCTGGGCTACGGTCCCGCACACCGTTAGGCCGTCTTCCGCTCACGCCCCAACATCGTGCAGCCCGCCTCCAGTGGTGTCGCGACAGGCGTGAATGGAGGGACGAATGGAGACGTGTCGTCTTCAGCGATGAGAGTCGCTTCTGCCTTGGTGCCAATGATGGTCGTATGCGTGTTTGGCGCCGTGCAGGTGAGCGCCACAATCAGGACTGCATACGACCGAGGCACACAGGGCCAACACCCGGCATCATGGTGTGGGGAGCGATCTCCTACACTGGCCGTACACCACTGGTGATCGTCGAGGGGACACTGAATAGTGCACGGTACATCCAAACCGTCATCGAACCCATCGTTCTACCATTCCTAGACCGGCAAGGGAACTTGCTGTTCCAACAGGACAATGCACGTCCGCATGTATCCCGTGCCACCCAACGTGCTCTAGAAGGTGTAAGTCAACTACCCTGGCCAGCAAGATCTCCGGATCTGTCCCCCATTGAGCATGTTTGGGACTGGATGAAGCGTCGTCTCACGCGGTCTGCACGTCCAGCACGAACGCTGGTCCAACTGAGGCGCCAGGTGGAAATGGCATGGCAAGCCGTTCCACAGGACTACATCCAGCATCTCTACGATCGTCTCCATGGGAGAATAGCAACCTGCATTGCTGCGAAAGGTGGATATACACTGTACTAGTGCCGACATTGTGCATGCTCTGTTGCCTGTGTCTATGTGCCTGTGGTTCTGTCAGTGTGATCATGTGATGTATCTGACCCCAGGAATGTGTCAATAAAGTTTCCCCTTCCTGGGACAATGAATTCACGGTGTTCTTATTTCAATTTCCAGGAGTGTACATTTAAGATCTTAAATTTCTACTCCATGGTGTAAATTTGCCATAGGGAAAAGATTTAAAAAAAAAAGAGTGGACAAGACGACGTAAATAATATTCCGTTTTAGACGCATGTGAATTGCGTCTCTGTGAAACTGACAGAGGAAGGTAGTTTTCTTTGCGCCGCCGGTGAGCTGACTACTTAGGAATGAACCTCACAGTAACATTCTCACATACTCTTAGAGGAAAAAAAAAATAAAAAATTGGCTCTGAGCTCTATGGGACTTAGGACTTATCATCTGAGGTCATCAGTCCCCTAGAATTTAGAACTACTTAAGCCTAACGACATCACACACATCCATGCCCGAGGCAGGATTCGAACGTGCGACCGTAGCAGCAGCGCGGTTCCGGACTGATGCGCCCAGAACCGCTCGGCCACAGAGGCCAGCCTCTTAGAGGCAATTTTGATGTCCTTTGTTCAAGTGTCCAAAATGTTCCTTCGAATTCAAGCAAGAAAAAACTTCAAGTTTTCGACGGAAAATTATCAGCAGTGGTATGGAAGCGCTGTTCTCATTAGGGCGCTCCTTTCAGGAAAACTGTGGTGATGTAAACAGTGATGATGGAAAATTTAACTCCCAGAGAACTCAATGCAGAATCGGAGGTACCAGAAAAGTGACGAGAACTAATGTCACCTGACAACTGCCAGACGCCAACTGTTCATCAGAAATAAGGATATCTTCTGGAGTGCCCCAGGGAAAAGTGATAGGACGTTATTTCTGTAGGCTATACGTAAATGGTCTGGCGGACAGGGTAAGGAGCGGTCTGCAGCTGTTTGCTGATGATGCTGTGGTGTACGGTAAGGAGTTGAGGTTGAGTGACTGTAAGGAGGGTGCAAGATGACTTAGACAAAATTTCTAGTTGGTGTGATGAATGGCAGCTAGTTCTAAATGTTGAAAAATGAAATGATGTTTGACACAGTGAAGTCGATTAAATGTCTAGGTGCAACGTTGCAAATCGACATGCAACGGAACAAGTGTGTGAGAGTTGTGGTACGGAAGGCCAGTGGTGGACTTCGGTTTATTGGGAAATTTTCAGGAGAAAGGTGATTTCTATAAAGGAGACCGCATATAGGACACTGGTGCGACCCGTCGCTGATTATTGTTCGACTGTCTGTACTCTACACCATGTTGGATTAGAGGAAGACATGGAAGCAATTCGAGGGCGGGCTGCTAGAGATCTTACCAGTAGATTCGAACAACACGCAGGTATTACGGAGATGCTTCGGGAATTGAAATGGGAATTCTTAGAGGGAAGGAGACGTTCTTTTCGAGGAGCACTACTGAGGAAATTTGGAGCACCGCCATGACTGGAGAGCGATTCTGCTGCCGTCATCGTACATTTCGCGTAAGGACCACGAATAGAAAAATTCGAGAAATTAGGGCTCATACGAAGGCATACAGACAGTCGTTTTCCCCTCGCTCTGTTTGGGAGTGGAAGAGGAAAGGAACTGTCTAGTAGTGGTACAAGGTACCCTCCGCGACGCACCATTCAGCAGCTTGCGGAGTACATATGTAGCTGTAGATTTAGAGCATCATCAGCAGAAGCCTACAAACGTCGGGGAAAGAGTCTAAGTCTTCATTGGCCTTCTCTGTACAGATAAGGCAAACGAAAAGCTAATTTTTATTTATTTGCACGTCAAGTTCCGCAGGACCAAATTGAGGAGCAAATCTCCTAGGTTATGGAACGTGTCAGTACATGAAATTACAACATAAAAGTGATAACATATAAAAATAAAATGTTTATGAACCCGAAAAAAGTCAAGCCACAAATTTAAGTAAACGCAATCAACAATACATTAAGAAGCAGCTTAAATGTTCAAGAAACTTCTCGACAGAATCTAGGAGTCACCCATGAGGAAACTCTTAAGTTTCGGTTTGAAAGCGCATGGATTACTACTAAGATTTCTGAATTCTAGCTCTAGAATATTGAAAATAGATGCAGCAGTATACTGCACACCCTTCTGCACAAGAGTTAAGGAAGTCCGATCTAAATGGAGGTTTGATTCCTGCCGAGTATTAACCGAGTGAAACCTGCTTATTCTTGGGAATAAGAAATGACAGTAAGGATTACATATATTGAGAGTCGAATGTCAAAATACCCAACTCGTGAACTCGGGTCGACAAGTGGTTCATGAACTTACACCAGTTCTTGCCCGAACAGCCCGTTTCTGAGTCCAACATATCCTTTCGGAATAGAAACTGTTACCCCAAAGTATAATACCATAAGACATAAGCGAATGAAAATAAGCAAAGTAGACTAATTTTCGTGTCAAACGATCACCCACTTGAGATATTGTCCGAATAGTAAACAAGGCAGCATTAAGTCTTTGAACAAGATCCTGAATGTGGGCTTTCCACAACAGTTTACTATCTATCTGAACACCTAGAGATCTCAACTGTTCAGTTTCACTAATCATGTGCCCATTCTGTAAAATTCAAACATCAGATTTTTTTTAATTTTGTGTGATTTAGCGTTAGTTTATTTTCTACAAGCCATGAAGTTATGTCATGAACTGTACTATTTGAAACCGAGCCAATGTTGCACACAACATCTTTTACTACCAAGCTGGTGTCATCAGCAAACAGAAATATTTTAGAGTTACCTGTAATACTATTTATATAAATAAGGATCAGGAGTGGCCCCAACACTGATCCCTGGGGCAGCCCCCGCACTTGACTGTACCCCACTCAGACCCAACATCACAGCCATTCTAAACACTGTGAATAATCATCGTTTGCTGTCTGTTGCTAAAGTAAGAGGTGAACCAATTGTGAACTACTCCCCGTATTCTGCAATGGTCCAACTTCTCGACCAATATTTTGCAATCAACACAATCAAACGCCTTAGCTAAATCAAAAACTATGCCTAGCGTTTGAAACCTTTTGTTTAATCCATCCAGTACCTCACAGAGAAAAGAGAATATAGCGTTTTCGGTTGTTAAACGATTTACAAATCGAACTGCACATTTGATAGCAAATCGTGTGATATAAAATGATATATGTCTATTCTCTGCTGAGGGTCATATCGCAAAGCTGCTATTCTTGCCTTGAGGCCTTCACTCTGGAAACAGGTTTAATGTAGCTCTCAACCATAATCTACCTTTTCAGTGCCCCTTCATCTGTACACAGCTAGTGCAACCTACAGCTATCTCAGCCTACTTACTCCAGTCAGACATTGATCTTCATCTACAATTTATGCTCCCCCTCCCTCCCACGCAAGATTCTTCCCATTGTCAAATTAGCTAATCCTTAATGTCTCAGGATGTTGAAACGTCCCCTTTGGAAAATTTAAATTTTTCTGTGCTGGAAAACCTCTATGTTCCTTGATTTTCAAACAGCTGAGCAGAACTGTACTCAGACATTTCCGTCTGTACTTATTCTGATCATCACTAAACTGACACACAATATTTTTAGCGCAACGCAGTCTGACTTTCAATAATCCCTACAAAAGAATGGCCCTGACTAACAATAACCTATACCTTTCATGAATCACTTACAAAATCTTCGTTACTCGAACTACTGCAATACAGCAAGCGCCAATACTGCCAGCTAAATAAAAGAAGCGCCAATACTGCCAGCTAAATAAAAGATTCAAACTACTGAAGGCACTAACTACTGATAGGCATAGTTAGCAAATGAAAGATTTTGATGGAGAACAAACAAAGTATATACCTTAATAGTTTTCAAAAGTCATATATATATATATATATATATATATATATATATATATATATATATATATATATATATATAAATTCATGATCATCCTGATCGTTCATCACAGTAGTAGTTACATTGCACAAAGTCTGATCGGTAAAAGAAAATGCACATGGAAGTAATGGATCTCCATGCAATCTTGAAGAAGTAGTGTTGTTCTTCCAACAGAAAGACAGCGCTAGCTCTTGACATGCAGACAGGTAATGGGCCACAACAGAGCAAATCCACAGCAGAGTCAGTCGACGTTTTGATGAATATTGGTAGGCAGGTCATCACAGAGTAGACCCACTGTAGTCCTGGTAGAGATTACGGTATTGGTGGGCCACCACAGATGCAGACCCACTGCAGTCCTTGTAGAAATAATGGTATTGGTGGGCCTTTAAAGTTGCAGACCCACTGTAGTCCTTGTAGGGATGGCCAGCAGCCATGTGTTGCAACTGTGTAGGTGCACAGTCACCATCAAAGAGTCTTGCGGATAATATGGCAAGTCCGTAAACCACCACTTGGGCACTCACAAACTTTTTTGGAATGTCCTTAGAACCATCAGTGCTGTTAACCAGACCCTTGCTGAACAACACACGTGCAAGCACTAACAGTCCCCCCCCCCCCTTTTTCTTAAGAACAAACAATGTATTTATCTTAATAGTGGTATATATACAAAATCAGTTCATGACATCCAGTCTTACAAATTTCGTTTTTCTGACAGACACACGTCCAGATCGTCCGCTCTCAAAACTCTGCGATCTCTCTCCCCACATCCACCACTGCTGGCGGCTCACCTCCAACTGCACAACGATACGCATTGTTCACATCCAACTGCCCAACACTACTCAAGCTAATATTCCAACAATGAGTCCAACCAGGCACAGACTGCGCACAGTGCAGTCAGCAATTTTCATACAGAGCACTGCGTGGCGTTACCAACATAAAAACCTAAATAGCCTACTTACAGTGTGTTCTATCAACAGTTCAGGCAGCCAGCGTTAGTTTCAAGTAACTAACGATTGCGAGAAATTACAGTCTGCTTGCAGCGCTGAAACTGATTTCCTTTTCTGTCTTCAGTTTTCTCGAAGATGTTGGCCTTAATCGCCTTCAAGAAAGCTATCTTTGATTTAGTTCTGCGGCAAATTGTTGACAGCCGTTTCCTAGATACATTGCACATCACAAGGTTGTGGTTAGGTTAGGACGTGAGTTTCACTTTAGGGTACAAAACGCGTCGTCTGTCGCAGTTCAATCACCGGTCACTTAAAATTTGCTGTCGACAGGTAATCTCGCGTTTCAGACACATCTCATAGCGGGCACTTCCAATATTGCTCTGCTTTATTAACAGCATTTGTGAAAACACCAGCCGTGTTTGTGTGTCACCTATAACCGAGCGGTAGCAGGCAGCCGATGTGGCAACACTGAAGCGAGAAGTGACAGACGTCAGCTGTCAAGTAATTTTAATCGGACTATAGAATAGAAGTGGGCGTGGCAGGAAGATCGCACCACACATTTAATTATTTTTCAGGCAATTCGAATGCGATTTCACCATTGAAACAATGAGAACTTATCGGTTCTACTGATAAATTACACTACTGGCCATTAAAATTGCTACACCACGAAGATGACGTGCAACAGACGCGAAATTTAACTGACAGGAAGAAAATGCTGTGATTTGGAAATGATTAGCTTTTCAGAGCATTCACACAAGGTTGGCGCCGGTGGCGACACCTACAACGTGCTGACACGAGGAAAGTTTCCAACCGATTTCTCATACACAAACAGCAGTTGACCGGCGTTGCCTGGTGAAATGTTGTTGTGATGCCTCGTGTAAGGAGGAGAAATGCGTAACATCACGTTTCCGACATTGATAAAGGTCAGATTGTACCCTAATCACGATTGTGGTTTATCGTATCGCGTCATTGCTGCCCGCGTTGGTCCATATCCAATGACTGTTAGCAGAATATGGAGTCTGTGGGTTCAGGAGGGTAATACGGAACGCCATGCTGGATCCGAACGACCTCGTATCACTAGCAGTTGAGATGACAGGCATCTTATCCGCACGGCTGTAACGGATCGTGCAGCCACATCTCGATCCCTGAGGTAACAGATTGGGACTTTGGCAAGACAACAACCATCAGTTCGACGACTTTAGCAGCAGCATGGACTGTCAGCTCGGAGACCGTGGCTGCGGTTACCCTTGACGCTGCATCACAGACAGGAGCGCCTGCGATAGTGTACTCAACGACGAAGCTGGGTGCACGAATGGCAGAACGTCATTTTTTCGGATGAATCCAGGTTCTGTTTACAGCATCATGATGGTGGCATCCATGTTTGACGACATTGCGGTGAACGCACATTGGAAGCTTGTATTCGTCATCGCCGTACTGAAGTATCGCCCGACGTGATGGCATGGGGTGCCATTGGTTACACGTCTCGGTCACCTCTTGTCCGCATTGACGGCACTTTGAACAGTGGACGTTACATTTCAGATGTGTTACGACCCGTGGCTCTGCCCCTCATTCGATCCCTGCGAAACCCTACATTTCAGCAGGATAATGCACAGCAGCGTGTTGCATCTCCTGTACAGGCCTTTCTGGGTACAGAAAATGTTCGACTGCTGCCCTGCCCTGCACATTTTCGAGATCTCTTACCAATTGGAAAGGTCTGGTCAATGGTGGCCGAGCAACTGGCTCGTCACAATACGCCAGTCACTACTCTTGATGAACTGTGGTATCGTGTTGAAGCTGCATGGGCAGCTGTACCTGTACACGCCATGCAAGCTCTGTTTGACTCAATGCCCAGGCGTATCAAGGCTGTTATTACGACCAGAGGTGGTTGTTCTGGGTACTGATTTCACGGGATCTATGCACTCAAATTGCTTGAAAATGTAATCACATGTCAGTTCTAGTATAGTATATTTGTCCAATGAATACCTGTTTATCATATGCATTTCTTCTTGGTGTAGCAATTTTAATGGCCAGTAGTGTAAATTTGAAAATTGACATTTTTGGCCAGTTTTAGTAACGTCCTCCTTAAATGATAGGGGCGCGGACAGGGGATTATTGGTGGTTAGAGAATACCGTATTCCCTTCGTTAGCCCTCAGTTGGCGTTCCATTGGCGGACGCCCGATTTCGAGGGTAGAAGCGGACTAACTTTCCTCCCCCGCTTCCGCTGCCAGGGCTAACCTGCCAAAAATGGAGTCGCTATCTGCAGACAGTCCGCGGGCCGGAATTAATGTGAGGGATATTAATTGATTCCCTGGCAGGATGACAGCGCCCCGTCGGGTCGGACTGCGTGTATTTGCTTGCTGGCCCGGCGGTCGTCGGCGTCCACCAACCACGCGACGCCGCCTGCGTTAATGAATTCGCGAGCTGATAGCGGGATCAGGGTTCGCGGTTGGCTTCACTCGCTGCCCCATTGTTTCGACCGCCGAGCGGGTCGGCATTATCAGGAGAGCAACTCCACCGCGCCGCCATGAAAAACGGACGCCGCCGCCCCGGCAGCGCTTGTCGACTTGTTTCTCGCCGCATTGTCGCTCGTGGTTTCCACACAGAAGTGGCTGACACGGAAACAAGAGAATGCGAACAGTGATTCTGACGTCCCACCCCATAAACAATTACCTAAAAAAATCTTTCGTAAGAGAAATACCGAGCCAGATAGGACAAGAGTACTAGCATTAAAACGTAAAAAGATGTAAAAGTACTGAGATTCATAAACATACGAAGTTTTCACTCTCCAGCGACGTTTGTGGTAATTTTTAACTTCATGATCCCAGGCGCGCTATCAAGCCTAGAACTTCTCCTTTCAAAGGAAAATATTAGTTTCTGATACAGGGGCTTACTTTCCTATCACATGTACCTCTTTCGTTCACTTACGACGTACCCCAGGCGTTGTGCATGTCCAGCAAGACAATGCGCCACCTCCATCACATGCTCCTGTTTTGTTTGCTTACGAGGACCTGCAGGTACTGCGTACTTTGAGGAAAACAATGCACCACCTCATCGCTTCCTGATTATCACTCAATGGCTTGTGGAGCTGTGGAACAATACTCGAGCATCTCAAAGAGAAATTCGGTTTTTAGTTTTCTGATTTCTTCGCCAGCCGGTGTGGCCGAACTGTTCTAGGCTCTTCAGTCTGGAACCACGTGACCGCTACTGTCGCAGGTTCGAATCCCGCCTCGGGCATTGATGTGTGTGATGTCCTTAGGGTAGTTAGGTTTAAGTAGTTCTAAGTTCTAGGGGACTGATGACCTCAGGTGTTAAGTCCCATGGTGCTCAGAGCCGTTTGATCCATTTTTTCTGTTTTCTTCAACCTCTGAAGTCCAAATATATGCTACACACTATAGAGATTGCCTGGCAGCTTACACTGTTGAACAGCGCATCCTTCGTGATTAACCTCCAGGAACAAATATGAATACACTGTGGGTTCGCAAATATGACATATGGAGCGAGATTTTCAAGGAACATAGATGGTCACGCTCTGACTCCATGTGAAGACATTTAGGAGGCTCTTATTAAGCCCACCACATTGTATTGGACTCCCAAGAGCTCAAATCATCTGTAATCTTAAGAATTTGCATGTTACTATGTACTAAAATGCATGATATACACTATTTTCAGTCACACATGTCCTTGTTAGTATTAGTACTCAGTTGAAGAGGCAGTAGTAATTTTATTCACCTCTGGATCACTATTGCAATAGTATTGAAAATGTCATGATATTACAGTTTCAGGTCGTCCGTGTCGGTAGTGTGGGGTTGAACTCCGACCGAAAGGGCCCGAGTTTGATTCCTAGCCTGGTCACCAACTTCCTGCACTTGCGGACTGGGTACTGCGTTGTCCTCGTCATCATTTCGTCGTCAACTCGCAGATCGCCTGATTGGCGTCACAACGACTTGCAGTGGTTGTCTAACCGCCCAACGACAGAGAGAGCGAGTTTCAGAAAAAAAAGTGTAATTAATGTACAAAGGCATTTACATACTTACAGATCTAGTTTGACAAAGATGAGTCAGGCATAAGGATTTGACCTTATAGCCTTGGGAAACGACAGGGACCCTAGATAAGGATTGTGATATGGAGACTAGAACCTCCTTCCTCATGAATTCAGGGTCACTCAGTTTAAAACAGCGATATGCGGTTCGGTTCATCTCTACTATAGGATAGTGTATTGCTTGTACATTCTTCCAATGAACTTATCTCATAACATAAAAAGCTAGTGCTAACTGTTCATTAGCTTCTCAGTACCAATTCCTCCACACAGCACATACACTACACATGCATTTATAATGTACACATTTAAAAAAAAAACTATTTTTGACACACCTTGATAGCAGAGAACTTTAAAGCATCTGTTACTGTGACACGGGACGCATATCGTCCCTGGATTGACTCCACCTCCCGCATTGACGATGGGGACTGAGTGCTAGCCAGCCTGGGTATGGATTTTAGGAGGTTTTTCACATCTACCAAGATAAATTCTGGGCGAGTTCCCACGTCCCACCTCAGATATGCTATAAGCAAACACTTCGTAAAACATTGTCAGATTTTACCACGTGATGTAGAATAGACACAGACAGAAGGAGTACACAGATTCCTCCCTTTGGTGGGGTGGGTGCGAGCTTACTATATATGGGTAATGTTGGTTCACAAGTATCTTTGTGTTTTCATACCACTTATACAGAGATGTATTATTTTCATAAGTGTTCCGTACTTAGGCGATTCCACAAAATCGGAAATGACAGATGAGTTCAGATCATCACAACAGCTGCAGACTCTAGAAACTTTCAATCAAATAAAAGCAAAAATTTTTTCAAAGTTAAATGTTGTTTCTATTTGTGAGTAAGTAATCTAAATAAAATTAATGATGTTGTTGTTGTGGTCTTCAGTCCTGAGACTGGTTTGATGCAGCTCTCCATGCTACTCTGTCCTGTGCAAGCTTCTTCATCTCCCAGTACCTACTGCAACCTACATCCTTCTGAATCTGCTTAGTGTATTCATCTCTTAGTCTCCCTCTACGATTTTTACCCTCCACACTGCCCTCCAATACTAAATTGGTGATCGATAGATGCCTCAACACAAGTCCTACCAACCGATCCCTTCTTCTAGTCAAGTTGTGCCACAAACTTCTCTTCTCCCCAATCCTATTCAATACTTCCTCATTAGTTATGTGATCTACCCATCTAATCTTCAGCATTCTTCTGTAGCACCACATTTCAAAAGCTTCTATTCTCTTCTTGTCCAAACTATTTATCGTCCATGTTTCACTTCCATACATGGCTACACTCCATACAAATACTTTCAGAAATGACTTCCTGACACTTAAATCTACACTCGATGTTAACAAATTTCTCTTCTTCAGAAACGCTTTCCTTGCCATTGCCAGTCTACATTTTATATACTCTCTACTTCGACCATCATCAGTTATTTTGTTCCCCAAATAGCAAAATTCCTTTACTACTTTAAATCTCTCATTTCCTAATCTAATTCCCTCAGCATCACCCGACTTAATTCGACTACATTCCATTATCCTCGTTTTGCTTTTGTTGATGTTTATCTTATACCCTCCTTTCAAGACACTATCCATTCCATTCAACTGCTCTTCCCTGTCCTTTGCTGTTTCTGACATAATTACAATGTCATCGGCGAACCTCAAAGTTTTTATTTCTTCTCCATGGATTTTAATACCTACTCCGAATTTTTCTTTTGTTTCCTTCACTGCTTGCTCAATATACAGATTGAATAACATCGGGGAGAGACTACAACCCTGTCTCACTCCCTTCCCAACCACTGCTTCCCTTTCATGTCCCTCGATTCTTATAACTGCCATCTGGTTTCTGTACAAATTGTAAATAGCCTTTAGCTCCCTGTATTTTACCCCTGCCACCTTCAGAATTTGAAGAGCGTGATATGTAATGCATTTTCCCCTTTCTTCGCCTGTCCAAGATGGGAAGCAATACAACACAATATTGATTTGAAACTATTTTTGCTACCAGTGTATGAAATAGGTTCCGTGAATGCAGCTTCAATCAATTGCACCCTTTCATGTTAATGTTTGGTTTGCTGCTGTGCCAGTTTGAAAAAGGTGTTGAGGAGTAAACGTATTCTCAAACAAATTACCACACTGTACATACACACAAATTATGGAGTCGTATCCATCAAATTAAATTAATAAAAACTTAACTGGACATTTTTCACATAAATTATTTCAAAAATATTTTTAACAACATAATTACATAAAATATCTATCAGTTTAGTTTTCTATAAATCAGTTTATGCAGTACCACAAAGTGATGATAAAGAAGTTAAGAAGAAAACAAACATTTCACAAGCAAGGTTCCAGGTTCTACTCCAGTTTCAACTGCTGCTGTGTCTGGTGGTATAAAATGCTTCACATTATCACATCAATAATGTCATATTCATTGATCATCGAGGTATGTATGTTGAGCTTTTCTTTTTGGGTTATCAATCTTCTGACTGGTTTGATACGACCCGCCACGAAATCATCTTGTGTGCCAACCTCTCCATCTCAGAGCAGGACTTGCAACCCACGTCATCAATTATTTGGTGTATGTATTCCAGTCTCTGCCTTTCTCTACAGCTTTTGCCCTCTACAGTTCCCTCTAGTACCTTGGAAGTTATTCCCCCATGTCTTAACAGATGTCCTATCATCCTGTCCCTTCTACTTAACAGTGTGTTCCATATATTCCATTTCTTTCCGGCTCTGCACAGAGCCCCCTCATTCCTCACCTTATCAGTCCACCTAATTTTCAACATTCGTCTGTTGCACGACATCTCAAATGATTCGATTCTCTTCTGTTTCGGTTTTCCCACAGCCCATGTTTCACTACCATACAGTGCTGTACTCCAGACATAGGGGGTACGTTGTCAGAAATTTCCTCAAATTAAGGCCTATGATACTAATAGACTTCTCCTGTCCAGGAATACCCTTTTTGCAATTGCTAGTCTGATTTTGATGTCCTCCTTGCACCGTCCGGGCCGGCCACTGTGGTCGAGTGATTCTAGGCGTTTCAGTCCGGAACCACGCGGCTGCTACGGTCACAGGTTCGAACCCTGCCTCGGTCATGGATGTGTGTGATGTCCTTAGGTTGGTTTGGTTTAAGTAGTTCTAGATGTAGGGGATTGATGACCTCAGATGTTAATTTGCATAGTGCTTAGAGCAATTTGAACCATTTGAAGCTCTATCCATGAGTGGTTATTTTACTTTCTAGGTAGCTGAATTCCTTAACTTCATCTATTTCGTGACCATCAATCGTGATGTTAAGTTTCTCGTTGTTCTCATTTCTGCTACTTCTCATTACTTTCGTCTTTCTTCGATTTACTCTCAATCCATATTCTGTACTCATTAGAGTGTTCATTCCGTTCAGCAAATTATGTAATTCTTCTTCACTTTCATTCAGGATAGCAATGTCATCAGCGAATCTTGTCATTGATATCCTTTCACCTTGAAATTCAATTCCACTCCTGAAGCTTTTTTTCCTCTTCATTCCTTCTTCAATGTACAGACTGAACAGTAGGAAGGAAAGACTACATCCCTGTTTCACACCCTTTTTAATCCGAGCACTTAGTTCTTGGTCGTCCACTCTTATTATTCCCTCTTGTCTGTTGTACATATTCTTTACTATCCGTCTCTGCCTATAGCTTACCCCAATTTTTGTCAGAATTTCGAACATCTTGCACCGTTTTACATAGTCGAAGGCTTTTTCCAGATCGACAAATCCTATGACCGTGCCTTGATTTTTCTTTAGCCTTGCTTCCATTATCAATCGCAACGTCAGAATTGTCTCTCTGGTGCCTTTACCTTTCGTAAAGCGAAACTGATCGTCATCTAGCACATCCTCAATTTTCTTTTCCACTCATCTGCATATTATTCTTGTCAGAAATTTGGATGCATCAGGTGTTAAGCTGATTGTGCGATAATTCTCGCACTTGTCAGCTCTTGCAGTCGTCGGAATTGTTTGGATGGTATTTGTTGAGTTTACACAGTTATAAAGTATCTTTACAGCGACATGCGGCAGCAGGGTGTTAGCGCAAGTCACGAAGAAATGCTCAGACCTCGTCAGCGAGATATGACGTCACCATCGTAGGTCAATGATCCACGGCAACGTGCTGTGCTGGCGGCAACATGGGGACGAGGAGGTATCAATCACGCAGATGTTCTGAAGTAGATTAAACGTAAACACATAACTGTTACAGAGTGTCAGACGGCTGCTGGGTGATTATCAGGGATAATATTCCAACAGCCATTGTTTTTATTTGTTTTTTATTTAGGAGCAAGGAGGACATCAAAAGCAGACTAGCACTGGCAAAAAGAGTATTCCTGGCCAAGAGCCGCGCGGGGTAACCGCGCGGTCTGAGGAGTCTTGCACGGTCCGTGGGACTCCCCCTCCCCCTTCCACCCCCTCCATACCCCTCGCCGGAGGTTTCGAGCTGTAGAGGTCTTCAGGTGTAGAGGTGGATGGACCTCTGGAGCCACCTCTAACTGAAGATAACCACTTGTTAAATCCATCGTAGCGAAGTAGTGGCACTGTCCTAAGTGATCCAAAGTCTCCCATATGTTTGGAATGGGGTATGCGTCCGTTACTGTCTTATTATTGAGGTATCGGTAGTCGCAACAGAACCTGTGTTTCTTAGTCAAAATATCCACGGGTGTGCTGCCGGTCTATAGTGTCCAACGGGCACAATATTTCGGCGATCATATATGTCGCCATCATCAGGTGAACTGACGGACTGAGCTCCTGTGAACGTGCCGGCACGGAGATCCGTACGCTATGGCTGCTCAGAGGGAACTGGGTTCGGTCGCGGCGGCGGCCGATTTAAATACCCTCCGCCCGCGGCGCGCTCCCTCCGCCGTCCGCGCCCCGCGCCACGGTCGCTCGGTGGAACAGATTGCGACGGCGTCTGAGATGACGTCGGAGTGATGGCTCTGTCCGCCGTGGTCGTCACAACTATACGTTTGCTCGATTTACTCTTTATTAACCCGATCGCTGGTTCCCAAGCCCTGCTAAGATCTTAGTCCCTCCCTCAGGCACGGGTGTGTGTGTCGTCCCTAACGTAACTTAGTTTAAGTTAGATTACTTAGTGTGTAAGCTTAGGGACCGATGACCTCAGCAGTTTTGTCCAATAAGACCTTACTACAAATTTCCAATTTCCTGGCCGAGAAAGGTCTACTAGTATCAAACATAGGCCTTAATTTGAAGAAGAAATTTCTGAGAATGTACGTTTGGAGCACAGCATTCAATGGTGGTCAAACATGGACTGTGCGAAAACCGAAACAAAGACGATCGAACCATTTGAGATGTGGTGCCACAGACGAATTTTGAAAATCAGATGAACTGATAAGGCAGGAAATGAGGAGGTTTCTCCCAGAATCGAAGGGGAAACGGATATGTAGAAAACTCTGACAAGGAAAGGGACAGAATGATATGATATCTGTTAAGACACAAGGGAATGACTTCCCTCAATTATTTGCTGGATGTATTCCAGTCTACGTTCATTATAATTATCCGGGCTGTTATGCCGTCGTCAGTTGATGAATTCTGTGTCAGTTTCCATCGTTTCGTCCCCGTCTGAGTCAGTAGCAAACCAGTGGGTGTGTTGGACCTTCCATCGAGCTACAGACCCCCTTGAAGATGTCCTCCGCAGACGGGGACGAAACGTTGGGAATTGACACAGAATGCATCAACCGACCACGGCATAACAGCCCGGATAATTATAATGAACATAGACTGGAATACATCCAGCAAATAATTGAGGGTGTAGGTTGGATGTGCTACTCTGAGTTGAAGAGGTTGACACAGGAGGTGCATCGGACCAGTCATAGGCTGATGATTAAAAAGAGAATTACGCTACGAGTTTCTACTCCTCGTTAATCTTCGGGCCTTGCAGCATGAACAACGAAACAGCCTCCAGTCATACATATATATAGCAGGGAACCTATATTTGCGCCTGGTTTCCATTGAAAACTGCTATCTGTTTGCTGTCTTCAGCATCGATATGCAGCCAGCCTAATGCATACCACAGTCTTGGTCTGCTGTTGCTGTCCACAGGGATAACGCGGATGAGGAGAAGACTGCTGTGTGTCCAGTCCTTCTCCACTCGGGTCATCGTGAATGATCTGCAAGCTGTCCTCTCCAGGCCAACCTGTTTGCTACGTTTTCAAGATCACTTATAGTAATATTTAAGTTATGTTTAAACAAGTCCTGCTTTGAAACAGTGGATATACACCTTGACACAAAACCGAGCGAGGTGGCGCAGTGGTTAGACACTGGACTCGCATTCGGGAGGACGACAGTTCAATCCCGCGTCCGGCCATCCTTATTCAGGTTTACCGTGATTTCCCTAAATCACTCCAGGAAAATGCCAGGATGGTTCCTTTGAAAGGGCACGGCCGACTTCCTTCCCCTTCTTTTCCTAATCCAATGAGACCGATGACCTCGCTGTCTGGTCTCCTTCCCCAAACAACCCAAACCCCAACTTGACACAAAATCAGTATATTTACAGAGTACATGACAACTTTCTTGATCCCAGTCGTGAGTCCAAGAAATGTGACAATGCAAAAAAACACTTGAAAAATTTATTTGTTCTCCAAAATGGGACGGAAACAGTGAAGAAAGTTAGCCTAAAGTTTTCCGTAGTGAAAATGGAAACAGAAAACTTCCTGTCAGTTAAAGCCATGGATGGCCGGCCGTTGTGGTCGAGCGGTTCTAGGCGCTTCAGTGTGGAACCGTGCGACCGCTACGGTCGCAGGTTCGAATCCCGCTTCGGGCATGGATGTGTGTGATGTCCTTAAGTTAGTTAGGTTTCAGCACTTCTAAGTTCTAGGAGACTGACGACCTCAGATGGTAAGTCCAATAGTGCTCAGAGCCATTTGAACCATTTGAAATCCATAGATGCCAGAGAAAGGTTAAAGTTGCTAACGACGTTCAAGGAAACAAAATACCGTGCAGGAACATCAGAAGGACCAGAATCAGTAAAGAAATGTAACAATTCAGTTGAAGTATCCACTAAAACGCGATCTTGAGTTTACTGAAGCGGATTTTAGGTGGCACAATGTCAGTCACCTATCAATACGTCTCCTCTATCCTTTGTGTCATTACGAGTGTAAAATAAAATTTGGGAAGTGGAAAAATCTTTAGGAAATGAACTAGAACCCTCTAACTTATCATGAGGTTTTTTAAGAATACATCCCGTTCACAGACTGCAGTTATCTGAGGGAGCGGAGAAAGAAGAGGACGTAATCAGAGGAGGAGACAAGGAAGAGTGAACAATGCGCAACACGGTGGTACAGCAAGGCTAGTGTTCCACCAGAAACGACGGTCTTCAAAATAAACCACAGAAAGAAATGACTGTGTTTCCACATTAGGGCACAGACTGTGAGGAGATTATACAAAATGGCAATGAACTGACCATCGTATGTGTTGGAGTCACGCCGACATATTTTCGATTAGGTATTTTAATTTTATTAGCTATTTACCTATTTTCAACTTGTTATATTAACTTTGCACTAATTACGCACATATTCTTGTTTTACAAAGAGCATGTATTGTACTACTAGTATCATAGGTGTTGGAGCAAAAAGATCTTCAGAATGAACCACAGTAAGGAAAACGTCTTTCCGCTTGCACCTTCTTTAGTTTCAAGATGCAAGTAGTATAAGCATTTTTAATATACCATAAAACTAATGCAAATATCTTCCAATCTAGAACCATACCTACAGCTAAAAACGGATTAACTGACCATTAGAAAAAAAATCTGATGTTTAGATACTAACCCGCACAATTTATAAATAGCCATTTAACTTTGACAATCATTACCTCAGTTTGCTTCACCACTTGTACCATTTGTAACCTCGCCCCTCGAATATTCCAGTATTTCTAGAAAAAGAAATAGATAGTTGCATGGATTATAGAAATAATGAAAAACTAGAAACATCAAAAAACCGGAAATAACATGAAAAATCTGTTTGAAAGTAAAATACTAAATTCAGAGGCCTTTCAAGGGAGAGAACGTAAGATATCGGGTACAACATATGCAGAACAAAAGAAAAGGCAACATGCAGAGAAGATGAATGAGTACTGGAAAAATAGTAAACAACAACATAAAAAGGAGCTGAAACTGTCAGGTGATCCCAGTGATTTAATATAAAGGTAAGAAGAAATAGATTTGTAGAGAGATGAGTATATCAAAGGTCGTAAAGCAAAATTAGCAGACATAATTCGTGAGACTCTAAGAAATACCATATATAAAGTTAAATTTATGGCAGGATTACCTCATCTATTTGAAATAAGAACTGGTGTTGGACTAAGAGATAGCTTGTCAAGTCTACTGTTTAACCGAGTTTTTAGGAGAACATGGAATTTGGAGCTAAAAATATCACAATACTGAAGGAAAACATAGTGCAAAACGACTGATATGCCGTAAAAGAGAACAGGACGTAATGGATTGACATAGAAATTCACTAATTTTGCTATGAAGTACCTTCTGGCACGAGTCCTGCAGAGTCAATGCATGCCGACTGTAAGGTACTCCTTATTGACAGATAAGAGCGCACTCTACTTAAATCTAGTTTGACTATTTCACATACGTGAAGTGAATGTGTTAGCACTGCAGTACGTACGGAGTAAGGAGTGAGCGGTAAGTTCCCACACTGGCTAGCATCTGGCCATCTGGAGATTTCAGAACCAGTGGGATCAGGTGCCGATGCAGAAATCGCTCGTGACTTCAGCAAAGAGATACGTAGTGAAGGTACATTTGTTCTGGCGTGGATCAAGTAATTGTTATTAATAAGTATTTGGTAACAAAAGCCAGCCACAGTGGCCGAGCTGTTCTAGGCGCTTCAGTCCGGAACCGCGTGACCGCTACGGTCGCAGGTTCTAATTCTGCCTTAGGAATGGATGTGTGTGATGTCCTTAGGTTTGTTAGGTTTAAGTAGTTCTAAGTTCTAGGCGACTGATGATCTCAGATGTTAAGCCCCATGCACAGTGCCATTTGAACCATTTTGGTAACAAAAGCTGCCTTTTGCCACTCAGATATTATGGGTCAAAAATACCATCTCTCAGTAATTTTGTAATGGCAGGAACCGTTGATATTAATAAATAAATGAATAACTTTGTCGCAGCTTGTAGTCTCGCGGTAGTGTTCTCGCTTCCCGAACACTGGGTCCCGGGTTCGATTCCCGGCAGGGTCAGGGATTTTCACCTGCCTCGAGATGACTGGGTGCTATTGTGTCGTCTTCGTCACCATCATTCACCCCCATTACGATCGGAGGAAGGCAATGGCAAACCACCTCCACTAGGACGTTGCCTAGTACGGCGGTGCGGGTCTCCCTACGCTCTGTCAAGGAGTATGAGACTTCATCATCATCATCATCATCATCAACAGAAAATTTACCATCTTATAGAAACTGTACCGATTGCACGCTTAAGGTACAGACTGTGCTCTATAGCCGGCAGTCGTCCCTTTCTATCTAGTCATTTGGTAGACTACGCTATCGTACCGCCAGCCGGAGTGGCCGAGCGGTTCTAGGCGCTACAGTCTGGAACCACGCGACCGCTACGGTCGCAGGTTCGAATCCTGCCTCGGGCAGGGATGTGTATGATGTCCTTAGGTTAGTTGGGTTTAAGTAGTTTTAAGTTCTAGGGGACTGATGACCTGAGAAGTTAAGTCCCATAGTGCTCAGAGCCATTTGAACCATGCTATCGTACCGTTAATAGCTTATAATCAATGTGAACAAGTCCATTTTACGGTGTTTCTGAAATAGACGCACCAGAATGGCATCCAGCGTAAAAATTCTTTGTACAAAAAATTTCGGTAAAACATAGTAACAATGCACTTTCAGAATCCGGCCCGTGGGGTAGCTGTGCGGTTTAAGGCGCCTTGCCACGGTTCTCACGGCTCCTCCCGTCGGAGGTTCGAGTCCTCCACCGGGCATGAGCGTTTGTGTGTTGCCCTTACGCTGGTATTAAACTATCAAATTTCTTTATCAAATATCTTAGTCAAATACCTTTGTGAAAGAAATTTGATGGTGTAATAGGGAACTTTGTCAAATCTCGTCTGCCGTCAAATAAATTTGATCAAATCTAGTGCCTCGCTGTAGATTTGATCAAAGAAGACACTTGTTTTCTGTTCAATGCAATGTGACGTGTTACCACGTGGAGCGCTAGCATCGCTGAAGTGTTCCGTCATCTGCAGTGTTTTTATAAACATTGCTGGTAAATACAATTGGTGTGTACCGACAACTACAAAATTAATAGAGATGTCTGAAGGTGATGAGGCGCTTTACAACGTGACGCACCCTATATACAAAAATAGATTAAGAAGATTGGAGACCTGCCCTAACATAATCCAGCCCTCTCCTGTAGCAAGGAATCAGATTGTTACAGTGAGCCTGTCTTCTGCAGTTATAGCAGTTCTTAAGTGAGTATTGTGCTTTGTGATATGAGGATACACTTCATTGAGCACATACTGGAATGTATGCCCATCCATTCTTAAGTAATTGATGTACGACTTGCAGTGCTTCAGTATAAGCTCATGTAACAAGGTTCGGTCTTGGGTCCTCTGATGTTCTTAATATATATTAATGACTTGCCATTCTACATTCACGAAGATGCAAAGCTGGTACTTTTTGCCGATGATACAAGCATAGCTATCACACCCAACAGACAAGAATTAACTGGTGAATAGTAAACGATGTTTTTCAGAAAATTATTAAGTGGTTTTCTGCAAATGGGCTCTCATTAAATTTTGACAAAACACAGTATATACAGTTCCACACAGTAAATGGAATGAGACCATTAATAAATATAGACTTCGATTAGAAATCGGTAGCTAAGGTAGAATATTCAAAATTTCTGGGTGTATGCATTGATGAGGGGTTGAACTGGAAAAAAAAACACACTGAGGATCTGCTGAAACGTTTGAGTTCAGCTACTTATGCTATAAGGGTCATTGCAAATTATAGCGATATACATCTCAGTAAATCAGCTTACCACGCCTATTTTCATTCTCTGCTTTCGTATGGCGTCATATTCTGAGGTAACCCATCATTGAGTAAAAGAGTGTTCATTGCACAAAAGCATGTAATCAGAATAATTGCTGGAGCTCATCCAAGATCATCCTGCAGACACTTATTTAAAGAGCTACAGATCTTCGCTGTAGCTTCACAACATTTATATTCACTTATGAAACTTGTTATTAACAATCCGAACGAATTCAAAAGTAATAGCAGTGTACATGGCTACAACACTGGGAGAAAGGATGATCTTCACTACTCAAGGTTAAATCTAACTTTGGCTCAGAGGGGGTGACAGATAGCCTTATAGTATTTAAAAGGAAATTAAAAGAATTTCTTAATGGCAACTCCTTCTACTCATTATACGAATTTTTGGATATAGTAAGTGTGTAATTTTCCCAACTCCCACCAAAAAAATAAATAAAATAAAATAAATTAGTAAAAGTATTAAGTGTCATGTAATATTTTATATAGTGTAATATCTTGTATAGACACCATTTATTAACTGGACACATTCCACATCATTACGAAGTGTCGTATTCATGATCTATGGAACAAGTACTAATCTAATCCAAGCTTTTATCGTGCCATCGTAAAACCCACGGCTTCACCCAGCTTCACCCAGCACCCAGGTACGTTTCCTTCCCCCCCCCCCCCCCCCTCCGCTTCTCTTCCGCATGTGCACACAGTGCAATTGTGGTACATGCATCTGCTGTGGTTAATAACAAGTTGTTGTTTTCAGCCATCTTGAACGATGATGAAAAATATGATGACAGAGTATACGCCTTTGTAGCGCCGCGTCAAAGATCTTTGTCAAATATATTTAACGAATATTTGATCAAATCTTTGAAAAAGAAATTTGATAGTGTAATACCTGCCTCAGCGTAAGATAGTTTAAGTTAGATTGTAAGACGTGTATTTTTCTATTGTCTATTGTCAAACCACAATTTATGAAAGATGTTTATATTTTATTAATAGGATTAAGTAGGAATAACTAATATTTGTCATATTGGAAATAATTGTGGTAGCAGGGAATGTCTGCAGCAAAGTATTGTTGGCAGGAGAGACCGCACTTTAGCGTTCGTAGGAAGTCAGTAGTAAGCGTGATGTGAAGCGAGTCGGTATCAGGTCTGAAGCGAGAGGTTGAGAGGAGCGGTGTGCCTGCCAGCCACCAGCTATGATTTACAAGAGATTATAAACTGATGTACAGAGACATCAGCTACTATTATCATAAGAGGAACTAATATTATTGAACTATTTTTTTGAGAAACTCAAGACTACTGAAGGTATGTTTGCGCAATGCTAGTTGTAAGATTATTGTAAAAAGTAAGTCCCATTTGAACGTTTCAAAAATCATTTCATTCTTAATATAATTAATTTTTGCCAGCAATATTGCATTACTGATTATAATCCATCCCAAAAACCATCAACGTAAAACTTTGCAAAATTTTGTTGAAAAAGTTTAACTGTGAATTACGTAACGTCAGTCAAAGTAATTAAAGAATAACGTCAGCTTTGCTATTAAAGAATAACGTCAGCTTTGGTAATAAATACAGCCACTTATTATGACAGCCCACCAGTAGCTAATGAAGTATATTAAAACAGAGTAAGTATATTCATGTAGCAGTTCGATGTAGCAGTCAGATGGTGATCCAGTAACAGTAAAAAAAGGTAAGGAACAGTTTTGGGTTATTGCACATAGCGACTCAGGGCCACGACGACGACACATTCTACGTTTCGTCGAAATAATCAGAAAATCACTTTTAATAAGCAGCAATTAAATTTGTATGCCAAGATTGAGAAAGAGAGTAAATTTCAAAGGGAAGATTTAATTTGTTATTATTAAGCAAGAGATAGAAATCCTAAGGGAAGATTTCATAGGTTATTGTAGAAGGGAAGGTTACGTAAGAAAAGAGATATAGAGGAGACGGGAAGTATTCAAGATTTAGTAGTGTGTAAACCTAGAGACCGATGACCTAAGCAGTTTGGTCCCATAGCCGTATAAGTCCAAATTTCCAAAATCTCAGAATCCGACAGCGCTGCTACGGTGCTACAAGGGGACATAAAAACTACGAGAGCATCTGCACGTAACAAGTGGAAAGAATTCCTACGAGGCGGCGCACTATTTCAAGGACGGGCTGGTTCAATCACCGCAAAACTCTGATGGGAAAGACTGGCCAATTACACTGTACTCTCCTTACACCTCTATCTACGGCCTCACCCGCTGAACTAGACATTTCTGGATGTTTCGCACAAGTGGGGGGGTCCTTGCAAGATGTGGTGCCAGACAGAGGGAAAGCAGACGAGTGGCCCGTGGCTGGGACACCATCATCTCTCCGTCAGGGGATTCCCCCAATCAGCGGTTCGCAACGAGCGCACACGCCAGCGCATTCCAACAGGTGGCAGATTGTCCCGCAGGATGGGCCATTCCCAGCTCCCGTTTTCGCGATGTGTCGCAGGTGGCTCCTAAATCTCGATCCGGCGAGAGGGGAACATCTGGGAGAGCGACGTGTGCTAACAGATTAAAAAGTTTTGATTCTTCGCCCGTATCTTCGGATAGTTTAATTACTGATTCGCGGTATCTACGCTGAGATAACAAACGTCGTGAGATAGCGATATTCACACATACAGACGGCGTTAGCGTCGCGCACTCAACGTATCAAAGGGGCAGTGCATTGGTGGAGATGCCATTTGTATTCAGGAGAATCATGTGAAAATGTTTCCGACATGATTATGGTTGCTTCACAGGCGTTAACAGACTTTGAGAGCAGAATGTGAAGTGTAACGACGAAAGTTTTGT
Source organism: Schistocerca americana (assembly GCF_021461395.2). NCBI lineage: Eukaryota > Metazoa > Arthropoda > Insecta > Orthoptera > Acrididae > Schistocerca > Schistocerca americana. Next base: position 136,509,574 of record NC_060128.1, read on the forward strand.
ATGAATGATTTTCTTTTGACATACACTCCTGGAAATGGAAAAAAGAACACATTGACACCGGTGTGTCAGACCCACCATACTTGCTCCGGACACTGCGAGAGGGCTGTACAAGCAATGATCACACGCACGGCACAGCGGACACACCAGGAACCGCGGTGTTGGCCGTCGAATGGCGCTAGCTGCGCAGCATTTGTGCACCGCCGCTGTCAGTGTCAGCCAGTTTGCCGTGGCATACGGAGCTCCATCGCAGTCTTTAACACTGATAGCATGCCGCGACAGCGTGGACGTGAACCGTATGTGCAGTTGACGGACTTTGAGCGAGGGCGTATAGTGGGCATGCGGGAGGACGGGTGGACGTACCGCCAAATTGCTCAACACGTGGGGCGTGAGGTCTCCACAGTACATCGATGTTGTCGCCAGTGGTCGGCGGAAGGTGCACGTGCCCGTCGACCTGGGACCGGACCGCAGCGACGCACGGATGCACGCCAAGACCGTAGGATCCTACGCAGTGCCGTAGGGGACCGCACCGCCACTTCCCAGCAAATTAGGGACACTGTTGCTCCTGGGGTATCGGCGAGGACCATTCGCAACCGTCTCCATGAAGCTGGGCTACGGTCCCGCACACCGTTAGGCCGTCTTCCGCTCACGCCCCAACATCGTGCAGCCCGCCTCCAGTGGTGTCGCGACAGGCGTGAATGGAGGGACGAATGGAGACGTGTCGTCTTCAGCGATGAGAGTCGCTTCTGCCTTGGTGCCAATGATGGTCGTATGCGTGTTTGGCGCCGTGCAGGTGAGCGCCACAATCAGGACTGCATACGACCGAGGCACACAGGGCCAACACCCGGCATCATGGTGTGGGGAGCGATCTCCTACACTGCCCGTACACCACTGGTGATCGTCGAGGGGACACTGAATAGTGCACGGTACATCCAAACCGTCATCGAACCCATCGTTCTACCATTCCTAGACCGGCAAGGGAACTTGCTGTTCCAACAGGACAATGCACGTCCGCATGTATCCCGTGCCACCCAACGTGCTCTAGAAGGTGTAAGTCAACTACCCTGGCCAGCAAGATCTCCGGATCTGTCCCCCATTGAGCATGTTTGGGACTGGATGAAGCGTCGTCTCACGCGGTCTGCACGTCCAGCACGAACGCTGGTCCAACTGAGGCGCCAGGTGGAAATGGCATGGCAAGCCGTTCCACAGGACTACATCCAGCATCTCTACGATCGTCTCGGCGGGAGAATAGCAGCCTGCATTGCTGCGAAAGGTGGATATACACTGTACTAGTGCCGACATTGTGCATGCTCTGTTGCCTGTGTCTATGTGCCTGTGGTTCTGTCAGTGTGATCATGTGATGTATCTGACCCCAGGAATGTGTCAATAAAGTTTCCCCTTCCTGGGACAATGAATTCACGGTGTTCTTATTTCAATTTCCAGGAGTGTATGACCATCCGCAGACTTCGTCACCAACGTCAGTTACAAAACACTTCAAAATTATTCAAACTCATTTTAAAGTTGTCTCTGAATGGTTCTCGAACGAAACTGTAATTAAAACATCATCCTTTGAGTCGTATGCGCAGAATTACGTCACTCAGTCCAGTTGGTTTTCGCAAACTTTTTTCAATTTAGATGTCGTTCGTTTTTTCTCAGAAATTACATTAATGCAAGTTATCTGCTTTAATAAATATTAAAGCCACATGGAATAAACTTTTAAGACTCAAACTCGCGATGAATGTTGTCAAAAATTAATAATCTTGTCAAATAAATCAGTAATTCATCTTCCTTAATAGAATTCTTCACAAATAAATTTTCGGAACACGTATTTAAACTTTTGTAGTATACACTAGTTTATTATCTTCATATATACTACATATAGACGTGAACCTGAACCTTGACAAAATAGAACTGAACATTTACAACATGATTAGAGTTTCTATGACGTCAGTGTTGTGGAAACATTACAAATTCTTATTTTTTCAGTTTTTAGAAGCACGACGCAACAACTCGGTTTCAGGAACTTCTGTTGCTCTTTGGCTGTCGACCCGCGACGTATAGTGGCCAGCAATTTTCTCTCTGGTCCCGGCAACGAAGATGCTGTCTCCGTTCGTTGCGCCGCCCTCTCCGTACATGAAACATAAAAATAAATACAAAACTTTAGATAATTCACAATCATTACAAATATTACAAGATACATAAACAAAACACTAAATTAAACTTATATTCACCTGCAAACTGGGCTGACACTGGTGGATGGGTGACGCTTCAATTTCGCGTCCCACTACAAATGGTAGCTAGAGTTAGACGCATGAGACAGATGTTCAAATGTGTGTGAAATCATATGGGACTTAACTGCTAAGGTCGCCAGTCCCTAAGCTTACACACTACTTAACCTAAATTATCCTAAGGACAAACACACACACCCATGCCCGAGGGAGGACTCGAACCTGCGATGGGACAGTCCATTTCGGAACCCGTTAGAGAATTCGGTATTCATAGGGCTACAGTGTCAAGAGTCTGCCGAGAATATCAAATTTCGGCCATTACTTCTCACCGAGGACGCGGAGGCCGACGGCATTCATTTAAGGGGAGGTTTACTATCATTTCGTTCAAAAAATCGATTTTTTTAAATTGTATTTTTGGATCCATAGAAGTGTTTAGAATCCACCCCTCAAACGATTTTTCCGAATACGGAACGGAAATGTTTCTTATTCGCGGCTGAACAAAAAAATGCACCTGCCTGAAATCGGCCTTTTTCACGCACCGGTTTTTTTCTTTCGGAGGACAAGTTATTGTGCCGGTGCTTGGGAAGAAACACACAAAATTCAAATGAAAGTTTGAACGCCTGTGTTTGCATTCTGGTGCGAAGACTGTGAAGACTGCGACTTTCCTGGCAGTGAGAAGCTTCAAAGAAGGGTATTCAGCAATTCTGAAGACCATGACAACGGCGGACGTCACCCTGGGACTCTATTCGACGCAGTTCGCCGAGCATTCGGACGACCACCGGATCCAAGCGGCCGAAAACCGCTTGCCACCGGCCGTACGAGCGGCTGTGGAGCAGCGCAGGATGACCCAGATCGAGCAGAACGCCCTCTGTGACGAAGAGGAAGGAGTAGTTTACGGATGCGGAATAGCAGATTGAACGTAAGTTGCATAATATTGCATCTGTGTGTAGTCAAAACTTCAGTAGCGTTTTTCTCGACTTTTTTTTATCGCGCGGCATGGTAATTTCAAATCTACTGAACCGACTGGCATGATTCTTTGTTTGCGACGAAGCTAAATTTAGGAGCTGTACCACTTTTATTCCGATCCATCAACTATAAATATTTTTACTTGGCTGACGAACTCGAAAAATGAATGAAAAAACCCAATTTTTTTGCAAATGGCCGCCATTTTGTTTCCTATGGCCCAAATAACTTAAGTGAGGTACAGCTCCTAAAGAATCTTATATACTTTGCTAACGTCAACTCAGTTTTGATTTCAGACTAGCCGGCTGACCTGTGACACAACGCGCGTGGAGGTCTACATTGAAATTTTGTTTCGTTCCGACGGCACTTCCGCCTTTGCTCTTGGACATTCCCGGTCGACAAAATTCCAGTTTCCTCGGGCATGGATGTGTGTGATGTCCTTAGGTTAGTTAGGTTTAAGTAGTTCTAAGTGCTAGGGGACTGATGACCTCAGCAGTTAAGTCCCGTAGTGCTCAGAGCCATTTGAACCAAAATTCCGGTTTGTAGAGGAAATATCAATAAACATTTTGACAAAATTTGACATTGACATCTATAACCAATCCTGAGGACAAAATTCTCAAAGAAGATGCTTTTTTCGGGCCAAAGATAATAAACCTTCCCTTAACGACCGAGAGCAGCGGCGTTTGCGTAGCGTTCTCAGTGCCAACAGACAAGCAACACTCCGTAAAATTCTCTCAGAAAATCAATCTGTAACGTAGGACGAACGTATACATTAGGATAGTGCGGTGTAACTTTGGGTTCATGGGCTGTGGCAGCAGACGAGGGCCTTTGCTAACAGCAGGACATCACCTTCAGCGCCTTTCCTGAGCTCGTGACCATATCGGTCGGACCCTAGACGACGGGAAAACTGTAACCTGGTCAGATGAGTCCCGGAGCTGATGGTTGGGTTCGACTGTGGTGCAGATCCAAGTTGTCGACAAGGCACTGTGCAAGCTGGTGGTGGTTCCATAATGGAGAGGGATGAAATGGACTGGGTCCTCTGGTCCAACTTAACCGGTCATTGACGGGAAATGGTTATGTTCGGCTACTTGGAGACAATTTGCAGCCATTCATACACTCCTGGAAATTGAAATAAGAACACCGTGAATTCATTGTCCCAGGAAGGGGAAACTTTATTGACACATTCCTGGGGTCAGATACATCACATGATCACACTGACAGAACCACAGGCACATAGACACAGGCAACAGAGCATGCACAATGTCGGCACTAGTACAGTGTATATCCACCTTTCGCAGCAATGCAGGCTGCTATTCTCCCATCGAGACGATCGTAGAGATGCTGGATGTAGTCCTGTGGAACGGCTTGCCATGCCATTTTCACCTGGCGCCTCAGCTGGACCAGCGTTCGTGCTGGACGTGCAGACCGCGTGAGACGACGCTTCATCCAGTCCCAAACATGCTCAATGGGGGACAGATCCGGAGATCTTGCTGGCCAGGGTAGTTGACTTACACCTTCTAGAGCACGTTGGGTGGCACGGGATACATGCGCACGTGCATTGTCCTGATGGAACAGCAAGTTCCCTTGCCGGTCTAGGAATGGTAGAACGATGGTTCGATGACGGTTTGGATGTACCGTGCACTATTCAGTGTCCCCTCGACGATCACCAGTGGTGTACGGCCAGTGTAGGAGATCGCTCCCCACACCATGATGCCGGGTGTTGGCCCTGTGTGCCTCGGTCGTATGCAGTCCTGATTGTGGCGCTCACCTGCACGGCGCCAAACACGCATACGACCATCATTGGCACCAAGGCAGAAGCGACTCTCATCGCTGAAGACGACACGTCTCCATTCGTCCCTCCATTCACGCCTGTCGCGACACCACTGGAGGCGGGCTGCACGATGTTGGGGCGTGAGCGGAAGACGGCCTAACGGTGTGCGGGACCGTAGCCCAGCTTCATGGAGACGGTTGCGAATGGTCCTCGCCGATACCCCAGGAGCAACAGTGTCCCTAATTTGCTGGGAAGTGGCGGTGCGGTCCCCTACGGCACTGCGTAGGATCCTACGGTCTTGGCGTGCATCCGTGCGTCGCTGCGGTCCGGTCCCAGGTCGACGGGCACGTGCACCTTCCGCCGACCACTGGCGACAACATCGATGTACTGTGGAGACCTCACGCCCCACGTGTTGAGCAATTCGGCGGTACGTCCACCCGGCCTCCCGCATGCCCACTATACGCCCTCGCTCAAAGTCCGTCAACTGCACATACGGTTCACGTCCACGGTGTCGCGGCATGCTACCAGTGTTAAAGACTGCGATGGAGCTCCGTATGCCACGGCAAACTGGCTGACACTGACGGCGGCGGTGCACAAATGCTGCGCAGATAGCGCCATTCGACGGCCAACACCGCGGTTCCTAGTGTGTCCGCTGTGCCGTGCGTGTGATCATTGCTTGTACAGCCCTCTCGCAGTGTCCGGAGCAAGTATGGTGGGTCTGACACACCGATGTCAATGTGTTCTTTTTTCCATTTCCAGGAGTGTATTCCCAAACAACGACGGAAATTTTGCAGATGACAGTGCACCATATCACCGGGCACAGTTGTCTGCCATTGGTTTGAAAAGATTCTGGAGAATTCGTGCGAATGGTGTGGCCGACCAGATCTCCAGACGTGCATCACATCGAATATTTCTGGGACGTAATTGACAGGTCATTTTTCTCGCAAAATTGTGCGACTACAACAGTTTTGCAATTATGGCCGGCTATAGAGACAGTATGGCTTAGTATTGCTGCAGCGGACTTGCGACATGTTGAGTCCATGCCATGTGCTGCAATAAACCTGGAAAAATGTGGTCCGACACGATATTAAGAGGTATCACGCAACTCTTTTATAATCTGTTAGCCTGTCACTTCTTCCGTATGCCATTCCCGTGAAGGAAACGAAAAGTCAATCGTCTAACTTTGGTGAAAATGAGGAACAATTATAGGAGCTGACTGATGGACGGAACCACTAATCTTGTGGCCCTTGTTTTTATCCTATCTCTCGCACTCAAATGTATTGTCATTCAGGAGAAGCAGTCAGCTATTTGTGACAACCATGACTGGAAATTTAAGCTGTGCCATTAGGTCCTAACGTAGCCCAATCCTATAATTCATTATATTGAAGATGAAAGGAAGAAATAATTACAATGATACACTGCTATTGACCAAAATCTTACAGTGGCAGCTTCACCCAGTGTCGCAAGCAGATATTCTTCTGTACAACATTCACGGCAAAGTTGACAATCCAGTAGGTACTCCATGGTCTACAGTTCTCTTCATTCACAACTGGTGATATCCAAAAGTAAGTGACACTTTTGGGGGTTACTCCTGGATCCTGCTGCTACAGAACGAGTGTCCAGCACACGATCCAATTCTGTTCGTGTTCAAGTAGAGAGGTTCCGAAGGGAAAAACAAGACAGATCTGTTCTAAGTTAGATTTACGATTGTTTTCTTAAAGGTTTCAGGAATTACTGCAACCAATAGCCGTTTTTTTCTTCAAATTTTATTTATCTATGACCGGTTTCGAATCGCCTGGCTATTCATCATCAGATAATACAATTTAGTTTGGAATATTGTAGGGGCCGTGCATCTGTGGCAAATATAGAGATGATAGAGGGAGCACCGTATGTGGGAAGAATACTAAGATTGTAAGATTAATTTGATGGTATTACTCACTGTTTTTATTCCTGTTGCAAGCACTGCTCTGGAAAACATAATGTATGATTTCCAGGATCGTTAAATGTCAAGTCAAAACAGCCACTTTCCACCGATGGTGACTCCCACATGCTTTGCAAAATATAAACAAACCAAAGAGTGAGTCTGTTGTTTCCAAAGAGGTTTGTGGTAGCAGAGGTTTTCTTTGCTCATTTTTCGTTTTGTGTGGCATTCGTAATAAAATATATATTTACTACATTACTTTCTTTTTTTTTTTTTGCTGTGGCAAGAGTGATGTATTCTTGAGGGAAATTCTTCTGTACCTCAACCTTGGGGCCGCCAGAATGTACTCATGTAGTGGATGATTTTCCTGAATATTAGCACTCTAGAAGCAATTCAACGATACAAAATGCCTTTCTCAGAGCCAAAACTGACTATCATACCAATCAATGTTGAAGGTCTTACAACTAACACGGATAAATACTGAAACAAATACGTGTGACAACAGCGAACAAAAGAATGGTCTCAGTTTCGGCGTTAGAGATGCGTTGCCTCTTTTCTCGTCTCTCACTGGTTAAGTGAAGGAATCAACTATTTTGTTCGTGGATGATCTGCGTTGCCTTAATATTCTTCCAATGAATCTTTTAATATTCTTCCAATGATTCTCTGTCTGATATTAGTTTGTACTGTTACTTTTATCTACGAATGCATGGTTTCACGGTGATATGCAAGGTCGGGCTTCATCCACAGTTAATTGAATACACCAACAGGCATTACATGCATTGATCAAAAATGATAGTGCACTGAGAATGGCTAGTTTCTAGCTGAAATCTAGATCTGCCAATAAAATTTAAAAGGGACGACTGATAGCTGAAATCTATTATTTACAATTTTTTTGTTAGTGTTTTAGGCATACGTTTGATGTGGTACTCACTGACATCCACGGGTTACAGCAGCGTATATATTCACAAGAGCCGTTGTTGAGCAATCATACATGGACACAGGCTGTGAATTTTTCACCTTGAAGACGTCTCAAGCTACATTTATCCACCATCACTACAATTTAATATTTTTTGCAGACTCTTTATAAACACGCCCCAGGCAGGAAATGATATAACTGTGTCTCGCGCAAGGTGACCTTCCATTTGCTAGCAAAGTATATCCCCTACAGTTGCGGCATCGCTAATGCGTCGCACGCAATCGATTCTCGCGCCAGCGTGTCCGCACGCGATCGAGCGATCGCCGCCGGCTACGCTATCGATACCCCGACGCCCGGCAGGTGCCAATTACGGCGCTACCTTTTAATTATCGATGCATCAATTATCATCGGGCGCTTATGTGCGCGACTGTAATTACAGCAGGGAGATAGTGCGGCTGTGTCGGGCGCCGCAAATCGATATCCGCTCCTAAACGCCTTCCCGAGCTGTCGTTTCTGAGACCGGGCTGTTTCCTCAGCAACTTCTCGTGCCGTGTGACGCAGAACAGTGATTAAAAGAGGCTATCAATCAGAGCTCTGCATTAATCATCGCAGGCGGTTACAGCTGATGTAAACGTACGTTTAATGTAATTGGATTATGTAAAAGTGTTAATGAAGAATATAGGAAATAATGAGTGTTTTAGCCAATAATTTAAAACACACATAGACAGTTTGGGAATACTGCTTAGGAGTCTGAGGTGTTTCACTAGAAACTGTGGTACTTACAACCCACAGTACTTACAACTATACATGGTGTGGCAATAAAGTAATGAGACTGATTTTCTTTGCAAGATGTGGCAACCCTGCAGGCTTGCTTAGGCACAGTATATTTGACCTTGGTCTATAAGCTGCTTCTAGTCCAAGCGGCACATCGATGCAACTGCTCAGTCATGAGTTGTGCTGTAATAATTTAACACATGTTTGTGTCTCTCGTCACGGAAATGGAGCCACATAATATTGCACAATGGTATGCCATTTCTTTTTGTGTTAAATTGGGTGAAAACGCGACGACAACTTGCCGTAAGCTTCAGAAGGCTTTTGGAGAGGAGGTTACGTCAAGAGCTCAAGTTTTTCGTTGGCATAAAATGTTTAGTGAAGGCAGAACGAATGTTGAAGATGAAGACCGCAGTGGACGACCATCAACCTCATGGACAAATGTCAACTTGGCCAGGGTGCGTGAACTCGTACGATCTGATCGAAGATTATCAGTGAAAATGATTGCAGAAGAACTGAACAACAATCGAGAAACGGTTTGTGTACTAATAACTCAAGATCTTGTTATGAGAAAGATTTGGGCAAAAATGGTCCCCGAAAATCTGACACCAAAACAGCGAGAAACACGGAAAAACGTGGCAGCCGATCTGTTAAAGCAAACGGAAATCAATCCAGAATTGTTGAGCCGTGTTATTGCTGGTGATGAAAGTTGGATTTTTTCAGTAAAATCCGGGGACAAAACGCCAAAGTTCGCAATGGCGCTCAAAGGGATCACCCAGACCAAAAAATGCTAGCATGTCAAAGTCAGAAAGTGAAATGTATGCTTGTGTGCTTCTGTGATTCCAAGGGAACTCTTCGTAAAGAGTGGGTGCCTCCTGGACAAACAGTTACCCAATATTCCTACAAAGAAATTTTAGAAAGACTTCGTAAAAGAGTTCTTCGTGTCCGTGCCAACATTGCTGATCATTGGATTCTGCATCACGATAATACGCCATCCCATACTGCTCTGTCAGTACAGCAATTTTTAACCTCAAAACAAATTTCAGTACTACCATAGCCACCTTATTCACCAGATATCGCTCCGTGCGACTTTTTTCTATTTCAAAACGGCGGTCAAGGGACACCAATTTCAAAACAACACAAGATGTCCAAACAGCTGTGACGAGGATCTTGGAGGATACTACAGAAGATGAGTTCCAGAAATGTTACCATCGATGGCAGAAGTGCTGGAAGAAGTGTGTGCAATGAGAAGGGAACTATTTGAAGGAGACAAAGCTAAACTTGACTAAAACGGTAAGCAACATTTTTTTTTTCACGTCAGTCTCATTACTGTCGCACCTCGTATGAGTCGCACATGGGGAAAAGTCACGTATCCGACTCATTACGAGTCGAAGGAAGCAGTAGTGACGACACAGTAGGAAATGCCTAGTTTTCGAGCAATAAAGCCATGCATTCGCGAGACGTATGTTCGTTTTACAGGGAAACGTCAGTGTTATTTCCTAACGTAAATAAACTCCACATTATACTGTACAGTACTTATTGGAAAAGACTGTTTAGACACTAATGGCCACAATTATTTTCATGTTACTTTGTTAAAAGGAGTTTCTCGTGTATGGGTTGCCTCACCATTGATCCAAACTGTCCATTTTGTTCTTGAAAAGAAATGTACATATTTCTAGCAACATATCCTACAGATAGCGTATGGAGTGGAATAGTATAAGAATATGTTACGGATAACAAAGATTTCACTATAATATACGTATTCTTTTTCCCACATTCGAAAAAATTCGTCCATGGTTTCTTGCTATTGAGCCGTTTTCTTTGTCTATAAATGCTGCACCAGACTCCGTTGTGTCTTTATCATCCTTCATTTCTTTCGTGGAAACAAATCTTGTCATTTTTCGGGAATGAACGCTGTTTTATGTATGTGGTGTCTGTTCTTTCAGGCGTGTCCGAAATGACAGACACCATTTTCATCCGTCGCCACTGTGAGTTACGACACAGAGGACTTACAGACAGTGGCTGCGAGTGGGCTACGATTTAAATCAATGAGCAAGATTGAAAATTTGTGCCGGATTGGAATTCGAACCCAGGCCTACATCTTCAAATACATCTGAATACACTACTGGCCATTAAAATTGCTACACCACGAAGATGACGTGCTACAGATGCGAAATTTAACCGACAGGAGGAAGATGCTGTGATATGCAAATGATTAGCTTTTCAGAGCTTTCACAAAAGGTTGGCGCCGGTGGCGACACCTACAACGTGCTGACAAGAGGAAAGTGTTCAATCGATTTCTCATACACAAACAGCAGTTGACCGGCGTTGCCTGGTGGAACGTTGTTGTGATGCCTGGTGTAAGGAGGAGAAATTCGTACCGTCACGTTTCCGACTTTGATAAAGGTAGGATTAGGTGCACCACTATCTGTCATTTCCGCTGTTGTCCCACTCGCAAATAGAGCGAGGGATAAACAACTGTCTGTACGCCTCCATATGAGCCCTAAATTCTCGTATCTTATCTTCGTGATCCTTACGCTTGGTGGCAGCATAATCGTTCGGCAGTCGGCTTCAAATGCCGGTTTTCTCAGTATTGTTTCCAAAAAGGAACGCCGCCTTTCCCCCAGGGATCCCATTTGACTTCCAGAAGCACCTCCGTAACATTTTTGTTCGAACCTACCGGTAACAAATCTCCTCTGAACTACTCCGATGTCTTCCTTCTACCTGACCTGGTACGGATCCCAAACACTCGAGCAGTACTCAAGAACAGGTCGCAGCAGCGGCTTACGAGGGGCGTTTGAAAAGTCCGTGCAAAAGTAAAAACTACTTACGTGTTTGGGGTAAACCTTTTTTATTCTTCAACATAGTTTCCTTTTAGACTTATACATTTCGTCCAATGCTGTTCTAATTTGTTGATCGCTTCCGAATAATAGGAATTGTTCAAGTCTGCAAAATAGCTATAGTTGCTGCAATAGCCTTCTCGTTTGAATAAAATCTTTGTCCCGCCAGCCATTTCTTCAAATTGTGTAACAAATATTAGTCCGAGGGAGCCAAGTATGGAGAATAGGGTGGGATGTGAAAGGAGTTGGAATCCTGTTGCCATTAATTTTGCAACCACAACTGCTGAGGTGTCTGGTGGTGCATTGTCGTGGTGGAAAAGAACATTTTTGCGGTCCAATCGCCGGCGTTTTTCTTGCAGCTCGGTTTTCAAACGGTCCAATAACGATGAATAATATGCACCTGTAATAGTTTTACCCTTTTCTGGATAGTCCTTGAGCTCCCATGCGAATCTCAAAAGACAGTCACCATAACCTTTCCGGCCGATGGAATGGTCTTCGCCTTTTTTGGTGCAGATTCTCTCTTGGTAACCCATTCTTTAGATAGTTCTTTGGTCTCAGGAGTATAGTAATGTATCCATGTTTCATCCACAGTGACGAAAGGATGCTTAAAGTCCTGCAGATTCTTCCTGAACAGCTGCAAACCATCCTAGCAACACTTCACACGATTCCGTTTTTGGTCAAGCGTGAGCAATCGCGGAACCCGACTTGCGGATAGCTTTCTCATGTCCAAATGTTTATGCAAAATATTATGTACCCGTCCATTCGAGATGCCCACAACACTAGCAATCTCACACACCTTAACTCTTCTGCCATCCATCACCATATCACGGATTTTATCAATGATTTCTGGAGTCGTAACCTCCACAGGGCGTCCAGAACGTTCAGCATCACTTTTGCCCATATGGCCACTCCGAAAATTTTGAAACCACTTATAAACTGTTCTAATCGAAGGTGCAGAGTCACCGTAATGTTTATCAAGCTCCTCTTTAGTCTCCTGAGGCGTTTTGCCTTTCATAAAGTAATGTTTAATCACCACACGAAATTCTTTTTCGTCTATTTCTTGACAATCACTCGACTTCGTTGATTCACACGAATGCCAAACACAAAGATATAGACCAATATGGCTGAAACTTGGCGTGTGGTCTTTCCAAAGATGCTGCTAACGAAACATGACCTCGATACGCGCCGTTGGTGCCATCTCTCGGACTTTGCACGGACTTTCAAACGCCTTTCGTATATGCTGTTTCCTTTACAGGCGAACCACCCTTTCCTAAAATTTTCCCAATAAACCGGATATTTGTCTTCCCTACCACAGTTCTCACATGCTCCTTCTATCTCATATCGCTCTACAACGTTACGCCCAGATATTTAAACGACTTGAGTGTGTCAAGCAGGTCACTAGTAATACGGTATCCGAACATTACAGGTTTGTTCTTCCTACTCATTCGCGTTAACTAACATTTTTCCACACTTAGGGCTAGCTTTCATTCATCACACCAACTGGAAATTTTGTCTGAGTCGTCTTGTAACCTCCTACAGTAACTCATCTTGGACTCCTTACGGTACACCACGGCATCATTAGCAAACACCGCAGACTGCAGCCCATCCTATCTACCAAATCATTTATGTATCTAGGGAACAATAGCGGTCCCACCACACTTCCCTGCGGCATTCCTGACGATATCCCTGTTTACTAGGAAGGTGCGCTGACCACTGCTCCATCTGGAGACAATAGTCATCGAAATTGCACGGAGTACCCCACGCCCCTGTCAGTCCCAATTTCTCAACCTATTCACAAACTATGAACGGGAAAAGGGTACAACATTGGTAGCGTATGGATAGATTGAAATTTTGGTGGAGGCGTGCTAGGGTAGTCCGTGCAATTGGGATAACCACTGTGTCCAGATGGAGCAGTGATCAGCTCATCTGCCTAGTTAGTAGGAGACCCGGCTTCGAATTCGAGCCTCGGACAAATTTCCAACCTTTCCCGTTAACTTAAGCGACGCCCACTCGCAGCCAGTGTCTGTAACTCGTTTGTCTCTCACCGCTGCTTTGTACTTTAAATCTGTCTACAAAATTTTTCGACACTATCAATTTGCAATTGCGTTTTTCGACAGAAATAATAGACCAATTTCTTAAACTGTCATCATGCATAATCAGACGACGACCCCTGTTGTCTCAAAAATTTTCAAACATTTCCTTTTGTATTACAGAATACTGACAATGATTTTGAAGGGGCTTATCGCTTTTTATTATAATATTATTGCGAATAGGCCATCTGAGCAGCACGTTCGAATTTCAGTTCTTCATTCTTTCTTCTTTTCTTTTCTTCCAGTATGCTTTTATTTGCTCACTTTTTTTCTTCTTTCTGTGTTCAGACTGTTTTGACCCGTGTTTTTAATACCCTTCCTTGGAATCCCTCCATTTTCAATACTTTTTTCCCCGAAAGGCCTCTCTGTTCTTTATATCTTCTCTTTTTATATTGTTTCTTTTCTAAATCCTTCTTTAATTCGTTGACCCAACTTCTTGTGAACTTTTTACCTCACAAATATCTGCAAGCCTTATCTGTTAATCTTCTGTCTTGCATTCTAAATTAGTGTCCAAAGAACATGAGTCTTCTTTTTCTCATGGATGGTCCTGTATTTCCTATAAAATAACAGCTAATGTCCAGCAATTATATTTGCTGCTAATCCGCTTGAAATACTTTCTATATTTTGATATATTTCAGTATAACTTCGTAATTTCCAACCTTCTGCTGTGTTTTACGATCCTGTGTTTTCCCTTTTAATTCGCCTTTCTAGTACTTCTAATTCATGCAAATTATAATTTCATACCAAGCTTTCGCTACCATGTAGGCTTTATTTACATTCGTGGTAGAACTACACTTGGTCACCAACACATACTTTTTATTATGCTATTTTTGCATACATTTACACATTTCCATATGCTTCTCTAGAGTGATTTCTGTCATTTCGTTTCATTTAGCTTTGTCTGGTAATTATGGTTCATTCTCGCTGGTAGAATATCTTCCTTCATTCCCATTTTCAGTTGCCGCAGCCCCATAGACAGTTTCATCTTCAAAGATATTCTCATCGTCAGCATCTAATGTATCATTTGCAGTCAGGGAAATGTATCTGAAGAGCTTATCGTTAATGAGTTCTAATATTCTATTCGTAAGAGAAAGGTCTTCAATAATTTTGTGGGGAGTTCCTAAGGGACCAAACTGCTGAGGTCATCGGTCCCTAGACTTACACACTACTTAAACTAGCTAATGCTAAGGACAACACACACACCCATGCCCGAGGAAGGACTCGAACCTTCGACGGGGGGAGCCGCCCAAACCTTGCAAGGCACCCTAGACCACGCGGCTAACCAGCGCGGCGAAAGATCTTAAATTTCATATTCCATCACGTTACAATACACTGTTGGCTGTGCCAATATAGTTTCGTAAAATGTCCATGACATGTATTGGGTTGATGTGAAGCATGCCGACTGAAAAACAGAAGTTTACAATATTAATGTACAGGCTTTTAACTTGGAAGAATAAATGAAATAACAGTAAAATCGTAAATACATCGCTATTAACGATTTCACCATACCTTAATGGAACTTAACAGCATGAGGCCAGAATGATCTCGAATGTATGAATACGCACTAGTGCACTAAAGACAGTTCCTTCTGTACAGTAGCAGTGGGAACTACCTGAATGTACGTATTATGAAGGCCCCATCTCAAAATTCCAGAAAGCACCCAGTGCTGTGGTATACTTGCATGCAACGAAAACATGTAGATCACAATGTATGTATGTTTAAAATGCTTTTTTATTCCAGTCTATGATCACAAATGAATTCTTTAGACGATGGCCGGTTTCAATCTGTAATGACCATCCTCAGATCTTTTTTACGCCATGTCCTAAGGTGATACGGCCATAATGGCATCGTCAAAACATATAAATACAATCAGCATAGCATCGTCACGTAGATTTAAAATATGGCGTAGAATAGGCCCCATTGTCCACATAGTGATTATTGCCAACTTGATCTTTATAATTCTAAAACTATGCATTGGTTCAATGAGGGATTACCACCACTGCAATCAGTGACAGATTTGTTTGTTTCGCCAAAATACGACTCCCGTACTTGATACATGTACCTTGTTAGCAAAATTTAACGCCGCCAAAACAAGCCTCGCACACGAAGCATCCTAAATGGACAAGCTAATAACACTCTTTCCACTGCAACCACGTTCACGACATTCTGCATCTTTCACGGGTCACGGGTGAAGCAGGGACGACATAAAAGGCAGTTTGTCACAGGGAAAGAGGGAATTCCTGGCCGTATGTTGGTTAGGAGGAGACAGCTGAGGGCCTGCATTCAATCCGCCTGCGCGCAGACACGCTGGAGCTACACCTGGAGTTTATGGTCTCGTATGCGATTTCGTATGACAGCAGGAGCACACTCGTGGCTATTCCCACGCACCCTGACTGCAAACTTGTATATCAGTCTGGTTATTCGACCTGTTATGAACAGTATTCCAGGGATTGTTTTCCAAGAGGATAACGCTCCCCCATATGGCGCTGTTGTAACGCTTCACGCTCTACAGAGCGTCGACACTTCGCGTTGGCCTGCTCGATCACCAGATGTGTCTCCAATCGAGCACAAATGGGACAGCATCGGACGACAACTGCAGCGTCATCCACATACAGCATTAAGCGCCCCGTATTGACCGACCAAGTCCAACAGGCATGGAACTCCATGCCAACAACTTACATCTGGCACCTGTACAACACCACTCATTACCGTATGCACGCTTGTATTCAACATTCTGGCGGTTAAATCGGTTATTAATGTACCAGCATTTCACATTTGCCATGGCATATCTCGCTGACTTTTGAGCTTGCAATGTTAATCACTTAAATACACTACTGGCCATTAAAATTGCTACACCAAGAAGAAATGCAGATGATAAACAGGTATTCATTGGACAAACATATTATACTAGAACTGACATGTGATTACTTTTTCACGCAATTTGGGTGCATAGATCGTGAGAAATCAGTACCCATAACAACCACCTCTGGCTGTAGTAACGGCCTTGATACGCCTGGGCATTGAGTGAAACAGAGCTTGGATGGCGTGTACAGGTACAGCTGCTCATGCAGCTTCAACACGATACCACAGTTCATCAAGAGTAGTGGCTCTGAGCACCACGGGACTTAACATCTATGGTCATCAGTCCCCTAGAACTTAGAACTACTTAAACCTAACTAGCCTAAGGACATCACACAACACCCAGTCATCACGAGGCAGACAAAATCCCTTACCCCGCCGGGATCAAGAGTAGTGACTGGCATATTGTGACGAGCCAGTTGCTCGGCCACCGTTGACCAGACGTTTGCAGTTGGTGAGAGATCTGGAGAATGTGCTGGCCAGGGCAGCAGTCGAACATTTTCTTTATCCAGAAACACCCGTACAGGACCTGTAACATGTGGTCGTGCATTATCCTGCTGAAATGTCGGGTTTCGCAGGGATGGAATGAAGGGTAGAGCCTCGGGTCGTAACACACCTGAAGTGTATCGTCTACTTTTGAAAGTGCCATCAATGCGAACAAGAGGTGACCGAGACCTGTAACCAATGGCACCCCATACCATCACGCCGGGTGATCCACCAGTATGGCGATGACGAATACACGCTTCCAATGCGCGTTCACCGCGATGTCGCCAAACACGGATGCGACTGTCATGATGCTGTAAACAGAACCTGGATTCATCCGAAATTGCCATTCGTGCACCCAGCTTCGTCGTTGAGTACACCATCGCAGGCGCTCCTGTCTGTGATGCAGCGTCAAGGGTCACCTCAGCCATTGTCTCCGAGCTGATAGTCCATGCTCCTGCGAACGTCGTCGAACTGTTCGTGCAGATGGTTGTTGTCTTGCAAACGTCCCCATCTGTTGACTTAGGGATCGAAAAGTGGCTGCACGATCCGTTACAGCCATGCGGATAAGATGCCTGTCATCTCGACTGCTAGTGACACGAGGCCGTTGGGATACAGCACGGCGTTCCGTATTACCCTCCTGAACCCACCGATTCCATATTCTGCTAACAGTCATTGGATCTCGACCAACGCGAGCAGCAATGTCGCGATACGACAAACCGCAATCGCGATAGGCTACATTCCGACCTTTATCAAAGTCGGAAACGTGATGGTACGCATTTCTCCCCCTTACACGAGGCATCACAACAACGTTTCACCAGGCAACGCCGGTCAACTGCTGTTTGTGTGTGAGAAATCTGTTGGAAAGTTTCCCAATGTCAGCACGTTGTAGGTGTCGCCACCGGCGCCAACCTTGTGTGAATGCTCTGAAAAGCTAATCATTTGTATATCACAGCATCTTCTTCCTGTCGGTTAAATTTCGCGTCTGTAGCACGTCTTCTTTGTGATGTAGTAATTTTAATGGCCAGAAGTGTATATTACCTAGACAAATGTATTCAAAAAATTTCATTTCTCTGCATTAAATATTTCTTGGTGTTGTGATCATTTTTCGTCAGTGTGTTTTTTTTTCTGTTTAACGTTTTTAACTACCTTAATACTGCACTGTTAAATATGAATTTAAGTCTGTGTTCGTGCCTCAATCTAGAAGAGTTACGTCTTTTTCATTGCTGTTCACTCATATTGTACGCTCTTTGACGATGATAGTCAGTTACATCTACCTCCATACCTGTTCTCTGCAAGCCACCTGACAGTGTGTGGTCAGGGGTATTTCTGTTTATCTGATTACCGCCTGCCCTGTTCTGTTTGCGAACAGCGCACAGGAGGAACGATTGTCCGTAAATCGTATTACCTCTTAATTTCTCAAATTTTCTCATTGTGTCCATACTGCGTGACGTAGGTGAAAGAAAGCGACGATTTGTCCGACCCTACCCGGAATGCGCTGTCTCGCCGGCCCCTGTGGCCGAGCCGTTCTAGGCGCTTCAGTCCGGAACCGCGCTGCTGCTACGGTCGCAGGTTCGAATCCTGCCTCGGGCATGGATGCGTGTGATGTCCTTAGGCTAATAAGGTTCAAGTAGTTCTAAGCCTAGGGTACTGTTGACCTCAGATGTTAAGTCCCATAGTGCTTAGAGCCATTTGATTTGGAGTGCTGCCTCGGCATTTCAACAGCAAACCTCTGTTGTAGCGTCTGTAGTTTATCGAGCACCTCTGTAAAGGTGTCGCGCCGGCTAAGACATCCCGTGATAGAAGGCGGTATTGGATACTGTCAACCTGAAAGCTGATGATGCCCTACACAGGCGTCCAAAATTAGAGCAGCAAACGGGAATTTTGCAAGGTTGCATTTATTTTGCCACAGAACAGTAAAAACAGGTGACAGTAAAGCAGAAACAGCTGCAACATGCATCACGGTAGTCAAAAATGATCTTCGTTTTTTTCTAGCGTAACGGATTTGAGCACACATTCCGGTGCAAAAATTGTTCAAATCGCTCTGAGCATTATGGGACTTAACATCTGAGGTCATGAGTCCCTTAGAACTTACAATTACTTAAACCTAACTAACCTAAGGACATCACACACATCTATGCCCGAGGCAGGATTCAAACCTGCGACCGTAGCGGTCGCGCGGTTCCAGACTGAAGCGCCTAGAACCGCTCGGCCACAACGGCCGGCACACACACATTCTGATGATGATGATGATGATGATTAGTGTTTTAGGGCGCACAACAGCGAGGTTATCAGCGCCCGCTCCCAAAAGTTCAATTCAGAGCCGAATCGGGAGAGAATGGGTATTGTTCAAATTGTAAGATTGGACACAGCACATCAAAACAGGGAGATAAAACTAAAAATAAAATAGCAGTACAAAACAGGTAAAAATAATTAACGGTGGCTGAGTGACCACTTACAAAGAATGGGTGACCAAACCACTGGACAGCACATTAAGACTTCAATCCCAATATGTTGGGAAGAAGGCCAGATATCACACAAAAAGGTAAAACTCTAGCGACACTCGCCTCATTATTAGTTAAAAGAGAGGGTAGGTCTGGTGGGAAACTGAAATCGTCCCTCAAACCCGCAAATAAAACACACTCAGTTAAAATATGCCGTATCGACAACTGTGTCCCACATGTCTGACATGTTACTGGCTCCTCACGACGTAACAGAAAACCATGTGTCAAAGGACAATGTCCTATTCTAAGCCGTGTAAGGGCTACTTCCTCAGCGCGGCGTTGTCGGAAGGAGGTGAGCCACGGTCGGACAGAATCCTTCACCGCTCGCAACTTATTATCCCTCACGTCCAGCCACTGAGCCTCCCACCAACGCATGACCTTCCGAGTCACGAAAGACGTAATGGCCTGCAGGGGGAACGGAACAGCGAGCAGGAGGTGGGATGGAGCAAGCCTCCTTGGCAGCCGCATCTGCAAGTTCATTTCTAGGAATCCCTATGTGCCCTGGAACCCAGCAGAAAATTACATCCTTACCCTGCTGTTGCAAGAGCAGGAGTGCGTCCTGCACCTCTTGCACCATCCGATCTGCTGGGTACATCTGTTCAAGAGCGTGTAGAGCACTTTGGGAATCGGAGCAGATGATGAATTTCGTGCCACGATGTCGGCGCATATGCTCTAATGCTTGCAGAATGGCAAACAGTTCTGCATAGTAAACTGAGAACTGCTCTGGGAGCCTCATCCGATGGACAGTATCGGGAAACACAGCAGAGCAGCCCATAAAATCCCCCTGTTTAGACCCATCCGTGTAAACAGGAATAAAATCGGAATGACGTTCTAAAATCTCAATAAGTTTAATTTTAAAAAAGTGGTCCGGGGTACAATACTTCCTGTAAGCAGCCAGATCAAGAAGTAATCTTGGCCGCAACTGGTTAATGTGCTCAGTGTGGTGTGTGACCATCTACGGCAACAATATACAGGCCAGAAAACGACGGGACGTGCTATGAACTACGTCATAAGTCTCATGTCGTGATAACAACGCCCATTCTCCATGCAGAGCTGCTCGCAAATCTTGAAGAGTGCTTGGCGGATCTTGACGTGATACAACTCGTTTCTCTAGTACATCCCAGACATGCTCTGTGGGATTCAAATCGGGAGAGCGAACAGGCCACGTCGTGTGTGCAGTATCTTCCAACAAGATATCAACCACCTGTGCTCTACGACGTCGAGTGTGATCGTCCATCATCTCGCAACAACTGCAGATGAGGTCCCGAGATCTTGTCGCCGCATCTGACAGCAGTTAAACCTTCGCGATTTGCACGTACAATTTCATGAATAGGGGTGCGTGTGGTAAACATAACCGTGCCCACACCATCAGGAATCCTCCTCGAAATCGGTCTCTTTGCACAACGTCTGAGCCCCGAAATCGTGTTCCACGTTCCCTCCGCATACGAATGCATCGAGAATCTCCAGACTAAATCGAGACTCATCTGTGAAAACAACAGTGGTCTACTGTTCGGTCGGCCGCGGTGGCCGAGCGGTTCTAGGCGCTTCGCCGGCCGGAGTGGCCGAGCGGTTAAAGGCGCTACAGTCTGGAACCGCACGACCGCGACGGTCGCAGGTTCGAATCCTGCCTCGGGCATGGATGAGTGTGATGTCCTTAGGTTAGTTAGGTTTAAGTAGTTCTAAGTTCTAGGGGACTGGTGACCTCAGATATTAAGTCCCATAGTGTTCAGAGCCATTGGAACCATTTTTCTAGGCGCTTCAGTCCGAAATCGCGCGACTGCTACGGTCGTAGGTTCGAATCCTGTCTCGGGCATGGATGTGTGTGATGTCCTTAGGTTAGTTAGGTTTAAGTAGTTCTAAATTCTAGGCGACTGATGACCTCAGATATTAAGTCCCATAGTGCTCAGAGCCATTTGCACCGTCTACTGTTCGACCGCCCGGGTGGCGTGTTGATGACTCCACTCTAGACGTTCCCTTCTGTGAAGACCCATTAGAGATAGACAACAGCGGGTGTCCGACAATTCATTCACACGCCGTGCTCCGTCGTGAAAAATCGACTCATGTTAGACATTAACAAACAGAAGCATCGGGTGTGAAGATTATAATTGCATAACACCAGTATCTATAATTGGTACGCAGGCATGGCCTGTCGGTAACACAGCGACAGTTGTAATTAATATCCGGATAAAACAGTCACAGGTTTTACACCCGACTTCGCCCGTCTGGCGTGAGCATATTCAGATCTGTGAAAAATTACAGTGTGTAGCAATAACAACAGATGAAGTTAATGACTAAAATTTATCTTACGACGTAGTAATTTTCAGTCGTTGCCCTGGTGGCAAAACGTTAGAGACTTTAATGTGCCGTTCGGTGCAGTGGTCAAACACAAAGAACGTGCCTTGGATATGTAATTTTTACTGTAGACTGGTTGGTCGAGCGTACTATCGAAGCACAACTGTCGAAGTTATCATGTCTGACTGGGAATACAAGAGTCATATCGGTGTATACAAATCACGTACTAGCATATTCTATAACATCTCATTCAACAAGAGGAGAAATCAAACTAACTCAGGTCCCGGCGGAGGTTCGAGTCCTCCATCGGGCATGGGTGTGTGTGTTTGTCCTTAGGATAGTTTAGGTTAAGTAGTGTGTAAGCTTAGGGACTGATGACCTTAGAAGTTAAGTCCCAGAAGATTTCACACACATCATCATCATCAAACTAACTCAGCTCATTTCATAAACTCTGTAGAATTCATTAATTTTTTATAAATCTGTCCAAGGCTAACCAAAGACTGCGTTTTATTGGCAGGACACTTAGAAAATGTAACAGATCTACGAAGGAGACTGTCTACACTACGCTTGATCGTCCTCTTTTAGAATACTGATGCGCGGTGTGGGATCCTTACCAGATAGGACTGACGGAGTACATCGAAAAAGTTCAAAGAAGGGCAGCACGGTTTTTATTATCGCGAAATATGGGAGAGAGTGTCACTGAAATGATACAGGATTTGGGCTGGACATCATTAAAGGAAAGGCGTTGTTCGTTGCGACGGAGTCTTCTCACGAAATTCCAATCATCAACTTTCTCCCCCGAATACGAAAATATTTTGTTGACACCGACCCACATAGGGAGAAACGATCACCACGATAAAATAAGGGAAATCAGAGCTCTTACCGAAAGATATAGGTGTTCGTTCTTTCCGCTCGCTATACGAGATTGGAATAATAGAGAATTGTGAAGGTGGTTCGATGAACCCTCTGCCAGGCGCTTAAATGTGATTTGCAGAGTATCCATGTAGATGTAGATGCAGATGAATTCCCCTATGATATTTAACATCGGGCATTTACATGCTGTGTGAATTATACGTACGCTATCCGGAGTTTCTTCTAAAGCACGCGTGGCTACGTTTAAATGCTTTCCTACTGCCATAAGATTACAACTTCGATTACCATCTCCGTATATTTGTCTTCAGATATATCATGAAACGACAGATGTTTCTGTAACTTCGTCTAGTAGGGACGCCACCTTCGGCTGTATTTGTAAGTTTCTTTTATTTGTGATCCATTTCATAGTTACATAACAGCATCTTCAGGCACTTGAATAGAGTGAACATAACTTTTGCCATAAACATACTAAATGCAGCATGAAACTATCTATAGTTACTTTTAAAACTGATCTAACATTGAGTCCATTAAAAGAAAACAAATCCACTTTTCATATGTACATGTGACTAGCTAAGTATTAAAACCTCGACTAAAGAGCAGAGCTATGAATAGTGTCTATACTACATCTTATTGGTAAGTATTGCACTAAAATCATTTAATCATAGGTGCGAGCAGCGAAAGCACACGAAGTGATTAGACGTAGGGTACAGGAGACGTAGAACCGTATTAGGTTACATTACTCTTATTTTTCAAGTTTGATTTTTTTTTCTTTGTACTACCTTATACTTTGGTTCCACTGCACAAAAAAAAAATAAGTTATGTACAATCTGGGCTTCAAGAATAACCTGTGCTCTAAGGCCCTACATCTGAGAAAAAAATGAAAAATCACCTAATTAAATTTTTTCGCCAAAAATTTCACACTCAAGTAGCTAATTAAGCAATTACTTTCAAGTTAAATATAAAATTTGTCGCATTAACTACAATAATTCAATTTATAAGGCTACTTATACATTGCCTGCTTGGCAAATAAGGTAAGGACATCAGATTTCATTTTATTAATCCGTATTCTTTGATAAAGTCTCCTTCTCATGCTCTGGGAACTTACGGCGTACTCTTATACATCGTCAAGAACGGATTGTATTCCTCCATGACTTGGTGCCTCTTTCCGCCGGATAATTCTGTTTATTCACCAATTCTGGAGCTATTATGATATCTTCATTTTCATTCCACTGAGAGGGACCAGTCTTGCGAAAATCGTTACTCAAGTGCAATATGGTAAAAAAATATTGTTGTTTTACTCGAAACAAACTTTTCGACGCTGTTACTGATGATTTTGATGAATTGATCGATTTCTACTTTTAATGCCTTAGTGCGATGGTTCCACCTCGTGATTCAGTACACCGCTCATTTTCTTTTCTGAACTATTATAAAAATTAGAATAAAAAAGTGTAAGAAGTAAAAGCCGAGAAACAGGCATCATAAATGTTGTGTGAAACCACACGAGGATTTCATAATTATCAACCTACGAAACTTCGAGAAAGGCTGAAATTCATGTAGGATGCTTCAGCTTCTTGCGGTGATAATTCAGTTCATCAAGGCACACAAATGTTTTCAAGCAACAAATATCTCTATATCTACAGCTACATCTACATGATTACTCTGCATGATTACTCTGGCAGATGGTTCACTGAAACACATTTAAGCTACTTCTCTACAGCTCCGCTCTCAAACGGCACGCGGGAAAAACGAGCACAACTCTTTCCGTGCGAGCTCTGATTTTATTATGATGACCATTTCTCTGTATGCATGTGGGCACCAACAGAATATTTTTGCACTCTGAGGAGAAAGTTGGTGACTGAAATTTCGCAAGAAGGTCATATGGCAGCGAAAAGTGCCTTTCTTTCAATGACTGCACCCCAGGTCGTGTATCATATCCGTGCCAACCTCTCCCCAATTTGTTGATAATACAAACCGAACTGCCCATCTACCTTGCTTGATAGATAGCCCTTCGAACACGGAATGATATTTGACGTCTTCTTCTCTCGCTCTCTTTTTCTTTTCCTGGAATTTTTGAGACAGTGTTATCAGATGATGTTTCTGGAGCTTCCTCGAAATCGAGCAAATCTGTCTCTACGTAGCTGGAACTGAAGTCACCCAGCTGTCTAAGACGGCCTGAGAACGAATTGACAAACTCCGGAAAAATTCAAGACAGCCTAGATATCTAGCAAAGCATTTGCTTAGATGACCGGTTTTGGTAAGACTATGTTACCATCTTCGGATCTTCATCTTTACAGTTCATACAATCTCTGCCGTACGAACTTTGTATCGAGTCATATCAGAAATGTATGTGCAAGGGTCGTGGAACACAGACGGTGTCGCCAAGTCATAATTACCGAGACCGTATATGCAAAACGTAAGATTAATGGACCAGCTGCCGGTATTCATGATCACACTACAGCTGAATACCGACTCTGAAACCTGTATTCAGCTAGGTCGTCTGGATGATTCAAAATGGCTCTAAGCACTATGGGACTTAACATCTGAGGTCATCAGTCCCCTAGACATAAAACTACTTGAACCTAACTAACCGAAGGATATCAGACACTTCCATGCCCGAGGCAGGATTCGAACCTGCCACCGTAGCGGTCGAAGCGATTCCAGACTGAAGCGCCTAGAACCGCTCGGCCCAACTGCACAGTATCTGGATGAAGATGCTGTTGATTTCGCATATTCCATTAATGAAAAGTCACTCCAGTTACTTTTTTGGAATTTTATTACGTTCACATGAAAGGTTTCGGCCTTTATATTAGGCCATTAAGTGCAACTGAAACTGATACAAGACAGTACATAATAGGATGGGCATATAGATCTTTTTCTTTTTTGTAATAGGAGATGAGTGTCAATACTTATATATGTACTGTGCAAGTACAGAAATAATACACAACTCAGGTTATGCTGCAGAGAAGCGATGCCAGGTGATAAAAACATTAGAAGTCAAGTGCACTCAAAAAAAAAAGAAAAAGAAAAAAAAAAGAAAAAAAAAGTTTCGCGCACAGTGACGTAATGAGAAAATGGGCGTGTCGTAATTATAAATAGTATACAGTTCGATACATTAAAATTTTTAACATGGTTAAGCTTGAAAAGTGTTATATGATGTGTTTCAAAATTACGTTGTGTAGCGTTGCTCTTGGGGGACAAAAATAAAAAGAATTGTTACCTTTTTTTTAATGTCGAAAAAGTGAATATTTTGGTGGGCCACTTGGCAACAGAATCAGGGATTTATTACGCTATTATAATAACATACGTTGACCATTAAATACCTGAATAAGAGCAGCATATTGATATATATATATATATATATATTTGAGATCGCTCGGAAGAAACATTATCATTTCTGTGCATTTTTATAGTCGCGATGTAGTCATACCCGGATCAACACTAAGGGACCAGAAGATTTATAGACTTTAAAAGAAATGCAACACTACACGATTAAGAAAAAAGTTGGTTCAGAAATAATAAGAAAACAATAATGTTCCTTCTTCCTCATGCTGCGTTCGGCCCATCAGCGTGATCGTAATTTCTGATGATGAAGTAACACAAAATAATTAACAGTTAAGTAAATAAGGAGATGGACTCATCAAGGTTAATTTACGAAAATAAGCACACTTATCTTTAACACACGTTTTTTAATGCTACGTACCTTTTCATATTAAATTACAATAGATGACCATTGTGGTTAAGTACTTTATACATAACAGTCAAAATGTCCTCTTGATTCTGTCTGTTCGATATCAGTTACAAGAAACTACATCTTTTGTGATTGGAAAAAATAACAATTAGCATATTCACTCAATATTTTCACATCAAATATAAAATACAGTTGTGGAACGCAGCAAGTCTGCGTCCGCCTCTCATGGAACACAAACAGTAAAAGGTGAGGCGCGAAAAGCCTCATTTGTCTTGAAACAACAGAATTCTTTTTTTATACCATTAATCGATACATGTACATAGAGATTTACTGGCACCGCACAAGAACGGTAAAGATAAAGAATAATAGTTTCTGTCGATGCTATGCGATGGTTCATTTCTTTTACTTTACAATTGTTCGATAACTTTAGGCCATCAGGCGTTTACTATTGAGCGTATATTAATGTTTGTGAGGCGAAAATTACTAATATTACAGTTGCATGTTTTTCAGATAAAACGCTAGGAGCAAACAATAAACAGCAACGTCAAATAGATTTAAAGAAAAAAAAGGTTTTGCGCCCAATGACGTCATGAGCAAATGGACGTGTCGTAATTATAAAGACGTGCAATCCCAAAAACTATTAGCATGCTTTAGTTTAAAAGATTTATGTTCTGATCTGTTTCACAATTACAGTTGCATGTTTCTAAAAATAATTATTTTGAAGTAATAAAAGTGTAAAATAGTTGAAAATGCCGCGGCGTCCAAGTCGACTGCATGGGTGCGACCTCTAACGAGTAAAATTAGAACCACGGGCAACCAATGGGAACTCTCGCATAGCGTAGGCACATCGTCGTTTGCGTACAGAAGTATGTTTACAAACAACTAGCTGCGGATGCGAACTTGTGGAATATCTTTAAAGGAAGTTATCAATAACTGAGCGGCAGATATCCAAGAAATTGCTGCTCCTTAATGTGCGTAAGCGTGTTTCCTTGGCTTCTTTCAGGTGAGCGCAAATTTCTTTCCCTTCATAAATGTCCGTAACGGAGCCCTTCGTCATTGTATGAAGGACTGAAAGGTTGTTTTCGATACTGTACCTTGTGAGTATCTTGTATAAGATGAGCTACGAAAATGGATTTTCTACCTACGTTTCTTCTTTATAATTCCGTGTGTTTTTTACATTCCGCTTTGAAATTTATGCCAATCTGCCCGATGTAGTTCACTTTACAGTCAGAGCAGTTAATTCTGTATATGTTACCGTTTTGATGTACGTCGTGTGTTGTGTTAATGTCGTGTATAAAAGTGACGGTAGGGATTTGTACATTACATTTTTTTTGGAAATACGGAAGCGTCCGATCCCACCCGTCTGCTTTGACCCGTGACGTCACAAATATGGCGGAAACAAAAACAAACACACACACTTTCCACAAGAAGCCTAACGACACTAACGGGACAAGCGCGTGAAATGGGGTGTTTTGGGTGGGGGGCAAACTAAATATAAACAAATTTAGACGCCTTGCGTAGCTACAACGTGTAAGTGAAGACAGCCATGCATGAATACCCACCCACCTCCCCAGGGGTCGTAACCCTTCCAACGCATAGAAGATAAAGATGCTTCAGTAGCTGATTAGTGTTTTTTGTCTTTTTAAAAAAAAAATCTCACGGGATAGAACGAACAGATCAGAAAGATAAATATAATAAACTAAAACAGAAATTCGAGGAAACAGATAATTAAAATAAGTAATAAGTGTTTTTAAATTTAAAAAAAATCTCACGAGATAGAACGAACAGATCAGAAAAGTAAATAAAATAAGATAAAACAGAACTGGAGACAGCCACACTCAAACCAAACTCCGCGCCGTCATAACGTCACACACGACAACACCCTTACGTCACGGGTCAAAGCCGACGCGTTGGATCGGACGCTTCTGTCGACCCTTTTTTTTAAATAGGTTACTTAATCTGTATGAGACCGGACCACTAAAAGCACTAGCATGTGCTGTGTCAAAAACGTCAGCAAGTTATTAAACAAACTGTTCCTTTTCGATTACCAACACCCAACGACCTACTGCCACGTTTTTGATGTTGACATCGTCATTAATACGAAACTTCTAATTTTACAATCCGGTTTTTCAGCTCCTGTGTCGGGATTCGTGTTTTCTCGAAAAATCGCTTCCTACGCATATAGTGTGGCACTTTTGCGGGGTAGTCATTTCATAAATTCGAAAATTGTAGAAGAAAACCTTTAACGTTTGTTTGACAGATAACAGTTATTTGATGGGAATAACACCCGAGAAAATAAGTCTCCTTTCATAAATGAACTGACGACGGGTACTTTTGCGGGCTACACAACTTCTGGAGCACCAAAACTGAATTTCAGACGTCGCTTTTCGGTGTCGTGTTTACATGTTACGACTTGAAGCGGTTTTGTTAAACAGGTTAAATATAGGTTTTCTGATCGTCAGTTGTTTACACAAAGGGCGCCTGGAAATCAGCTGTTCTGATTTAGTCATCACTAAGGCTGTTTTAATTCAGTTAAAAATTAAAGGTGGACAACTTCATGCTCAATCTAATATTTCTACAGCTGCTTCACTGCACTAAAAACCCACCTCGCCCAGATTAGGCGAGTGTTTTTAGATACAAGACGTAATCTGACAACCCAAGCACATTTCAAAAAGGTAGTGCGTTTACATGGGAGCGAAAATCGACTGTAGGAGAGGAAATCCGGCAGCTAGATCTGGATTTCCAGAATAGTTTAGTTCATTAATATCATGTTCCATGAATCGTTTTGCACGATAAGTTGTAATGATGTGGACACATCGCAAATTAATTTGTAAATATAGCTACATGCTGAGCATTTATAAGGATTTTTTTGTATAGATGTGAGTCAGTAATTCCTACCTACCACCTTTTGCATATTACAATAGCAGAAATTATTCTATGCAGCAGAAGGTGTTGTCGAGGAAAAACTCTTCGTTTGTTTTCGAATGTTACTTTGCATTCTGTCAGAAATTTTGGACCCCCAGGGTAGGTGACCAAAAATTTTAGTTGCTTTGTTGTGCACCCCTTTTTGTGCAAAAGACAGCCTTTTTGTGGGGTCATGAGGGTCATTTTTCCTTCTGGTACTGTAATTATATATATCAATGTTCCTTTTGAACTGTAGTAGGTTACTTACAACGGAATTCATGTGGGAATAAATATCCTGTGAAACAGGAGTCAGTTCCTTGAATAGTTGGCTACCAGATGATCGCGGGTGAACACCACACTATTCTTACAGCACGTTTCTGACCAACGAAAACTTTCTTCCTGAAAGATAAGTTTCCCCAGAGCATTATTCCATATCACATG
The DNA here is from genome assembly GCF_021461395.2 of Schistocerca americana. NCBI lineage: Eukaryota > Metazoa > Arthropoda > Insecta > Orthoptera > Acrididae > Schistocerca > Schistocerca americana. The sequence continues at coordinate 136,539,115 of NC_060128.1, forward strand.
AATGAATGAATATATAACAAAATACGTCGGCTTACTGATTCGTCTCTCCACAAGGTTTGCAATGATCCCAAGCTGAAATGTGGCCGAACTAAGTTATTTTATGAGGTCTAAAATGTTCATTTTCCAGTTTAAATTTTTATCAATATTCACACCAAAAAATTTTGAGGTTTCCATTTTACTTATTATTTAGTAGCCTTACCTTATTCTTATCACGAGTGTTGGATCCCTAGATGTGCGTAACTTAACACGGTTCCTTTTCTTCTGTTGTATATTAGATGGAAGATCGTTTACATGTATGCGGAACGATAGTGGACCTAATATTGAGTGCTTGAGAACCCCATTCGCAGTTTCTTCCCCGTCAGAATTATGTCCACAGACTATATTTGTTGAATAGGAGAGCCGGCCTGTGTGGCCGTGCGTTTCTAGACGCTACAGTCTGGAGCCGAGCGACCGCTACTGTCGCAGGTTCGAATCCTGCCTCGGGCATGGATGTGTGTGATGTCCTCAGGTTGGTTAGGTTTGAGTAGTTCTAAGTTCTAGGCGACTGATGACCTCAGAAGTTAAATCGCATAGTGCTCAGAGCCATTTGAACCATTTTCTGAATGGGAGAGTTCGAGATGCGGTGTTTGGAAACCGGATTACGAAATCCGGTTTTGGGAGTCCCACGCAAACCTTGCAAATGAAATGAAGTGATTGTATGATACTGATGGACGGGACACCCCCATCTGATGGCCACCTGATGCGACTCTTTCTGTTTAACGCCACTTCTGCAACTTCTGGAGCGACGAGAAGGAGATGAAGCAATTAAGAAAACACAGTTCCCGAGCGAAGAAAATCTCCAACCCGGCCAGAAACCAAACTCTGGCATCTATTGCAGCGACACTGTGGTTGTCAGTCTGTCGGGAGATGGATACTATAATTGTTTAACTCAGTTCGCTTCGCATCCTCCCGAAGTCGTTGCGCTAAGAACGTCAAACCCGATCCGCGGACTGTGCCAACTGAAGGGGCCTAAGATCAATGGCGTAGCTTATTGCTGAAACAATCCGTTTTGAGTTAGCCCTATATCGGTTTTTACCACGCCATTTTCACCTGACTGTAAAAAAACGCTCAAAATAACCGGTTTCTGAAATAAAAAAATTTTCTGTTATTTATTACAGTTAGCCGGCCGTGGTGGCCGAGCGGTTCTAGGCGCTTCAGTCTGGACCCGTGTGACCGCTACGGTAGCAGGTTCGAATCCTGCCTCGGGCATTAATGTGTGTGATGTTCTTAGGTTAGTTAGGTCTAAGTAGTTCTCAGATGTTAAGTCCCATAGTGCTCAGAGTCATATGAACAATTTTTTATTCCAGTTATTTCCGGTAAAAACGTAGAAACTGGACAATAACTGAAAAAGTCTTACTCATTTTCTGAATACATGGAATCAAAGTATTGAACAGGCAAACAGAAGAAAACTTAGTCCGACGACCGTTCGCTACTTCTTAAGAAAAGTGATAAGCGGTTGAATACTACCAAAAAGAGTCACCAGTATTATTCTGCTATTGATTTTAATTTTTTGAAACACTGCTCAAAATTCATTTTGTAATCTGGCATCATACCAATATTTGGGCATGAGGAACAGTAGATAGTGTCGGAAGTACCATGCGGCTTTTCGCGGATGATGCTGTAGTATACAGAGAAGTTGCAGCATTAGAAAATTGTAGTGAAATGCAGGAAGATCTGCACCGGATAGGCACTTGGTGCAGGGAGTGGCAACTGACCCTTAACATAGACAAATGTAATGTATTGCGAATACATAGAAAGAAGGATCCTTTATTGTATGATTATATGATAGCGGAACAAACACTGGTAGCAGTTACTTCTGTAAAATATCTGGGAGTATGCGTGCGGGACGATTTGAAGTGGAATGATCATATAAAATTAATTGTTGGTAAGGCGGGTACCAGGCTGAGATTCATTGGGAGAGTGCTTAGAAAACGTAGTCCATCAACAAAGGAGGTGGCTTACAAAACACTCGTTCGACCTATACTTGAGTATTGCTCATCAGTGTGGGATCCGTACCAGATCGGTTTGACGGAGGAGATAGAGAAGATCCAAAGAAGAGCGGCGCGTTTCGTCACAGGGTTATTTGATAACCGTGATAGCGTTACGGAGATGTTTAATAAACTCAAGTGGCAGACTCTGCAAGAGAGGCGCTCTGCATCGCGGTGTAGCTTGCTCGCCAGGTTTCGAGAGGGTGCGTTTCTGGATGAGGTATCGAATATATTGCTTCCCCCTACTTATACCTCCCGAGGAGATCACGAATGTAAAATTAGAGAGATTAGAGCGCGCACGGAGGCTTTCAGACAGTCGTTCTTCCCGCGAACCATACGCGACTGGAACAGGAAAGGGAGGTAATGACAGTGGCACGTAAAGTGCCCTCCGCCACACACCGTTGGGTGGCTTGCGGAGTATAAATGTAGATGTAGATGTAGATGTAGTCAGTGGGAAAGGGTGAAACTTGAGGTTGATGAACTCTAATTTTCTTGTTAGTTTGTCCGTTTTCAAGAGCTGCAAGAAGATAAAGGCATATTATGTAGACATAGGCAGTAAATCAGCTACTTTCTGTGTTTGTCGTATACTACGAATGAGTTATTGAACTTCTAATTTATTAGTGTTGCCATAGTTTCATTCGTCTTTTATTATTTCGTTGAAATTTAATCTTCTAAAACAATTGGAGCATTGTACTTCATTAAAAGTACTTGCCGGCGATAGGCAGAGGTCCCGAGTTCGGGACGCAGTTTTAATCTGCCAGCAAGTTTCATATCAGCGCACACTACGCTGCAGAGTGAAAATCTCATTCTGGAAATTCGGGATTGTACTTCATTGCTACGTCGCTTCGTAAAAATTTTCCGAGTCTAGTGCTGATGCTAGTCTGCATTACAGCGGCTGTCCGGCGATCACAGCGAGAAATTACAGTACAGACCAGGTGGAATCAATTCTTGCGCACTGCACGTCCACGAGTACCTTAAGATACGAGACAGGGCAACAGGGACATTATTGTCTCAGCAAGTGGTACCAATTCTTGTGCCACGTGTTTCTTGCTCGTTTCTGTCGGCGTTATTACTAAAATAGCATTGATCGCTTTTCCCACTTTATATAACAACATAATACTTCAAAGCAATGCAAACTGTGTGGATAAAAATTGATTGGCGACTCCATGGAGTGCTGTGTGCACAACGACCATATATGTTAATTTAAAAGGAAGGTCAGCGTTGGCCGTAATATTGATGTTTCATTGATAGCTGAATCGATTTCCGATCACATAGTGATCATCTTCTGTGCTGTTGTGTACAAATTAAACTCAGACACTGGTATCAAGTCATCAAGAACCAAAACTGAGAAGCGATCACAATAACTGAACTTTTCTGAATGTTCCTATTTTGAAGAGTCAGGGGCTACTCTTATATTGCGAGACTCTTTTAATAATTCCCACAACGAAACTCTGTCTCGGGATCTGACAGAAAACCCAAAAAGATTATGGTGATACAAAATGCAGACCAGTGGCAAGGCGCAATCAACACCTTCGCTGCACGATAACAACGGTGAAATGATTGATGACAGTGCCACTAAAGCAGAGTTATTAAACATGGTTTTCCGAAGCTCCAGCCGGCCCGTGTGGTCGAGCGGTTCTAGGCGATTCAGTTTGGAACCGCGCGGCCGCTACGGTCGCAGGTTCGAATCCTGCCCCGGGCATGGATGTGTGTGATGTCCTTAGGTTGGTTAGGTTTAAGTAGTTCTAAGTTCTAGGGGACTGACGACCTTAGAAGTTAAGTCCCATAGTGCTCAGAGCCATTTGAACCGAAACTCCTTCACCAAAGACGACGACGTAAATATTCCTGAATTCCAATCAAGAACAACTGCCAAGATGAGAAACATGGAAGTAGATATCCTTGGTGTAGCAAAGCAGCTTAAATCACTTAACAAAGGCAAGACCTCCGGTCCAGATACTATACCAGTCAGGTTCCTTTCAGAGTATGCTGATACAATAGCCCCTTATTTAGCAATTACATGCAACAGCTCTCTCACTCGCTCATAGAAAGATCCGTACCAAAAGACTGGAAAATTGCTCAAGTCACTCCAATACTCAAAAATGAAAATAGGAGTAATCCGCTCAATTACAGGCCCATATCACTAACGTCGATTTGCAGTAGGGTTTTGGAACATATACTGTGTTCGAACATTATTAATTACCTCGAAGAAAACGATTTATTGACACATAGCACGCTTTCAGAAAATATCGTTCTTGTGAAACACAACTAGCTCTTTATATTCATGATGTAATGAGTGCTATCCACAGAGGACGTCATATTGATTCCATATTTTTAGATTTCCAGAAGGCTTTCGACACCGTTCCTCATAAGGCGTCTTCTGACCAAACTGCGTGTCTATGGAGTATCGCCTCAGCTGTGCAACTGGATTCATGATTTCCTGTCAGAAAAGTCACAGTTCGTAGTAATAGACGGAAAGTCATCTAGTAAAACAGAAGTAATATCCGGCGTTCCCCAAGGAAGTGTTATAGGTCCTCTGTTGTTCCTGATCTATATTAACGACATAGGAGACAATCTCAGTAGCTCTCTTAGATTTTTTTCAGATGATGCTGTCATTTACCGTCTTGTAAAGTCCTCAGATTGCAAAATGATTTAGGTAAGACATCTGTGTGGCGCGAAAAGTGGCAATTGACCCTGAATAAAGAAGTCACATGAGTGCTCAAAAATGAAAATAGGAGTAATCCGCTGAATTACAGGCCCATATTACCAACGTCGATTACGCGATAAGTCACACAAATCTTAAGGCTGTAAATTCAACTAAATACTTAGGGATTACAGTTACAAGTAATCTAAATTCGAACGATCACATAGATAATATTGTGCGTAGAGCAAACCAAAGACTGCGATTCATTGACAGAACACTTAGAAGGTGCAACAGATCTACAAAAGAGACTGCTTACACCACGCTTGTTCGCCCTATTCTGGACTATTGCTGTGCTGTGAGGGATCTGCATCAGATGGGACTGACGGATGACATCGAAAAAGTTCAAAGAAGGGCAGCTCGTTTTGTACTATCGTAAAATAGAGGAGATAGTGCCACAAACATCATACGTGAATTGGAGTGGTAATCATTAAAATATGATATTAATATACTTGTTCTTGTCATATTATTCATTTTATTTCACCTGTATATTGCTCCCTGTACATAGAACAGTATTTACATAATACCATATAAGTGACATTCACACAAGCAAGCTACTACATCTGTCAACTTCTTCAGTAATATTATATGCTCATAATGTAAGGTGTATCTTTGTGTTTTAATTTCCGTTATGTTATGTGTATTCTTTAAAAACAGTCACACTGTGAAATCAAAGGAATATCTAAGTTGTAATATCTCTGAGAGAGAACAAAAAATAAAAAAAAGGTTCAAATGGCTCTGAGCACTGTGGGACTTAACTTCTGAGGTCATCAGTCCCCTAGAACTTAGAACTACTTAAACCTAACTAACCTAAGGACGTCACACACATCCACGACCGAGGCAGGATTCGAACCTGCGACCGTAGCGGTCTCGCGGTTCCAGACTGTAGCGCCTAGAACCGCTCGTCCACTCCGGCCGACTCTGAGAGAGAAAAGTCTGGCACTGTTGTATTTGTAAAATTGCGATCTTTGTGTCTGCTTCACATGTGGTAGATATATTGTGTGTGTGTGTGTGTGTGTGTGTGTGTGTGTGTGTGTGTGTGTGTCTGTTTTTGGTGCTTCGCACAATATGGTGATGTGCAAATCATATAATTGCTGTATATATTTTGGAATATTTGAAAAATACGTTCCTGCTACTTCGCAATAAAATAGCGCTGAATTTTCGATGTAAGTTCCATAAACACTTGACCTCACATATTTGTTTATTCTTTATTTCATTGTTTGGAAGTTATTTATGTTTACATAGGGCGCTTCTAACACTGTTTTCTACCGTAGGACACGAACACACCAATAATATTACGCCATAGTGGAAGAATAAAAATCGAAAACTGACGATCATGTAAAGTGTATCTTCCAAATCTCGTGAACAGCCGTCTGATAATGATCTTGACAGTTCGAAACCGGTTACGGCGCTATTTACTCAAATAAATAGCAGTATTGATAGTGGGTGTTTGCTGTCTTCATCTTTGTAAGAATCAACCAAAATTAAAACAAAGGCGTTTTTCGTTGCAATGGGATTTTCTCATGATATTTCAATCTCCAGTTTTCTCCTCGGATTGCGAAAACATTCTGTAGGCATCCACCTAGACAGGGACAAATCATGGCTCGCACAGAAAAATTTAAGTGCTTGTTTCTCCCGAGCACCGTTGGAGAGTGGATCGGTAGAGAGACAGCATGAAGGTGGTTGGTTCCTCGAACCCCCTGCCAGGCACTTCATTATGAATAGCAATCACTTAGACGCAAGCTGAGCCCAAATATCATCCAGCTCATTTTTGTATGCAGAGTACCCAGAATTTTAGGTTAGCCCAAGACAAATCATTAAAAATTTTGAAAAAGGAGCAAATAAGAGCCACCCTGGGGCTACATCATACTTAGGAGAGGGACTGACGTAAAACACTTCACACGATGTGGCGCATAACAGGTCAAATAACGTGATGTGGTGCATGAATGTATAATAAAATAGGATTCTGACATATAGCAAAAGTATTTAGAATGCTTAACAGTTTAGTAAAACCAATCGATGAAGGATAAAGTCATAATTTGTAGCGTAACCCGTTTCACATGGTTTATTAAGGTGTTCCATCCACTTCAACAAAGTGATATGATATGCAAACAGGTAACTGGTGTGGGTAATCATGTTCCTGTGGCAATCCATAGTAACGCCGGTTCCCTTCGCATCACCGAAGTTAAGCGCTGTCGGGCTTGGGTAGCGCTTGGATGGGTCACCATCCGGGTCAGCAGAGCGCAGTTGGCAATTGGGTTTCACTCAGCCCTTGTTAGGCCAGCTGAGAGCTACTTGGCCGGCCGGTGTGGCCGAGCGGTTCTAGGCGCTACAATCTGCAACCGCGAGACCGCTACGGACGCAAGTTCGAATCCTGCCTCGGGCATGGATGTATGTGATGTCCTTAGGTTAGTTAAGTTTAAGTAGTTCTAAGTTCTAGCGGACTGATGACCTCAGATGTTAAGCCCCATAGTTATCAGAGCCATTTGAGCCATTTGAGAGCTACCTGACTGAGAAGTAGCAGCACCAGCCACTGACGACAGCCGGGAGAGCGGTGTGCTGACCACATGCCCCTCCGTAGCCGCATCCGGTGACGCCTAAGGCCTGAGGATGACACGGCGGCCGGTCGGTTCCGTTGGGCCTCCAAGGCCTGTTCTGACAGTGGTTGCTTGTTTGTTTGTTTGAGCCACTCCGTCAATGAAGCTCTCCTTTATAACAGAGCACATACAGTACGTCGTCCAATCGTCAGCGTCAACACACCTCAAATGCGTGCTTAATTAATGAAATTGAACTGTGTTTGCTTGGCGCCTCCAGTCGGGTCTACAGTTCACCTGGTGCAAGTCTTTTCAGTTTACGCCACTTCGGCGACTTTGGCGTCTATGATGATGAAATGATGATATAGACCAGGGCTTCCCAACGTGTGGTCCGCGGACCCCTTAGGGGTCCGCCGGCTCTTTCTCGGGGGTCCGCCGCCACCTTTCACCAAATCGTGTAAAATTATGAGTAAAATTATTGAATAAAAATGTGAAAATCAAATTCAGAACTATTTTTATTTTCGTGTGAAAAACGTGTGTACTTTTACTTCAGGTCGTATTCCCAAGCAGCCTTTGCGGTTCCTAAATGAGAACGCATACGCAGTTTAGTGCCGGAGAATGTGTCTTCTCTGATCGACTGTTTCGCAACAATACAGAGCTGGAAAACGGCTTTATAAAAGTAGATTTCCAGAATCGATTTTGAGGTGTTTACCTGTCCAACTAAAAGTGGAACTGGGACATCGGCTTACAAAATTCGGTTTTGGAAACGCATGTAAACTGGCTGAATGTGTTCCCGCACATTGCGTAACAGATCTCACAACTGTCCTTTAAAGGGGATTCCTTGGCCTCTTTTCTTTCGTGATGTCTTTGTATCCCGAATCATGGGTCTGCCTCTTTTCTTCACAGCCGAGCGAAATGGCGGCGCAGTCCAAGGCGCTATGTCGTGGATAGCGCGGCCGCTCCCGCCGGCGGTTCGAGTCCTCCCTCGGACATATATGTGTGTGTGTGTGTGTGTGTGTGTGTGTGTGTGTTGTCCTTAGCGGAAGTTAAACTTGGGTTAATAGTGGAAAGACTAGCGACTGATGACCTCAGCAGTTAAGTCCCATAGACTTCACATATATTTGAACATTTTTCATCGGATTTCACCACGAGAAACCACACACACACAGACACACACACACGACTGTCATGAAATATGCATGCTCCTTACACAACAGTAGCCAAACAGTGAGAGTGAACAGACCACAAGCGGCAGCTTGTCAACAGCGAACAGTTTGAACGTGACTTTGATTGCTCTTGGAGGAAGACAGCTCCAACGTGTTAAATGTCAATTACCAAGTAATTTTAATGAGGCTATAGTGTGTTCAACAAAGGGAGGAAATCCACTAGTAAGTGTCTGGATACAGTAGGAATTCAAATTGGATCGTTAATTTCGAGTTTTTATTTTTTTTTTCATTCATCTCTAAACCAAAGACTATTGATACTTCATGGGGGGAGAGGGGGGGTGGTCATGGGGGACATGGCCCTTGCATTAAGAGCTTTCAGTTCCCATGGGTTTCGCTCTGAAATTTAAAGTTACTGTGCTCTTGACTGACTAGGGGTCCGCCGTGGATTTTCAACTGAAGAAGGGGTCCGCCAGCTGAAAAGGTTGGGAAGCCCTGATATAGACATTACAACACTCAGTCCTCGAGCGGAGAAATTCTCGCACCCGGCGGGGAGTTTACCCAGCGGCCTCTTGCATGGCGTTCAGTCGTAATCACCACTCAGTTACGGAGGCGGACAAACGCGTGCTACCACTTTCGGGTAATTTGTCCCTTTATGATGGCGTCAAAATATAACACCAGGGTGAGCATTAAGTCGTTCCCTGAGCACAGACATTTATTTTTAAGAAATTACGCTAGATACATCTATGCGATTTGTTGCAAACTGCTAGTTTCATGTTAAGAGGTGACTCTCCGACGTCTTCATCGAGTCTTCTGATGGCGTCCTGCTGTTGAGGGAAGGAAGTGACTGTAACATGAATTTCGCTATAATACGTGTGTTTATATTTTGTAATGTGTTATTATCTTTACGACGTTTCTCATCGAGCCATATACGTTATCTCGCATTTCTAGCTGCTTCTCTCACACAAATAATGATAAAAATTCAGAAGTTCAGGGTCACCACCAGCCGAAGCCCGTCCTAACCATTTAGAAAAAAAAAAAAACGCAGCTGGAAAATTATTAGTTTAATTACTTTAATAATTTAATTAAAAGTATTCAAGTTTCCTTAAGTAGCCAGATAAATAGCACTCCATGTCGTGCATGAAGCAACTTGATTAATTCGGGATTGGAAATCGGAGTAAATGGGTAAGATCAACACCACAGAATTTATCTTTCACGTAGATTATTTATTGTATCTAAGTATTTCGTTTCACACCATGACTACACAGAACTGGTGTCTGACTAGAAATATTGAAGTAAGAATTACGTGAGAATGTAACAGAGCACAACATAACTACAGCAAGAAGAAACACAGAAAACGGGGACGGGAGACAATGATACTATCATCTCCTTTGCATTCATACCATAAAAATACCTCAGTGAGATTCGCATTGCGATTCTAAGCATGCACTATTCTGGACAGAGGTTTAACCAATGCACGAGGTTGTGCGATAATTATTCAACATACTAACTGCGTCTGCTGCTTGCAAAGGACCCAACTAGAGCACGTGGTGCATTCCGAATCAAACTGTTGCGCTGCTTTATAGAAAGCGCACGAAAGAACAGACATTCTTGCAGAAATTATAGCTCATTAAACGAGCAAACTGTTAAAATAAAGCCTATTGCGGTGCCGTAGTGGACCAGAAGGGTCATTGATTACCAAACACGTGGCACAAAATCTACACACAAATACAAAAGCAACTTCCACAAAATATAAGATTAAAAATCATTAAAAATCATACTCGCTTCGACACAGTGCTACACTTATGTACGGTTGAAGTGATCCTAACCAGCTTTTCCTAATCAGATTTACCGTTTCAAATTCTACTTCATCGTTGCTCAAAATGAATAAAGTAGCTTCCACACTTTTAACTCAAACACCCAAAAATCGCTTACTTAAAGGAATATAATTATGGCACATTCGGAAAAATAAGTCCTTACACACGCTTCAGTTAAGCTGAATTTCTTAAGTATTTCACCAGTTAAACATAACGAAGTCCTAATTCAACCTGCTTCCTATCACCTGAAACCCCCCTTAAGAGCTACGATCCGTACTCACCAAGCGTTCACCGAAGAGTGCCGCTTTCTCTTTCGAGATTACCTAGCTCCCCGTGCAGTGGAACCTACCAGAGGGGTAGCTCTCCGCCACCTACCTCACACACAAAAACAGCCTTCGACTAAGATGGGTAAACCTCTCTGTTCAGTTATTGGAAACCTAAGTTGGTCATCCTGTGCTCTCCTTCGAACGAGAAGCAACATCGTCTGCTCTCAGCAGACGATGACCAACTCAGCGTTTCCCACAAAAAAAAAAAAAAAAACCGAAATTACACATATAATATTCAATAGACCTTATTTGAATGCTCAGTCTTTCTGGAAGAGTTCATGAATTGAGCTAAAATCAGGTAGCAAAGTGAATAAGTTGTACCGAATTCGACAAGCGTCTTATGAAACGACTTCACAGAGACGTTCCAACTTCTAAGTCAATTTATGTGCTCCATGGGCAACTGTATTTGCATGCGTGCTTCGTTCATTGGCCGCATAATATCTTGGTGAGATTCGAGTTCTCTCCCTGTCTTTGCGAACATCTCTTCTTTTATTCGTGTCGTAACAGTTTGCACATCAGGAAGTGAACACATTATCCTTAACGTAACGCCACAAAAAATGTCAAGAGGGGTTACGTACGGTGAACGAGATGGCCATGATGTTGAACCCACCCTCCCGATCCATTTGTCCAGAAAAGTTTTATGCACGAACTAGCGAACGAATAACCCCAAATGTGACGGTGCACCATCTCATTGAAGCACTACCAATGGTGGAAATTCCTGTAACTGTGGCTCAACATGAAGCTCCAACATGTGCAGATAAAAGATTGCCATAACAGTTGAACCAGTGATAAATAATGGTTCAATAAGTGTGTTCTGCGTTAGGCCCCACCACACATCCACTTTCTGGCTGTTCCTCGTCTACCACAGCATGATTTTTTGGGGTCTCCGAATAGCTTATCCGGACGTATTTATTTCCACGGAAATGTGAAAAGTTACTTCACTGGAAAAACAAACTTTATTGAGGTAGTCACATCTGCGTCGATTCCTTCCAACATGTTCCTAGCCAACTCAGCAAGTTTCGCCTTATTTGTTACTCGTTTAGTGGCTCTGAGCACTATGCGACTTAACTTCTGAGGTCATCAGTCGCCTAGAACTTAGAACTAATTAAACCTAACTAACCTAAGGACATCACACACATCCATGCCCGAGGCAGGATTCGAACCTGCGACCGTAGCGGTCACGCGGTTCCAGACTGAAGCGCCTTTAACCGCACGGCCACACCGGCCGGCTTACTCGTTTAGTGAAACGCCATAAACATAGGTCAGAATCATTTGTTCAGTCTCAATAGGCTACACAGAGCTATTTATAATTTCTACTCCACTTCACTCATGTAACTAGATACGTGTTCTAGTAAACGACATTAATAATTCTATACGCACAACAATGTGTAAGTGAAGGGCGCTCTTCTAATACGAACACATCGAGTATTCAGGGACCTGAAGAAAGTAAAATGTAACACCGAAATGGATTACAGCAGATCATTCATATAAATACAGCTGAAGGTGTCATACTTACTAAATAAAGATCGTGTTAAAATGTCCTTTCTAGCTTATGTGAAACCTCCTTCCTCTCTGGCCGAGCTCCCGCAATCTCGCCACTTTATTTTATAGAGTCCCAACTCACTGCTTTTGTTACTGGGCAAAATTCCTCTTGCTTCAAGACTTGTTCAAGAAAACTTACGTCTGAAATGCGGATTTTAACTTTCCGTGTAGGAAAACATTTTGCAAAGATTGTTTTTGTTGCGCAGTGTTGTCTAATTATGCTTTGCTCGTTTAAAAATGTACCTTACAAGGTCGTAATATCACGTTCTTGCTAACTGTTCCTTTAGAGAAATCTCTTTAATAGTATGTAGTTCCTTGGCTCTTTACTCATTTGATGTTGTTGCTAAACACTATAATTTAAGCACAGCAGATGAAGCTCTCACTAAATATGACCAACGAGTTACAGTAAATCACACAGTATCCGACCTGTGGCTGTTTTATGTGAACATTATTTCTCATGTTTTACAGATCACTTATGTCAACTGAGGGGCACATTTTCTTGCAGAAATTGCTGAGAGTAACCTGGGACTCATCGCAGATGATGCAGTTATGTACAATGAAGTACCGTTTGACAAAATCTGCACAAATATTCAGTTAGGTCTTGAAAATATTTTAAGTGTTGCAAAGATTGATAACTTGCTTTAAATGTTCAGAAATGTCAAATTTAGCGCTTCACAAAACTAAAAGAAAGAAATAGTGTCATATCACAGTCAGTAGTTCTCAAATTCGTACAAATACATTGATGCATTGACCGACTGAAAATCTTGCGATGAAGAAAATTGCGGGGATCATAAAACTATCACTTTTAATGTAGGTACATGCCCACTGCATCACAGTGTCAGTGGTTTACACAGTATTAAATAGAAAATCAGTGACAAAAAATTAAGAGGTTTTGAAGAGTATATTAAACAAGAACGGGAACAGATGTATGTACATCCAACTGCCACAATGACTCTGAAAAACATGGACACAGAACTGAGTGTGTTGGTAGAAAAGGAAACGCACATCGACAGATTCGTGGCAGACTATGAAACTAGTATAGACACGGGACGCAAAAAGGCCTTCGTATCTAAGAAGGCAATTCATAACTAAGAAGTACAATCGTGAAAAAAAATGTAGTTTCTTTTCTGTAAGCAATCCATGGAATGCAGTTTATCGTTTAAAATTAGACAGAGTAAGGATGACCTCCTCCATGATGGCTATATAAAATCAAAACGGTGTGATGACATTAAATCTGGAGCATACATTTAACTACATGGTAGACCACATCATTCCAGCAAACAAAGAATGTGGAGATACTGAATGCCATAAAGTAATTTCGGCGCTTTTCAGCAAAAGCTGGAAGAACAGAAGACGATACGGATTGCAACCAATAGGAAATTCGTACGGTGTTAAAACATATGCATTAAAAACAGGCTCTCAGAGTACATGGTATGCTAGCCGTTGTGGCCGAATGGTTCTAGGCGCTTCAGTCCGAAACCGCGCTGCTGCTACGGCCGCAGGTTCGAATCCTGCATCGGGCATGGATGTGTGTGATGTCCTTAGGTTAGTTAGGTTTAAGTAGTTCTGAGGCTAGGGGACTGATGACCTGAGATGTTAAGTCCCATAGTGATTAGACCCATTTGAACCATTTGAAGTACATGGTATACATAGTACAATTCTACTTAGAGTATTCAAGACATTCCCTCAGTTTATTGGAACAATCTACAATCATTGCCTTCAAACTCCATGCTCTCTAAAACTATGAAAGAGAGCTACGACAATTACAATTGTCAAACCTGGACAACAACGCAGCAAAGAAATCATTAAGTTTTACATAAAGCTTCTACATAAAAATCAGTACGGTTTCACTTCGCAAACAGGCACGACCCATGCGTTAATGGCGGTCTAAAAGTTTGTCGTTAGCAGTCTCACGACCAAAATGTCTTTCACTATGGTCAGTCGGGATCTACAAGCAGCTTCCGACACAGCTTGGTGGCCGAGTATGTTAAAAACGTTGAGTTAATTTGAATATCCTGTATGACTTGAAACGCTGCTACTTTAGCCAAAGAACGTCAACGTTAACAGTCACCAAACTTCAGATAGAGAAAAAAAAAAAAAAAAAAAAACAGAGAACGTCCACAAGGGTCTTGTTGCAGACCAGTTCTGTGAAGTACATTTCATAATTCTTTACTTAGCTTTCGTTACTTAAGGGCATTCTCTGATGATTGTTATTGGGGACGATCCAGTTCTACTCACTAAAGGAAAAAGCGGTCTTGAAACTGAGAACATCTGCAACATGTCTAGGCGCTGCAGTCTGGAACCGCGAGACCGCTACGGTCGCAGGTTCGAATCCTGCCTCGGGCATGGATGTGTGTGATGTCCTTAGGTTAGTTAGGTTTAACTAGTTCTAAGTATTAGGGGACTTACGACCTCAGAAGTTGAGTCCCGTAGTGCTCAGAGCCATCTGCAACACGAACACGCAACAAATCGCGGCTTGGGTTGGTAATAAAAAACTCCAGTTCGACGAACAGAAATCGAATGCTGTGCTCGTCACAACGTAAAGGCGGTGTGAATCATCAAAAATTAGCACTTAAGAACAGAAAACCTCAAGAGGTGGATCATCTAAAATATCTGGGAGCCACAATCGGTAGAAAGTTTACACTCAACAAACATAGGCCTATTCAACACACTTCAGACAGATAATGAACGCCGGTGTGGCCGTGCGGTTCTAGGCGCTTCAGTCTGGACCGCGTGGCCGCTACGGTTGCAGGTTCGAAGCCTGCCTCGGGCATGGATGTGTGTGATGTTCGTAGCTTAGGTTAGGTTTAAGTAGTTCTAAGTTCTAGGGGACTGATGAACACAGATGTTAAGTCCCATAGTGCTCAGAGCCATTTGAACCATTTTTGATAATGAACGCTCTCTCAACATCAACTAGACTCACTTGGGGTCCGCGCGAACTACTTATGAAGGAACGGTAGTACCTGTGTTGTCGCACCCACTGCCCCTCTGGATAGCATTACTAGAGGGACAATACAACAGCACTAAAATTAGTAGAGCACAACGACTAATGAATGTAGAGATAATGAAAGCTTATAGGACGACATCCGACCACCAGGTCTCGGGCCCATAACTAATAAGGTACAAAAATGGCGAAATACAACGTAGTCACTTATAAAGGCGCCAGACAAACTATAAACATCACAGTAGAGCCAGGGTTCCGAAACTTTACCTTTGACGAAATACTTCGACGATCCTGATACTTCGGTGGGACACCTGTTTTATTTTGAAGGTTAATTGAATTTTAAAAGATTAGCAAAACTTGGTTTATTTAGAGACTACTTCAATTTTAAACCATAACTAGAAAGGTACGTGGGCGTAGATAAAGATGAGATGGAAGATATGATACTGGGAGAAGAATTTGACAGAGTTCTGAAAGATATAACTCGAAACGAGGCCACAGGGGTAGACGATATTCCGCCAGAACTACTGATAGCCTGGTGTGCAAGAGGTACGAGATAGGCGAAATATACTTAGAGAAGAAGGTAGTAATTCTAGTTCCAAACAAAGCTATTGCTGACAGCTGTGAAAACTGCCGAACTATCCGTTTAATAAGTGACGATTGCAAAATACTAAAACGAATTCCTTACAGAAGAGTGGAAAAATTGGTGGAAGCCCACCTCGGAGAAAATGAACTTGAATTCCGCAGAAATGTAGGAAAACGCGAAGCACTACTGACCCTATGACATACTTTAGAACATAAGTTAAAGAAAGGCAAACCTACCTTTATAGCATTTTTTGATTTAGAGAAAGCTTTTGACAGTGTTGACTGGAATACTCTCTTTGAAATTTTGAAGGCAGCAGGGGTAACATACTGTTTACAACTTGTACAGGAATCAGACGGAACTTGCAAGAGTCGAGGGTTAAGAAAGGGAAGCACTGATTGAGAAGGGAGTGAGACAGGGTTGTAGGCTATTCCCGATGTTATTCAATCTGTACACTGAACAAGCAGTAAACGTAACCAAAGAAAATTATAGTTCAGGGAAAATAAATGAAAACTTTAAGGTTTGCCAATGACATGAGACAGCGAAGAGTTGGAAGAGCAGTTGAACGGAATGGACATTAACTTGAAAGGAAGGCATAAGATGAACATCAACAAAAGCAAAACAAGGATAATGGAATGTAGCTGAACTGAATTAGGTGATGCTAAGGGAAGTAGATTAGGAAACGAGACACTTCAAATAGTAGATGAATTCTGCTATTTTGGCAACAAAATAACTGCTGATGGCAGAAGTGGAGAATATATAAAATGTAGACTGGCAATGGCAAGAAAAGCATTTCTGAAGAAGAGAAATTTGATAATATCGAATACAGATTTAAGTGCTACGAAGTCTTTTCTGAAGGTATTTGTTTGGAGTGTTGCTATATATGGAAATGAAATATGGACGATAAACAGTTTAGAAAAAAAGAGAAGAGAAGCTTTCGAAATGTGGTGCTACAGAAGAATGTTGAAGATTAGATAGGTAGATTACGTAAGCAATGAGGAAGTACTGAACAGAACTGGGGAGACAAGAAATTTGTGGCAACTTGACCAAAGGGGATCGGCTGATAGGACGCATTCTGAGACATCGAGGGATCACCAATTTAGTACTGGAGCGAAGTGTGGGGGGTGAAAATCCTGGAGGGAGATCAAGGGATGAATACACTAAGCAGACGTACGTTTCAGTAGTTATTCGGAGATAAACAGGCTAGTACAGGATAGAGTAACATGGAGAGCTGCATCAAACCAGTCTTTGGACTGAAAATCGTAATATTTTTTTTTTTTAAATTATAAATATTTTCAATATGATAAAAAGCAGCCGTATTATTAATAGTTTATCGCGGAAAACTTAATCACTTCCTACAGAAAACCAGTGTTTCGTGAAATGCGGTTGCCCTAGAATACAAAAGCTGGCCACTCCCAACAGACTTCTCGATAATAACTGAGAAGACATATATAGTAAGTAATACTCTGTTCAAATATACGACGGAGTGGGTTTAGGGGTGGCAGTATTTATCAACGAGAAACTTATTGGTCGCAATTTCTTGTGTGTTCTTTGAATCTAATGTAACGACTGCGCAAAATTCTGAATCGGTCAAGCAGGATGAAATTAAAAAATTAGATTCGAAGAAAACACAAGAAATTGCAAAAGCAATCAACAAAGCTTTTACCAGCATCTCGAAAACCATAACCACAAAGCAGAACATATCGAAAATAAATTACAGGTTCTGCGCAGAATACCGAAGAGACGTACCATGGACATCGTGGAAAAATTTGAAATATGCACAAAAAATATGACCGCGCCGTCCAAGGCGCCTTGCCACGGTTCGGGCGGCTGCCCCGTCGGAGTTACGAGTCCTCCCTCGGGCAAGGGTGCGTGTACTGTCCTTAGTTAAAGTCAGATTAAGTAGTGTGTAAGCCTAGGGACAATGACCTCAGCAGTTTAGTTCCATAGGAACTCATCACAAATTTAAATTTATAAAAAAAAAATTGCGAACGATATCCTTAATGAACAAATCGATCTCAAACACACAAGTTATCTACAAGATATTATTGACATTTCATGAAACAAGATAAGATAAAAACCACAGATACAAATGATAACACAAGTGTAATAGCAATTAATGGCGAGTAACAACACTGACTACAATATATTGCACTGTAAACGTAAAGCGTCAGCGAGAATACATTGTCATTCCAGCTGTCAAAAGTATTTTGCCAAAATATTCTATACAAACAAAACTTACCTGATTATAGCTATTTGGCAACAAATTGATAGATGACGGTCTACTCACTGATGCAATACGGGCATCTATTCCGTCTAGGTGTAATTAGGTACGCAAACTGTCATTTCTGTACAACTTTTATAAACGTAACTAGACTCACCAAATGTAACATCGACAGGTTCACTTGAGAAAGGCGTTATAGCAGAAACAAAGAAGAAGGATTACTAATTATACCATTTGCAGCTTACCTGGTATTATTCATTTCGAAATGTCATATTATGACATTAGATTCGTTACGAAATGCGAAGAATCGTAACTTCTTTAATATAAGACGTCAAATGAGAAGATGCGCGTGCACCGTCGCCAGATAGATTTCGGATGGACTGAAGCTCATATGGGGGTGTAAGGCTGTGAACTAGCTGTTAATCTGGCTAAGAGAGAAACTGGGTCACGGGAGACGGCAAACCACTGCATAACACCTATAAGTGCAATAAAGGAAAAAACTAAGAGGTGAGTTAGAAACAAATGGAGACTGAATGGCAACGAATTGGAAAAGGGAAAAACATGAAATCGTATTTTCCCAAAGTCCACCAATGTTTAACTATTAAGCTACTGCTAATCGCTGAATTTTACAGCCACTTTAACGGACTATGGGTAACTGAAAGCCTATTTTAAACGACCGGAAATGACCAAAGGCGCACTGTGAACATAGAGGAGACCAAAATACCGCAGTATTATTCTGCAATAATTTAACGACAGAGGACTCTCTCAGGAAGAAAATGACTTAAAATGGAGAACGATGGGCCTCCAATCAATTAGGCTTAGTTCTCAAATTCACCAGAGATGTTTACAGCTTTCGTAATCCGACAAGATTCTCAGTTGTATGACAGTCATTTGGTATGAACTACAGCTTCATACCTACCCTGACTACCGTTGATGTACGATAGAAGCCTAACAGATTTGCTAGCGTAACTCGGTGACACAGTTATTGCATTGTTCAAACACACCACCGTAGATACAAATGTGACACTTACGTTAATTGCTAGCTCTCGACACATTCTAGTTTTATATTTGAAAAGTTAAGCACTCGATACATCCGAGTTTTTAGAATAAACCTCCATTTGATTAGGTGTTACTTGCCCTAAAGAAGACACGCAAGTTGCAGACAGACAGCTTTCGGCCACAGCCTTCATCAGAAAAGAGAATAACACACCACTCATACACACAAGAAAGCACATCTCATGCACACGTGACCACCTGCTCCAGCATTCAGTTTTGTATTTTGTACTGGATTCGGCTATTGTGCCATTACCGAGTACAGTGCTAAAACTTCTTTGACCATTAACACATCATGTCTGATAAGGTAGTCCAAAGCAGGTAAACAAGATTAACACATGACTTTAAGATATAACTGTTAAATGTAATCTTACCCTGCCACACATCACCATTGAAATCCTCTGTCTGTGCACAAGTTTTGAAAGCTTCGTGAGAGGTAAGATATACAAACGGAAAACTTTTCACTTATCATCGTTCTTTCTTCTTGCCGTTGGCTCCAGTTCTTGCGTCTAGGGGTACATTCTTGCCGCTGATGTTTTGATTGAACTCACAACGTTACCTTATGACTAAATAACTGATGGACATTTTCCTCTATTATTCTTGAATTTTATTCTATGTCACATTTTTCAGTATCACACCAACTATACAATTTCCACTCCTATCACACCACAGACTACATTATTAGTGACAAAATCAAAAAGACCCCTGATTCCATCAGATGTATACTCACTATACTAACATTCTGCGGTACTCTCAATATTCCAAACAGTTTACAAAGCGAATAATTTCATGAGGAAAGAAGAATCTTCAAATTATATCATTATTTTATAAATGCGTCCAGAAATAAATTTAATAATTAGCCTTAGTTTGTGCAATTAATAATATGAATTTTAAATAAGTCAGATATTTCGTAATTTTTGCTATTTTTAAAAGAAGAGTAATTTTAACTGCACATACAGAGTGTAACAAATTAATTTCCCTTTATACATTTTAGCCTGAAATATAACAAATTGCATACAAAAGCAAATGAAATTCTTTCATTAACTTCTCATGGTTGGGATTCACCGTCATATGATATTTCTTGAAAGACGTCATAGTCGCCGTTGACTGTATAAAATACACTCCTGGAAATGGAAAAAAGAACACATTGACACCGGTGTGTCAGACCCACCATACTTGCTCCGGACACTGCGAGAGGGCTGTACAAGCAATGATCACACGCACGGCACAGCGGACACACCAGGAACCGCGGTGTTGGCCGTCGAATGGCGCTAGCTGCGCAGCATTTGTGCACCGCCGCCGTCAGTGTCAGCCAGTTTGCCGTGGCATACGGAGCTCCATCGCAGTCTTTAACACTGGTAGCATGCCGCGACAGCGTGGACGTGAACCGTATGTGCAGTTGACGGACTTTGAGCGAGGGCGTATAGTGGGCATGCGGGAGGCCGGGTGGACGTACCGCCGAATTGCTCAACACGTGGGGCGTGAGGTCTCCACAGTACATCGATGTTGTCGCCAGTGGTCGGCGGAAGGTGCACGTGCCCGTCGACCTGGGACCGGACCGCAGCGACGCACGGATGCACGCCAAGACCGTAGGATCCTACGCAGTGCCGTAGGGGACCGCACCGCCACTTCCCAGCAAATTAGGGACACTGTTGCTCCTGGGGTATCGGCGAGGACCTTTCGCAACCGTCTCCATGAAGCTGGGCTACGGTCCCGCACACCGTTAGGCCGTCTTCCACTCACGCCCCAACATCGTGCAGCCCGCCTCCAGTGGTGTCGCGACAGGCGTGAATGGAGGGACGAATGGAGACGTGTCGTCTTCAGCGATGAGAGTCGCTTCTGCCTTGGTGCCAATGATGGTCGCATGCGTGTTTGGCGCCGTGCAGGTGAGCGCCACAATCAGGACTGCATACGACCGAGGCACACAGGGCCAACACCCGGCATCATGGTGTGGGGAGCGATCTCCTACGCTGGCCGTACACCACTGGTGATCGTCGAGGGGACACTGAATAGTGCACGGTACATCCAAACCGTCATCGAACCCATCGTTCTACCATTCCTAGACCGGCAAGGGAACTTGCTGTTCCAACAGGACAATGCACGTCCGCATGTATCCCGTGCCACCCAACGTGCTCTAGAAGGTGTAAGTCAACTACCCTGGCCAGCAAGATCTCCGGATGTGTCCCCCATTGAGCATATTTGGGACTGGATGAAGCGCCGTCTCACGCAGTCTGCACGTCCAGCACGAACGCTGGTCCAACTGAGGCGCCAGGTGGAAATGGCATGGCAAGCCGTTCCACAGGACTACATCCAGCATCTCTACGATCGTCTCCATGGGAGAATAGCAGCCTGCATTGCTGCGAAAGGTGGATATACACTGTACTAGTGCGGACATTGTGCATGCTCTGTTGCCTGTGTCTATGTGCCTGTGGTTCTGTCAGTGTGACCATGTGATGTATCTGACCCCAGGAATGTGTCAATAAAGTTTCCCCTTCCTGGGACAATTAATTCACGGTGTTCTTATTTCAATTTCCAGGAGTGTATTTATTGTTACTATTGCAATTTCGGCCTTATGGCCATTTTCAGGTAAACTGCAAAAGATAAATTCTGCCAGAATATGAAACTATCTGACATGAGTACATTCTTTCAGTGAAACAGCCGAGATAATGTTCACGAGATTCGAGATTAATCCTGGTATCGGCTACTTCTATAGAAAAAAGGTTATGTCAGAAAGGAGTGTCCCATTACAGAATGAGTTGTGTTATCTTTGTTGATCTAAAATTCTAGGGGTAACAATTTATGTCAAGTTTCACACGGTGGCAGACTTCGCTTGACTGGCAGAATACTAGGGAAAATACAATCAGTATTGCAAAACACTCGTGCGACCTATTCTAGGATATTGCTCAAGTGTGTGGGACCCATACTAAATAGGACCAGTGGCAGACGCTGGACTTATACAGAGAGGCGCATTGTGAATGGTCGCAGGTTTGTTTGGGCCGTGGGGGGTTCTCACAGATATGCTGAAGAAACTGAACTGGCGGGCTCTTGCGAACAGACGCAAACTATCCCGAGGATGCCTACATACAAAGTTTCGAGGACCGGCTTTAAATCATGAATCTAGGAATATACAACGACCATCTACGTATTGCTCCTGAGGAGCTTAGGTTAACTACATCGCTCACAAAAGCGTTAAGGCAATCACTCTTCGCGCTCTCCATACGTGAATGAGACGGGAAAAGGCCCTAACAACCTGTACAGTGAGACGTACCCTCTGCCATGCACTTCACAGTGGCCTACACAGCAAAGTATGGATGTAGATGAAGGTAAAAAAGCTGTCGCTTGCTAGTTCTTTACGATAAGTATTTTTTTAAACACTGACTGTTAAAAACTGTAAAATTTTACTGTTTATTTGCTGCTACTGACCGATTTCGACTTCATTATCAAGCGTGTACGCAGTATAAATGTTTCGAGAAATATTACAACCAGGCGCCTTTTCTTTTATTCTAAATGGTTCACATGGCTCTGGGCACTATGGGACTCAACATCTGAGGTCGTCAGTCCCATAGAACTTAGAACTACTTAAACCTAACTAACCTAAGGACTTCACACACATCCATGGCCGAGGCAGGATTCGAACCTGCGACCGTAGCGGTTGTTTTATTCTTAACTTTTTATCTTCCATTACCGGTTTCATCAGATGGAACACATTTATTGCATGTTTGTAACATTGTGAGGGTCATGTAGCTGTGGCAAGATACATGGAAGCACTGAATGTGCGAGAATTATCCACATTATCGGATCGATTTAGCTGCGTTACATAGTATACCTCTGCAAACATGCCGCAAGAGGTGTGACATGTAAATCAATTCATCCGTCACTCATGAGCATTGCCACAACCTGTATCGAATACGAACAGGTAGATTCTAAATGTGGAACAACTTGACATCCATCCACTGAGGAACTGCATTTTATCATATATGAACCCCGACAAGGCTCAGATGATAGTAGCAGTTCTTCTAGTAATCAACCACGTAACAGTAAAGAACGGGAAAGTTAAAATAGTGGAACAATTTAAATACCTAGGAGAAGTTTTAACATCAGAGTACGGTGATGTAGAAGCTCCATACTTAACAATCGTATATAACAACTCTCTCGACGAAAGATCCGTGCCCAAAGAATGGAAAGTTGCACAGGTCAGTCCATTATTCAAAAAAGGTAATAGGAGTAATCCACTAAATTACAGGGCCATATCATTAGAGCCGATATGCAGCAGGATTTTAGAGCATATATGGTGTTCGACCATTATGAATTATCTCGATAAGAACGGTCTATTGACACACAGTCAACACGGATTTAGAAAATATCGTTCTTGTGAAACATAACTAGCTCTTTATGCACACGAAAGTTTGAGTGCTATCGACAAGGAACTTCAAATTTATTCGGTATTTCTAGATTTACAGAAGGCTTTTGACGTTTACCTCACAAGCGGGTTCTAATCAAATTGCGTGCTTTTGCAATATCGCCTCAGTTATGTGATTTCCTGTCAAAGAGTTTACAGTTCGTAGTAAATAACGGAAAGTCATTGAGCAAAACAGAATTGATCTCTGGCGTTCCCCAAGGTAGTGTTATAGACTCTCTCCTGTTCCTTATCTATATAAAAGATTTAGGAGACAATCTGAGCAGCCGTCTTAGTTTGTCTGCAGATGATGCTGTCGTTTATAATCTTGTAAACTCATCAGAACATCGAAACAAATTGCTAAATGATTTAGAAGAGATGTTTGTATGGTGCTAAAATTGGCAACTGACCCCAAATAATGAAAAGTGTGAGGTCATCGACATGAGTGCTAAAAGGAATCCGTTACACTTCGGTTACACAATAAATCAATCGAATCTGAACGCTGTATTTCAACTAATTGCGTAGAAATTACAGTTACGAACAACTTAAATTGGAAAGAACACACAGAAAGTGTTTTGGAGAAGGCGAACCAAAGACTGCCTATTATTGGCAGAATACTACTATGGAAGAGACTGCCTGCACTACACTTGTCCGTCCTTGGAGTAGTACTGCGCATTGTGGTGTCCTTACCAGAGAGGATTAATGGAGTTACATCGAGAAGGTTTAAAGAAGAGCAGCACCTTTTATACTGTCGAGAAATCGTTAAGACAGTGTCACGAACATGATACAGGATTTGGGGTGGACATCATTAAAACAAAGCCGTTTTTCTAATTGTGGCGGGATCTTCTCATGAAATTTCAATCACCAACTTTCTGTTCCGGATGCGGAAATATTTTGATGAGGCCGACATAGAAACGACCATTATAATAAAATGAGGAAAATCAGAACTCGCACGGAAACATATAGGCGTTCACTTCATCTTGTATTATATCCGCGCGCTGTTAGTGTCTGGAACAATGGAGTATTATTGTGAAGGTTGTTCGATGGACGCTCTGCCAGTCACTTGAGTGTGATTTGGAGGATATCCATGTAGATATAGATACGTAGTGGGCGAGAAACCTGCATGGGAAAAAAGAACTAACAAAATCATGAAAAGTCATAAATTAACAGGGTTTACATACAGTAATATGTATCTGTCAATCAAAACTAAATTAAAACATTATAAGATTGTTGTTTGACGAGAGGTGACATACAGAAGTGAAACTCTTTTTCAACGTCACCCGGAAAAATAGAATCGACAAAATCTTAAAAGTAGAGCCAATACTTACATAAGAAACATCAGAAGAATGGACAACGGCGGATGTGTACAACGAACTGGTGCCCCTTACAGATATGATAAGGAAGAAAGGACCTCTTTTTTTGTCACATTGGACAACAAGAAAAATTATAGAGAAACCTAGAAAGATGAAGCAACAAGTAGGATGGATAAAGGAAATCAGGGAGGATATAAAAGAGCCAGAGGTATCCGTGGACGATACGCAAAACAAAACAGAAAATTTAAAGAAACTGAAAAAATAACATTTAAGCCAAAAGTAGACAAACGACAAAAAATAAAAAGGGTATTTACAGATGAGGAACGACGAAATATTTGAGAACGAATGAAAAAATATGGGGAAATTCGAAAAGAGAACTTATTGAAGAAGATGATCAAAAATGAATGACTGAAGTGGTCCAATGACGCCATAAAAGCGGAAGAAGAAGGATAACCTCAACTTATACACTCTCTACATCCATGTGCAGAAAATATGGTCTACATATGCATATACAACTTGAGGTACATATAACTGTCATCAAATTTTGTTTTTCAGTGGATGTGGCTGTCTCACATGCTTTAGAGCCTTTCTGTTCTATTCGATACAGATCGTGCTTATGCTCATGTCTGGTTCCATATGTAGACGGCTGTATTAACTTACATACCACATCTACTGCGGAATGTTGTATGGTGGTAGTAGGCCTGTATATGGGCTTCATAATGACTTCGCAGTCAAAACTGACCAATAGCAACAGTAGGCGATAAAATTTTACAGCCTATAACGGATAATGTTTTGTTTCGAAAAAATATATCAAGGCTGTTTAGTAAAATAGTAAATTAGTAAAGGGTGTTTGCCCTTCCGTGGGATGTTACATCTGTGATCGAATCGCCATATGGATATTAACATGCTGCCCAATATGGGAACAGACGCCTTTCGTAGCCAACCACTTTGGTAGCAGATGCTACTGATTTTAACAGGTCCATCAACATCAAGAGAGGCGTTGACCACGTAGCCGCTTGTTACAAGTCAAACGCGGCGTCATTGTTCTTCTGCTTTATGGGTTCTCCTCTCGGCCTTAACTACTGTTGGGCTAGTCAAGAGAACATCATTTGCAGCTCCATCAACATCAAGAGAGGCGTTGACCACGTAGCCGCTTGTTACAAGTCAAACGCGGCGTCATTGTTCTTCTGCTTTATGGGTTCTCCTCTCGGCCTTAACTACTGTTGGGCTAGTCAGGAGAACATCACAAGTAAAGAAATATCGAAGAAATTGGAATTAGCATACATATTCACCCAAAACAGATATAATACAAGATCAGGGAGCACCTTCATTCAAGGCAAAAATTAAGCATTACGCAACAGTAATTAAACCGGAAGTACTCAATAACAGGGATGAACAAGAAGAACTGGAAAAGAAAGAAAGGAAAATACTCAGAAAAATTTAGGGCCCCAAAAGATGAAAGATAACAACTGGACGAAGAGGGGAAATGAAGATCTGTACAGACACATAGAAACAGTCACACACTATAAGAAAGGGTAGACTAAAGTTTTACGGTAATATATATAGAAAGAATGACAATAGGCTAACGAAGAAAATTTGTAATTTCATTTCCCTAATACAAAAACGCCACGGGATGGAGGTAGAGACAAGAAGGGACCTGAGAAAACTTAACGTCGCAGAAGACACCATACAGGACAGGGAAGATTACGGTATGTTAATAATTTTTGCTTTAGGACCATCTTATTACAACTGAATGAAACACAGTTTTCGTGCCATACCCATTTCGTCTTTATTCTCTGCAAGGCATCTTCAGTGGCAGCTTCCGTGGATATTGTTCTATACGTTATGTTTTTGTTCCATTTTTGGTGCTTTTCTTCTTCTTATAATTTCCATTTGAATTTTTTATTTACTTACTTTCTTTTGCGGACTTCACAGTACTGAACATTTGTTTCGATGCTCCAAAAACAAGTGTTCAGTTTCTAGTGCTGTGAAGTCTGTAAAACAAAATTTCAAATCTTAAGAAGAAGAACAGCGCCGAAAATGGAACAAAAACACAACGTGTAGAACAACATTCACGGAACCTGCCACTGAAGACGCCTTACAAAGAATAAAGGCGCAATGTGAATGGCACGAAAATAGTTACATTCAGTTGTAATTAGACGATCCAAAAGAAGTGGACATTATCAGCATACCGTAATATTACATACAACTGAGTGAGGGTGACAAAAGTTGAGGAACAGGGAACGTTTCAAGCTATGAATACTGCGAAATTTCCTCTCCAACAATAAAACTCACAACCTAGGAGGGTGATGTCAAATGCACAGGGGATGGCCATCAGCCAACGCATGAAGAAATAAATTTCCTTTACTATACGTCCATGGTCAAAAATATTTTGTCATCAGACTACCGGTTTCGGTCTATAACGGCCATCTTCAGATCAGTTTTATAAAAACATGTCCTAATGTACTGGAGCCATAGTGGCGTCGTCAAATGTTAAGCACAATATCAGCACCAGCATCGTCAAATAAATAAATAAATAAATATATATATATATATATATATATATATATATATATATATATATAAAACAGCACTTGCAAGAGTCATCTTGTCAGCAAAACAGGTTTTGGAGTGTACCAGGTGTACCGATATGAAATGAGCGTTAAGATACAAATGTACCGATAGGGAACATTTGTTGTGAACGAGCCTTAATTTTTTTTTGTTTGGTTGGTATGACATCTGTCAAAGATATTTAGAATACATCAAGTCATGGAACAAACAACATCATATGTTTTCATCGTGTTAACAATGTCGAATTTTGTACCAGAAAGTGATGATTTGGGGAAAGCATCAATTTTTTGTTTTCATTTGAAAAAAAGTGCTGCAGAGTCGCATCGAATGCTTGTCGAGGCATATGGTGATCATGCTTTATCAGAAGCAACATGCAAAAGATAGTTTCAATGGTTCAGAAATAATGATTTTGATGTAAGAAATGAAGAACGTGGAACACCACAAAAAAAAGATTGAAGACGCCGAATTACAAGCAATATTGGATGAAGATAATACTTTGAGCCAGAAGCAAATGGCAGCAATGGTAAATGTTGCACAACAAACAATTTCTGACCGTTTGAAAGCTATGGGAAAGATCCAAAAGTGTG
Source organism: Schistocerca americana (assembly GCF_021461395.2). Lineage (NCBI taxonomy): Eukaryota > Metazoa > Arthropoda > Insecta > Orthoptera > Acrididae > Schistocerca > Schistocerca americana. Next base: position 136,566,890 of record NC_060128.1, read on the forward strand.
TGTAAAATGGGTGCCACATGAACTGAATGAAAGACAGATGGGAAACCGAAAAACCATTTGTCAAATTTTGCTTCAAGGACATGAAAGAAAATCAATTTTGCATCGAATTGTTACTGGCGATGTAAAATGGATTTATTCTAAGAATCCTAAACGGGAAAAATCATGGGTTAATCCGGGACAACCATCAACATCGACTGAAAAACCAGATCGATTCGGCAAGAAGACAATGCTCTATGTTTGGTGGTATCAGAAAGGTGTGGTGTATCATGAGCTTCTAAAACCTGGTGAAACTGTTAATACTAATCGCTACAGACAACAAATGGTCAATTTGAACTATGCATTGATCGAAAAAAGACCAGAATGGTCCAGAAGACACACGACAATGCACCAGCACACAAAGCAAAACTGGTTCAAGATACAATCAAAACACTTGGCTGGGAGCTGCTACCCCACTCGCCGTATTCACCAGGCTTACCTTCTTCCGACTACCATTTGTTTTCATCAATGAGACACGCATTGTCTGAGGAACACTTCGACTCCTATCAAGAAGTCGAAAATTGGGTGTCTGATTGGTTTGCTTCAAAAGACGAACATTTCTATTGGCGTGGTGTCCACAAATTGCCAGAAAGGTGGTCAAAATGTACAGAAAGCAATGGTCAGTACTTTGAATAAAATGTTTTACTTTTCAATACAAAATTAGTGTTTCATTTTCACAACAACAACAACAAAAAAAGCTCATTTCATACCGGTACAACTGGTAGTGCTGCTGACAAGATGACTCTTGCATATGCTGTTATTTATATGTATTTGATAATGCTGGTGCTGATATTGTTTAACATTTGACGACGCCACTATAGCTCCAAGTACATTAGGGTATGTTTTTATACAACAGATCTGAAGATGACCATTATAGAGCGAAACCGCTAGTCTGATGACAAACAATGTATGAGCATAGATGTAAAGTAAAGGAAATTTGTTCTTCGTCCGGGTCACTATTTTATTTGCGACCATGTGGCAGCTTATGAAGGCATGAAGAAGTGCTGGGGAGATAAAAAGATAACACAATTTTGTACAGTGAATAGTTACAATTGATAGAAAAACAGCCCTCGGTCACTGTTTCTAAAGAATGAACCGCGTTTCAACACTGCTAGGAGTGAAACTTCCTGGCACATTACAACTGTGTGCCGGACCGAGACTCGAACTCCGGACCTTCGCCTTTCGCGGGCAAGTGCTCTACCGACTGAGCTACCGAAGCACGACTCACGCCCCGTCCTCACAGCTTTAATTCCGCCAGTACTTCGTCTCCTACCTTCCAAACTTTACAGAAGCTCTCCTGCGAACCTTGCAGAACTAGCACTCCTGAAAGAAAGGATATTGCGGAGACATGGCTTAGCCACAGCCTGGGGGTTGTTTCTAGAATGAAATTTTCACTCTACTCCGCTGTAGAGCGAAAATTTCATTCTAGACTGCTAGGAGTGTCTTCCTCAGAATTTAAATCAAAAAATGGCCTATAACATGGTCACAGAATTATGACTAAAAACATATGATGCAAAGTACAGAGTCATCCGGAAAGACTGGCAGTACTTACGTGTCATTAATATATTTATTATTTTATAAATGACATGTAACTACTGCCAGTCTTTCACGATGATTCTGTACTTATACTCTGTATCATATGTTTTTAGTCATAATTCCGTGACCATGTTACAGACCATTTTCTTGATTTAAATTCTGAGGAAGACATTCCTAGCACAGTTGAAACCCGGTTTATTCGTTAAAAATAGTGACCGAGGGCTGTTTTTCTTTCAATTATAAGAAGATAAATTGCTCTACGTCGTCTACAATTGGACAAATTCTGTAATTAAAAGTAGTATCGAGGTTGTAAAGCCGGCCGGTGTGGCCGTGCGGTTCTAGGCGCTTCAGTCTGGAACCGCGTGACCGCTACGGTCGCAGGTTCGAGTCCTACCTCGGGCATGGATGTGTGTGATGTCCTTCAGTTAGTTAGGTTTAAGTAGTTCTTAGTTCTAGGGGACTGATGACCTCAGCTGTTAAGTCCCATAGTGCTCAGAGCCTTTTGTACCATTTTTTTGAGGTTGTAAACGGATTTTCAGACAAAATTGTCAATTAATTTCTTAGTAATGTGGGCAACCTGGAATTTTGTGTACGTGGTATGCCAGTGTCTGGTTGCGATTCTATTTAAGGGCTGTGGCGAGGGACTGGTCACAAGGCATATTTAATCACGGCCGGGACCTGCGCGGAGTCCGGACAAATAGCCTCGCAGAGCAAACCAGATCAGCGCGGGGAGAATTAATAAACACGCCGCGGCGCGGGACGGCAGCGAAGCGGCAGCAAACACCACCTCCTCCGTATGTCGCCGCCCAACGCGGCCTGTGAGCGCGCAGGACGTTGCAAGAATTTGAAGTAGCTGTGCGCCGGGGGGTGGGGGGCGGGGGGCGGGAGCAGAGACCACGCCGCCAGCCGGTGGGGTGGGGGAAGGCGCGGTGGTAGGGGGCGCGTCCCGGCCACGGCGGCAGCGGAGCCCGGTCGGTGGTGGGGGGTGAGGGGACCCGCACGGCGCGGTGGTGGGGGAAGCGGCTCGCGGCGGCGAGGCGGGAGGGGGGGACGGCTCATTGCCGAGTTACCACGAGGTCGCCAGCGATAGATTTACAACCAACCATCGGCCCGGAGAAGAAACACCGACAGGGGGCGCACCGCCGTTCGGGACTTGCAAGGAACAGCGGATCAACAGCAAGCGTTCGCCGCCTAGCGCCCTGTCACTTCCGGGACGGTCCGTCAACATCGTCACACACGTCGCGGCGATGACCGCCCGCCCGAACTCGCCGAGCTTCGCTCCCGTCTCGGGATGAAACTGCGGCGACTCTCCTGTCGCTAAGAACTCGTCACCAGGGGGATAAATCGCCGTTTGGCAGCCTCCTTCAGAGTTCTCCGGACGGGCCAGCCTACCTGCGGCACCGATTGACAGGTGACAGCCTCGGATCTGAGAACGTGGAGAGTGTATTCTGACACGAAGCCAGCCCCAAAACACACGACATCAGCACCTTCGGCGCAGCCACTTGGTCGGCAAACCTGCTCCACTGCGGACGTTGGACATTTTACCCGAAGTCGACATGGAGGACGATGCGAACGATGTACGGATCGCACAGCCGACTGAAGGACTTCCGATCGAGGCTTGATTGCTCTCGAATTGCACGCAGCGCCGTACAACGTGTGTGTGGTGTCTTGCTCTCTGAAACTCTTGCATCCGCCCGCCGGGATCTGCGTAGCGCGGCAAAAGCAACAGTTGGCACATTATTAACGGGACAATACTGGAACGATTCTCCACAGGTCTGACGCCATCTGCCTGTTCATCTACCGTGTGAAACTCCCCTACAGACCTCTACTATAAAGTCATAAGGTAGAGTCCGATAGCTGTTCAGTAATTAATTTACGTAGTTGTGCCAGTGTCGATATTATATGGAATTAATCCAGAAGTAGTGCAGTATAAAAATTTGTCTAGCAGTAATATAGTCTGTGTACTGCTTTAGTGGAAAGTAGTATAAAGTACTGTTTCTCAGGCGTCAGACGGCTGCTGACATCTGAGGAAACTAGCGATTACGTACTGCGTTAAAAATAGCTCGCGGAAGGTCGCGCAGCAGTGTTGCAAAAAAACACACGCGAAAGACAGCAATTTCGGAGCAACAGCAGTCGAAGCTGTTTGCGTCTTCCAACAGAGCTGCTCCTGGATGGTAGTGTTCTTGAAATCTGACGCGAAAGGTGACTTTTAATCCGTGTGCTGAATCGAAGTAAATGTCATTGTTTTACTTAGCAGTTTAACGAGTAAATAGAAGACAGACGAGCTTGTTTCGTATGCAGTGAGTGTGGAATGACGGAAGCGCACGAGTTACGAAGATAAAGCTGCTGCTGTCAAAACTGACGTCTTTGTCTAAACTGGTGTTTAAAAGTTGTCTGACATTTGTTGTGCCATAAAACAGGTGTATCACTAGTAGCAGTGAAAACAATTCGACGTAATCTGACTACTTGTCTGTGCAGGGTAGTAGCATATTTTAGGGTAAAAAAAAATAGTACGCTGCCTGTGTCGGAAGGAATATTTCTCCTCGTGTGTCAACAGACCAGAACGGTGAAATATATATATAGAAAGTGTGCCCTGGAGCGCAAGACACCTGTCGCGTTTATCGGGAGATATAACTGTCGGAGCAACTTGGCAGCAGGTCCGGGAGAAGACAAGAAGAAACGAAGAGAGCGGCGGTGAAGACGACGACGACGACGACGACGCGCGGTGACCACGCTACTCGGCCGTCAGCTGTTTTCCAGGGACGCTTCCAGCTCCAGAAGAAGGGGGAGCGGCCGGCGAGAGGGAAAATTTACGACCCACCGGGCGATCAATTATTGTCCGCGACTGGAGGCCAGCCCTACGTGCGTGCGTGCGTGCGCCGCTGCGTAGCGCTTCCAGCACGCGCCGCGCCGCTGCCAGGCGACGGGAAAAGCGGAAAATTGCGCCCAGGTGAGTTTCACCGCCCCCAAGTACCTGTCTGTTTTCATATCAACACCCTCATTATTTTTTAATTTTTTCGTTAGTCAGCCATTCAGAGACCCCCGACTATGTTAAAGTCATGACAACTGCTGTCAGTTTTTTCTTTTTTTTTCCTTCGCTTAAACCGAATGTTTTTCATTATTGTGTAGATCTAGTAAGGTTTCCATCCGAACGTTTGGCACCATTAGCTCATTTGTCGTCTCCTAAACACCCCGAACATCACTACAGCTGTTCTGAAGATATTTCGCTTTTTGCGCCTTTAGCTTCTCTACATTTTTTCTGACGTTCCTGTACCTCTCTATTCTTCTGTTCAGTTTGCATGGAATGTGTTTCGAGACATTCATACTTCCTGGCTGTCAAATCGAACTCTAAGCGCATTGTGTGTGAGATTTTTTTTTTCTATTTTTGAATGTATTCCTTGTCTGGACATTTTTATATAGATCTTGTTTTTTATAAATTGGAACCTATATAAAGTGTGGCACACTTCTCATTTTTTCTTTCTAATTTATTGCGTTAGTATACATCCCTTTATTTACTTCGTTAGTCAACCATCTAAGGTCCACGAGAACTGTTATGACAGTTGTCAGTTTTCTTTTTTTTCGTTTAGTCACATGTTTTCCGTTAATGTGGTGCGCCTAATATGGTGTTCATTTAAAGTTTTGGCACGAGTAGCTCATACCTCGTCTCTGAAAGAGACATACGTCACTACAGCCGCGCTGAAGATATTTCGGTTTTCTGCGTCTATCTTCTCTATCCATTTCCCGTAGGCCTTTTCTGTCGTTCATGTACCTCGCTATTCTTGTTTTCGGTTTGTAATCAAATGTGTTGTCGTTGCTTTTCATCAGGTAGGAGTTTTCTGTCTCCTTATGTGGCTATAAAATCAAACTCTATCTTTTTGCATTTTCTTTGTAATTGTTTCTTTTTTCCTATTTTAGAATTGATATGCCTTGTTTGGTCTTTGTTATACAGATCCTACATTCATAGCATGGCATCTATGTAACTTGTAACTTTTTCTCTCTTTTTCTGTCCAATTTATTGCCTTAGTAGACAGCTCTTTATTTACTTCGTTATTAGTTAAACATCTGCGGATCCCGGTATGCGTATAACTGTTAAGACTATAGCTGTCAGTTCTAATTTTCGCTCACATGTTTTTCATTAATGTGATGTATCGAGAACGATGGTCTTGTGAACATTAGGCACGGGTGGCTTATTTCTCGTCTCTTGAAAGGCCTAAACGTCATTACAGCTGTTCTACAGATATTTCCATTTTGTCTGTATTTAACTTTTCCGCCAGTTTCATCTAGGTCTTTTCTGACGTTCAAGTAACTCGATATTCTGTATTTTCTGCTTCAAGTTAAATGTCTTAAGATTCGTTTCATTGATTAGGAGTCATTAACAAAAAAAGTTGGAAATAAAATCGAACCACACCTTTGTGCATCGTGTCTGTAATTTTTTCTACTTTAGAATATGTTTCTTTGTTGGACTTTATTTCATATAGATCACGTTTTTATGATTTGGATTCGGTGTGTAGTGTAAAATCTTTATCCCTTTGCTTTCTAGGTTATTACGCAAGTAAACATTTATTTATTTACATCGTTAGTCAACCCTCTAGAGACCACGATAACCGTGTAGCTTTTATGACAGCTGTTGCCAGGTTTTTTTCCGTTTAAGCCACATGTTTTGCATTAATTTACTGTACCTAGTACGGTGTTCATCAGCAAATTTCCCACCAGAAGCTCAATTTTCGTCTCTGAAAATCCTGAACGCAACCACAGCTGTTGTAAAAGATATTTTGGCTTCCTGTGTATTTAGCTTTTCTCCCCATTTCCTCTGCATTTTTTCTGACGTTATGTACCTCGATTTCCATGTTTTCGGATTCAAGCCAAATAAGTTTCGTTAATTTGAAGTCATTCATATTATGTTGTAGTAACATCGAACTCTGTGCACTATGTCTGTAATTTTTTTCTATATTAAAACGTATTCATTTTTAGACCCCGTTTTTATTGCCGTATTTATTGCAACATCTTTCTCTAGTTTCTTTCTGACTTATTGCGGCAGATGCGTATAGACTTCGTTGGTGTTTATGGAAAAACAAATTTAACAGTAAAGGTTTCGTGTGATTTAGACAGCTGTCAATCATCGTTCTTCCAGCTGTTTGCCTGTAATCCATATGTCCAGATATTTAAAACTATTCACGCGTTTTATTGTTCCGAATCTTGTTTCTAGCTGAGCTGTATTGTCATATTTGACATTACGCCCGTTTTCTACAAAACGTGTTTCCAATCCAGTTTGTTCTGCTGTGTCTTTTGTCCATTAATTTGTTTTATTGCTATTTCTAACTCTCCTGTCATTATGGTTGTATCATCTGCAAACAGGCTACTTCCACACCTCTCTTTGTGGTACTAGCCGTTAAAAATTGAAATAGGTTCCGAAGTTCGTTTCTTCCGCCGTTCTTGCAATTTTTTCTCATAAGCAACTGAACAACAGCGGCGAGGGTTTGTCCCAGTTTGGAATGCCAATTTCGACTTCCCATCACCATTATTATTACTACTATTATTACTATTTATTACCAGTTTACGTCAATGCTCTGTCAGGATTGGCTGGACTGCGTCAGAATTATATTAAACTACAATAATAATACAACAATGAAACAGATCTTGTAACAACCTTGAAATACAATATCAGTGTTATTGTTAGTGCCATAGCGCAGAGTCGCAAATCTGGTATGATTGTTCTGTCAGCAGAAAACAAAAATTCAGACACAGAGCGTTAACATTTTTCTGTTTGACAATACGAGTTCTTTTCTTTGAACAGCTCTGCTGGAAAGGAACTGAAGAATGGTAGCACACTATTTTCTAATGCCTCCATTAGTAAACTACCTAGTATCTTACTTAGTCTATCGACATCTTGGTGTGTCTAGATTGTCGTTATTCCATATTTTGCGATGGTCAATAAGGAGTTTCACGCTGAAAGTGTCAGCTTTACGTGAATGAGGCAGTTCAACTCATGTTATGAGCAGTCCAGCAAAGATTTTCTTCCTCTTAGATGTAATGATCTTTACTCTTGTATTCAGTAGGAACAGCTTATTCCTGAGCAAATTAAACACACTCACCAACTAGAAGCCGATGTTTCGTGCCGTGACAACAAGTAGATGAAAAACGCAGCAATGTGGCATACCTCAAATCATTCATAATTAGTGTCACCACCCACAATCCCAGTACTGCAGACGCTTAATACATAATCTAGTGGCACTAGAAAATTTCTAGTAATGAACTATCATTACTTAAACAATGGCCCAAATCAACTTTTATTTATTTTTTAGAAATCTTCCGTTACAGTCAAATTAAGAATCACGTACAACCTGCTGAATTAGCTTTATGAATCTCCGTTATTCATGTGTCCACATACTTCCTTCATTTTTTCGCTTGAGTCGTATGTATGTGTTAGTCGTTCGTTGATGTTTTCACCTCTTGTTTTTGATTTCTTAATTTGGTTCGTATTCGATATTAAACAGTAGAGGGCTGAAGTGTTCAATTTTAGGGTTAATGACAACTTTACTTTTGTTGTAGGTTTGTCGTCATTGTCTTGCCCTCGGAATAACCAGAAATTAATAACTAAGCCAATTTTCTTGTCAGCCATCTAGGACTCAATCTTTCGACATACGTATAAAATATATTAATTTTTTCCCACATGATAATATTTTTCCACATTAACTCTTACTTTAAATGCTATTCCTGTTGTTCTATTGCCTTGTATGTGCCTCAAAATTTTTATTCCTTATGCCTTCATTTTTTTATGGATCCTAAAATTAGTGTTTAAGGTACATGCATACACCCTATGTGAATTATTATCTTACAGCCTCAAACATTACTCTGTTTGGCACACCTATAAAATTTTGTAGCGGTCATTGCATACTGAAAGGTAGATATTTGTCGACACATTTTCACGTAAAATGTCACCACAAACCACAAACGCCAGTTCGAATATTTTCGTAGTACGCAAGAGTTAATACGAAGAATGGCCTGTGTTTCATACTCAAAACTGCCGTATTTTGTAATGTTTTCGGTTCTTTCGCATAATGGCAAATGTTTATAACACAGCAGCGACCGATTTCTTTTTTCTTTAAGTTCAGTTTCGTCCTCAAAAGCGTGCGACGGCTCTTTCCAGCAAGTGAACCACGTACGTTGAAACGATTTCTCGGAAAGATCGTCAACTTGATTGCGGCCAGTGACACGATATTGCGAAACAAATTCGCTGTAAAAGCAATTGCCCTGATTTAATATAAAATAGAAAAGAAGGCACTGCGAAATAATGCTTGTACGGTCATCTCGGAGTTGGTTTCACTTTCTTACGACAAGCAGACTGGAAAGAAAGCATTGATTATAGAATGGTTTATTAAAACAGAATTTTTTTTATTCGCTGTCCAAAGAGTCGGATCAGCGAATGTTCACGCCGACTTCTTCTTTGTTGTCTGCTGCGAGGAAAATCTCCTCGGCTGACACTTGCAGATTAAAAAGTTTCTAAGCTACTACCATCTGTTCCTACAATATTTCGCTCTCTCTCCCTCTCTCTCTCTCTCTCCCTGGACAAAACCATGATAACCGCATCAAGAGCACAAGTAAATTTTGACGCATCAAAATAGTTCACACAGCCCACAATAAAGTACCAGGTTCCATCTCAGCGCGTCAGTTTCCAGCGGCGCTACCACTAATGTTTTGACGCGCATGTTCTTCAGGATGTTACTCTTGTAAATATCACCATGGAGTGGTGAGCCTCCTAGCTTGAGAAAAACTAAATATTTCAAGGAAATAATTCGTGGGTAGCGATTCGCTCTCCTACGATTATCATTACGGTCGCAGCTACAAGCCACAGGATAAAAAGTATTAAAAGTTTTTCGCAATGTTGTGAACGTTTCTAGTGTTTTTTCTCACATTTTCATGTACGCCACCATTCTGTACCCCTTTAATCTAATTTCTTCGAGTGGCTATACACTTTCAGTTAAATTTTGTAGTGTTTTGTCTGAAAAGGAAAAAAAAATGTAGACTGCGAAATTATTCTCCCTTGCTCTGTATCAGTTCCGCTAATTTTGCACAACTCTCTACAAATTATTTCATCTAGGCCGTCTGTCTGTATCTACTTTTTTTAATTAATGCTTTTCATTCATTCGAGCTTTATCCCTGAACACTGTGCGAACGTAGACTTTTTCGTGAATGAATCAGTTTATTCTCTCGGCAGCGTGGCTTGGAGTTTTTTTCTATACTCTTCTAAAGAAAATTTCGTTAACTGACATTATTAAACGACAATTGATGCCACCTCTGAACAGTTACAGTTAGAATACGAAGAGGCTACAATGACTGACCGTAGCATTATGGACAGTACAATCGCCAGTGCAAACTGCGTGCTTAATCACTCCGCAACACCATGCTCTGTATAAACGTCGGTGTGAACTGCGCATTTGATACGGTTCATCATACACATATGACGTCACACGTGATAAATGGTGCCGCGTAGCTGAGAGTACAGGAACACTCCTTTGTGCCTGCCAAGCGTCACTAAACTCACAGTTTGCGGGCCACAAAAGTCTTAGTGTAATTCGCTGTTTTCAGATAAACCCCAATAGAATAACGTAGAACCTGTAACACATAATTTGCGTTAGTTTCAACTTTATAATTACGGTTGTCACAAGGAAGGTTTATTCTATTTTTTAATTACATTTTATTCCACACTATAGTACGACAACTTTTTCATAACAATTATTTAAATGAACTTAATTCATCTGCAATATCACTTTCCACTCCGGACGCTCAAACACTGTAAATAACGACTTGTTTATACGTTTTCAACAACTTAAACCGCAATACATTAATTAACAACAACCGTCAAGGGTCTTTAGGTTGAAGACATAATGCAAGTGAAAAAGAAATGTGTTTAAAACAGGTGGTTGATGATGTGACTAGGCTCGAAACGTTTACTGCTAATTTAAAAGAAACTCGAGAAATTTTGAAGCTGCAAATGTCTTAAACTGAACGCAACAAAGCACGTTTCTCTCTCTCTACTGCCGAATAGTATAGAATATTTCCTCTCTAAGACAGAAGTTAGAGTTACTTCTATCCTCGTCTTGATTTAAAGCTGTAATTCCACAACTGACTTGTGGGTTACAAACGAGCCGTATTATTTTTCTTAATGTTATTCAACACCTCATCTGCTGCAACCTTTTACGGCAGGAGGCTATTGTCTGACATCTCCCTAGGATTACTTTAGTTTTGCAAGGTGTTTCGTTTCTGTGGCTTTATTGCAAAGAATGTTAACCACTCTGTTTACAGGGATGTGAATGACGAATGACTCATTTCATTGGAAAATAAAAGGAATTTCGACTGCGGATATCGTTTGTCAGGACTGAGATATATATTTCCCTTTCCGTTCAAGCGGTTTTTGTTTTGCGTTGTTTCGTCGTATCCTATATTTATATCCGTTCAAAAATGGTTCAAATGGCTCTGAGCACTAGGGGACTTAATTTCTGAAGACATCAGTCCCCTAGAACGTAGAACTACTTAAACCTAACTAACATCACACACATCCATGCCCGAGGCAGGATTCGAACCTGCGACCGTAGAGTCGCGCAGTTCCAGACTGAAGCGCCTAGAACCGCTCGGCCACTCCGGCCGGCTTTACATCCGTATCCAGCAAACAGTCGCGAAGTGCATTTCTTTCGCCATCCCCAGGGGAACGATAGATAACAGGCAGTAGTATATTCCTAAATTCTTTGCCTAACACTGGTTTTGGAAACTTGATGGGCTTCCGTGGAGCAGTTTACGCGAATCTCTAAGTCCCTGAGTATTCACGCTTTTCAGCATTTATGCCACGCTCTATCGTGGGTCAAACAAACAAGTAATCATTCGTGCTGCCTTTTTTTTTTTCTCATCAGTCTTTGTCGGTTCCGATGTGGCGCGCCACGAATTATTCTCTCGTGCCAACCTCTTCATCTCAGAGTAGCACTTGCAACTTGCGTACTCAGATATTTACTGGAAGCGTTCCAATCTCTGTGTTCCTCTACAGTTTTTACCCTCTACAGCTCCCTCTAGTACCACGGAAGTTATTCCCTGATATCAAGACATATCTATCTTCCTCTCTCGAGGCAGATTAAAACTGTGTGCCGGACCGAGACTCGAACTCCGGACCTTTGCCTTTCGCGGGCAAGTGCTCTACCGTCTGAGCTACCCAAGCGCGTTTCACGCCCCGTCCTCACAGCTTTACTTCCACCAGTACCTCGTCTCCTACCTTCCAAATTTCACATGAGCTCTCCTGCGAACCTTTCTGAGCTAGCACTGCTGGAAGAAAGAATATTGCGGAGACATGGCTTAGCCTGGGTGATGTAGAGAATGATATGTTCTCTCCGCTGCAGAGTGAAAATCTCATTCTGGATCCTCTCTCCACTTCTGTGTTTCCCATACGTTCTTTTCTTCGCCGATTCTGCGGATAATTTCGTCATTCCTTATCTTACTAATCCACGTAATTTTTCAACTATCTTCTATAGATGAAAGTTTCGTCCATAATGGGCGTCATTGAGTGTTGCGACTGTTGATCAGTACAAACAAAACAGTTTCTGCGTCAGTCATTTATTTTCCCACAACGCGTTTCGGTGGTTCACACCATCATCTTCAGGTGGAGAACTTTTTTTTTTACATTGGTGGTGCTGGTGAAGAGTGCAGACGTCTTTTCACAGTCGCAGACCAAGGGCAATGTAGGATATTAGCAAAAGACGCAATATAACCTACACTGCCCTTGGGCTGCGACTGTGAAAAGACGTCTGTACTCTTCGCCAACACTTACCATGTAAATGAACAATTCTCCACCTGAAAATGATAATGTGAACCATCGAAACGATTAGTGGCAAAATAAACAAGTGATTGACGCAGATACTATTTGTAAACTTCTATTGCACTACATCTCGAACATTTGTCTTCTCCTTTTCCCTTCATCTGTGGTTCACCACGAAACCATGCTGTGCTCCAAAAGCACAGTCTCAAAAAATTTCTTGCTCGTATTAAGGCTTATGTATGATATTAGCAGACTTCTCTCGGCCATTAATGCCCTCTTTGGCTTTGATAGTCTGCCTATTGTGTCGTCTTTTCTTCGACTGTCATTGTTATTTTTCTTCCGAGGTGGCAGAACTGTTTAATTACGTCTAGTTCGTGGTCCCCAACATCGATCAGACGCTTATTGTCTTCTTGTTTCCTCTATTCCTCATTACTGTCGTTTTTCTTCGGTTTACTCTGAATCCATATTTACTGCTCATTAGAGCTTCCATTCCTTTCAATAGCCGGCCGAAGTGGCCGCGCGGTTCTGGCGCTGCAGTCTGGAACCGCGAGACCGCTACGGTCGCAGGTTCGAATCCTGCCTCGGGCATGGATGTGTGTGATTTCCTTAGGTTAGTTAGGTTTAACTAGTTCTAAGTTCTAGGGGACTAATGACCTCAGCAGTTGAGTCCTATCGTGCTCAGAGCCATTTGAACCACTTTGAACCTTTCAATACATCCTGTGACTCTTATTGACTTTCACTGAGGACAGCAATGTCATCAGCGAATCTTGTCATTGACATCCTTTCACTCTCAGCTTCAGTGCCAGTCTTAAACTTTTCCCACTCCTGCACTTCTCATAGACTGTACAGTAGAGACGAAAGACTACATCCGTGTCTTAGACCCTCTTTAATCCGCATTTCGTCCTTGATCTTTCATTCTTATAGATCCCTCTTGCTTCTTGTATACACCGTATTTTATCTGTGTACAGCTGACTCCCTTCTTTGTATATGCCTTAAATGATCCATTTTAATTGGGTCAAACACACTTGAGGAATATTCAAGTTTTAATGACTTAGTACTTGATTGATCTCATTACTCTCTGTAACGATATTTTATGCTCAAAGATGGCTGATTTGTGTTTTCATAGCGTCCCACCAATGAACCGAAGTCTGTCACCAACTTTGCCTACAACTGAAGCTATGCGATCATTCCGCTCCATATCCTCAAAACTAGCTAGGTTTTTGTATGATTTGATGATCCTCACGTTTCATTGTCGTGTGACATTATTGATGCGCATGTACTGTCTTTATATGTTAAACAGTGGCCGAACAAGCCGGCCGCTGTGGTCGAGCGATTCTCGGCGCTTCAGTCAGGAACCGCGCGACCGCTACGGTCGCAGGTTCGAATTCTGCTTGGGGCATGGATGCGTACGATGTCCTTAGATTAGTTAGGTTTAAGTAGTTCTAATTTCTAGAGGACTGATGATCTCAGATGTTAAGTCCCATAGTGCTCAGAGCCATTTGAACCATTTAGTGGCCGAACAGCTGTTTACGTCAGTCTGGCGCAACAGTTATTTGCACCAAAGTTCCCAGTCGCTGTCGTAATTAATTGCATATCAGTAAGAAATTTCGTGAGACCAGCTAAATTTTGCGAACGAGACTCGTTGGATCGTCTGTGACTCAGACTGTATCGGAGCAAATAATTACAACAGAGAAAAAGGTTTCGATATTTCGATCCCCGAGAAATGATTACGCAATAACAAGACAGTCATTGCAATGTCAATTGCAGAGTTTTTTTTATTAATACTGGACGAAGTAATATCGGTATTTGTTTTGTCACATCACCCAAGCAGGTCCGTTAAAGACATTTCCGAATAAATTCTAACAGAGCCATGCCTGTATAATTGCTCTAGAGAAACCAGGCAAGTAATATCATCGACTCGGAGCTATCTCCCAACAAGTTTTTTTAAACGTCATTTCGGGGTGCAACACGAATATGATTACGTTAATTTTAGGTACACAGGTTTTTGTGTAATTCTTTTTCGTGCTGCAATGACCTGGAGATGCAGCATCTTCGAGTCTATCCATTTACAGTATGTGGCAATTCGGCACTGAACTGGCACTTTTTGAATGCTTGTGTATGCTGTGCATCAGGAGCAGTTACGGGCAACTATCAGATTGGAAGTTAGAGCTCTCCACTAATTAATTATAGTGGAATTACAGTGTTATTGATTTTGTGAATTGGAATTGTACTATGACACCGAAGACTAGTTCTCGGGTTCTGTGCGGTGCTTCCAGATGAAAAAATGTGCATTACTTCGTTCTGTGTAAATTAACGCTCTGTCACTGAATAACTAGTTGAAAAATTACAGCCGGACGAAGTGGCCGTGCGGTTCTAGGCGCTGCAGTCTGGAACCGCGAGACCGCTACGGTCGCAGGTTCGAATCCTGTCTCGGGCATGGATGTGTGTGATGTCCTTAGGTTAGTTAGGTTTAACTAGTTCTAAGTTCTAGGGGACTAATGACCTCAGCAGTTGAGTCCCATAGTGCTCAGAGTCATTTGAACCATTTGAAACATTACATCCGAGCAATCTAAACCTCTCGTTGCATTATTATTGTTGACAAAGCGAAGAAAATTACTAGTACTAGAATCCGAGTACTCCTAATAATTCAGGTCAGTTTTACGCGTACATCAAATATCGCTAAACAATCGTATTTGTAGATTCTTCTTTGCGAATTTGCGTACAGTACGGAATAATTAGTGCCCGGTATATATGGCGCTACTCTTCACTGATGGTGTAAGGAAGTCAGCCACAGTCTACTAGAACGGAAACAGCGACACATATTCCTGTCGGAATATATCATTTATCATTCTTTACTATGAGGGGTAAATATTCTGGATTGTCAACGTCGGTGTCTAATGATGGCTTTGGAAAATAAAATATTGTTGTTTGATGGTATCGTAAGCGGTCGCCAGTTTATCAACATTTGTGTGTCCTCACTCGAAACAATAATAATCAAGAAAATGCCATTCGCTTATAAAGGTCCAGAAAATTACAGTGTGAATCTTTGTTACTGGTTTTCTAACAGATTCGAAAATTTAACTTTCTCTTTTCGGCGAAATGAGCTTCACTGACGTCTTAAAACGATGTGCCTTCCCAGGTCTCGCGAACCAAGACAAGTCAGGACTCACAACGTCTTCATCAGTCGAGAACATTCACCCGTAAACGTCCCTGTATTGCTTATTGTTTGATGGCAATTAAAGGGCTTCCAAGTACACTGTAGGTGGTAGACAAAACGACAAAAGTATTTTACTTTGGAACTGGTCCATTACAGAATCGTGTAGTAGTCAAAATAATGCATGGGAACAATAAAGAGGTGCCTCAAATTTAGCTGCTAAGGCAGTGACATGAAAGGCACGCAATACATCAGACTTGGGGGAAAACTATTTCCGAACACGGCTTGAAAGCGGGCAACGTCTTGATGGACTCTACATAAGTGTGCAAAGTATTGAGTTGGTTTCAAGCACCGGCAGTCACAGAGATATTCCCGCAGACAGCGTACCGTAGATCAGAAGGAGCTGTTACTGAAGCGACGACAGACTTAGGAACAATAACCGTAATTTGTCTTCAGAAGAGTGAGGGAAAATTATGCGCCCCGCTTCACTGTGAAGTTTTACCTTGCCGGAGGTCTTCCGACATGAATTAGCTTCTAGAGGACACCTCTTGTCTCCAGAAGTCATTATTAGTATTTTAGCCGCTACCTGTTAAATTATGGTTGAATCATTTTGCATTAAGCGCAGTGACATTTTGCACTGAATAGATCTGTTTTCGACCGAGCGAGGTGGCGCAGTGGTTAGCACACTGGACTCGCATTCGGGAGGACGACGGTTCAATCCCGTCTCCGGCCATCCAGATTTAGGTTTTCCGTGATTTCCCTAAATCGTTTCAGGCAAATGCCGGGATGGTTCCTTTGAAAGGGCACGGCCGATTTCCTTCCCAATCCTTCCATAACCCGAGCTTGCGCTCCGTCTCTAATGACCTCGTTATCGACGGGACGTTAAACACTAACCACCACCACCACCACCACCACCACCACCATCTGTTTTCAGATGTACTTCCGACGGAAAAATGCGTGCATCCTGTTGTTCTGTAATTGCAGAGACTTCATGTACAACGATGTTTCCGAATATTAAAGTAAAAAAGAAAAGGTGCTTTGCGATTGGTGCAAGAATTTGTGGACTGGTATGCTTCATTCCCAAAGACACACACACACGACACAACACACACACACACACACATGTGGAACCATGCTACAAACTCACTAGTTCTTTCGACGGATAACATTTTCCTTCCTTCGTGATTTTATAGATCCATACTGGGTTTTCTCAAACGTCATTGACATCTTTTCCCGTCATAATTTCTCAGAACATGGTCCACAACAAAGTTGTAATGAAAAGAAAAAAAAAGTGTCTAAGGACAGATAAATGTAGCGACTTCGGTATTGATTGCAGCCGCATCTAATTTTTCAAAAGCTTTCTCGTTCGAGACTAAAGTTGAGATTTATGGTTACCGATACAATCAGCTCCATCTAATTCTAGTATTAACAAAGTTATATTCTACCGTTAGAAAATTTTTTCACGTTAGTTGCTGTGAAATTAAGTCTGATGCGTCTATATTAAACGCTTATTTGAACAGGTTTTTTTACAGCACCCCTCGTTGAGAAGACTTTTATTTTTTTTCCTCTCTCAAACATAAGCTAATTCACCGGAGACCTACATCCAGGGCTCAATACCTTTTGATCAATAGTCTAAAACGCCATGAGACCAATAGCGAAGTTCACCCGCATTCGGGAGAAAAAGGGCTCTAAAATGAGAGGCATATGTTCTGCGTGATGATAATTAAAACAAGACATTTCGCAAACAAATTTTACAATGGCATTTTAGACACAATCCTCTGCCCTAATCAACAGGTAATTTTTCTGTTTACTTTGAAAATACTAGTAATTGTTAAACGTCAGTGCCATAGTTCTGTTAAAAAGGTTTCAGTAAATCAGCGTATGAAACAAAAAATGTTATTGTAATATTCGTTAGCGGGCCAGTGGTACTCACTGAACTGGGTGCTTATCCTCAACAGTAAGAAAATTAAGCGTTAGTTTTTGGCCTTGTATGTGACATGTGCTCATTTTTTATTTCTCAGACCGTAGAAAGATGACCCCGATTAAATGAGATCAAAAATACGCGGGTTATATAATAACTGGAATAGGGTAGCTGTCATCCAGCATTCATCTTGATTAGTTACTAATTAAACAGCAAGTAATGGACAAATTTTAATACTTTTTTATCATCTTCAGTTTTCTGCTATATTAGCAGGTCCTTTGCCTCTCCATTTTCTGCGATCCATTGCTTCCTTCTTAAGGCTGCTGTATGTTGTACCGTCCATCACGTCATCCAGTATCTGGAATCTCTTCCTTCCTCGCTTCCTTTTCCCTTCTACATAACCTTCTAAAACTGTTTTTATCAGTCCGTCATTCTTTCTTAATATACGCCCAACCCAATTTCTTTTTCTTTTTTATTGCATCTAGTAACTGTCTTTTCTCTCCCACTCTTCTCAGTACCTCTTCATTTTTTACTCTGCCCATCCAACTTATTCTTTCCATCCTCCGCCATGTCCACATCTCAAAAGCCTCCAGCCTTTCTCTGTCTTTCTTCCTCAAAGTCCATGTTTCAGCGCCATACAGAACACTCCATACAAGACATTTTATGAGTCTCTTGCTGAGTTCTCTGTCCAGACCGCTGCAGAAAATTCTCCTTTTTTTAAATAATAGATATCAGCAAAGCCATTTAACAGATCTTCACATATTTGTTCTTTTCGTTGCTGGATCGTGTCTCGCAATAGTACATTGATTTCATCTGTCCTCTTGACCATGGAGAGAAGATGCCAACACTGTTCTCATTTGCCAGCCATGACGAAATATTTGAGAACATTGCAATACTCCTTTTTGCGTCACGTCAAACATCCTTCTTGTAATACAAACCTATGAGATCATTTCACTTCATATCATGACAAATTGTTAGTCTGGAGCACTTGCGTGAGTCGACAGGTACCAGTTGCGACTTATTGATATTGTAGCCACAGTACAAAATACTCTTGCCTCCTACTGAATTGCAGTATTTTACATTTCTGAACATTCAAAGCAAATTACCAGTCTTTGCACCACTTTTAAATTCCGTAGGTATCCGAACCATTATTGGCGCAGCATTACACACGTAGTATTGCATTATAGATAAATGCACCATCTGCAAAAAATTTGACGATAGAGCCTATATTGAGACAAGGTCTTTAATACACAACATGAACAGTAAGATTCCCAACCAATTTTCCTTGCGCATCTCTACTCATCTGTCGACAACTCCCAGTCCAAAATAAAGTGCTGCATTCTCCCCACCGCTGTCCAGGACGTCTCCATACACACGTCTGCTGGTCATCAGGGCTCAGCTGGAAGCGAGACTCACCACTGAAGGCAATCCTACTGCAGTCAGTGAAATTCCAGGCCGAAGACGCGCCTGCAGAGGCCCCCGACAGAGGTGGGATACCAACTTGTCTGTCGTCCGCCATACGGCCGGATGGTCTAGAGTGTCATTTCTTTTCGAAATCGGACCCCTTCATTTGTCATCCACGGCAGTCTTACAGTACAGCGGTGTGTCGACGACGTTCTACGCCCCGTTTTCTTGTCCTTCATGCCAAGCCATGTTGATCTTATATTTCAGCAATATAATGCCCGCCCTCTTAGTAGAAGCCATCTTGGGTTTATATTTCAGCAAGATAATGCCCGCCCTCTTTGTGGAAGGCACCTTGGGCTTATATTTCAGCAAGATAATGCCCGCCCTCTCAGTAGAAGCAATCCTGGGCTCATATTTCAGCAAGATAATGCCCGCCCTCTTACGGCAGTAGTTTCTACTGCTTGTCTTTGTGCTTGCCAGACGCGGATCTTTCCGCAGTTGAGATCATTTGGAGCATTATGGACAGGGTCCTCGAACTAGTTAGAAATTTTGATGATACAACTTGCCAACTGGGCAGGATTTGGCACGATGTCCCTCAAGAGGACATCAAACAAGTGTACGGATCAATGTCTAGTCGAATAACTGCTTGCGTTAAGGGCCAGAGTTGACTTGCTCAATTTGTGAAGCTCTTTCTCTTGAATGAATCATCCCATTTTTCTGAAATAGTGATCATTTCCTTGTTTGCACATGCTCCATACGTACGTCAGCCGGCCGGTGTGGCCGTGCAGTTCTAGGCGCTTCAGTCTGGATCCGCGTGACCGCTACGGTCGTAGGTTCGAATCCCGCCTCGGGCTTGGCTGTGTGTGATGTCCTTAGGTTTTTTTTTTTTTTTTTTGGTTTTTTTTTTTTTTTTTTTTTTTTTTTTTTTTTTTTTTTTTTTTTCGGTCATCAGTCTACTGACTGGTTTGATGCGGCCCGCCACGAATTCCTTTTCTGTGCTAACCTCTTCATCTCAGAGTAGCACTTGCAGCCTACGTCCTCAATTATTTGCTTGACGTATTCCAATCTCTGTCTTCCTCTACAGTTTTTGCCCTCTACAGCTCCCTCTAGTACCATGGAAGTCATTTCCTCATGTCTTAGCAGATGTCCTATCATCCTGTCCCTTCTCCTTATCAGTGTTTTCCACATATTCCTTTCCTCTCCGATTCTCCATAGAACCTCCTCATTCCTTATCTTATCAGTCCACCTAATTTTCAACATTCGTCTATAGCACCACATCTCAAATGCTTCGATTTTCTTCTGTTCCGGTTTTCCCACAGTCCATGTTTCACTACCATACAATGCTGTACTCCAGACGTACATCCTCAGAAATGTCTTCCTCAAATTAAGGCCGGTATTTGATATTAGTAGACTTCTCTTGGCCAGAAATGCCTTTTTTGCCATAGCGAGTCTGCTTTTGATGTCCCCCTTGCTCCGTCTGTCATTGGTTATTTTACTGCCTAGGTAGCAGAATTCCTTAACTTCATTGACTTCGTGACCATCAATCCTGATGTTAAGTTTCTCGCTGTTCTCATTTCTACTACTTCTCATTACCTTCGTCTTTCTCCGATTTACTCTCAAACCATAGTGTACTCATTAGACTGTTCCTTCCGTTCAGCAGATCATTTAATTCTTCTTCACTTTCACTCAGGATAGCAACGTCATCAGCGAATCGTATCATTGATATCCTTTCACCTTGTATTTTAATTCCACTCCTGAACCTTTCTTTTATTTCCATCATTGCTTCCTCGTTGTACAAATTGAAGAGTAGGGCCGAAAGGCTACAGCCCTGTCTTACACCCTTCTTAATACGAGCACTTCGTTCTTGATCGTCCTTAGGTTAGTTATGTTTAAGTAGTTCTAAGTTCTAGGGGAGTGATGACCACAGCAGTTAAGTCCCATGGTACTCAGAGCCATTTGAACCAATTTTTTTTTTGACACGAACTTCCACTACGCATTCTGCTTTGGTCGTTAATATACTCTACTGTCATTGCTTGTACCTACATTTTGTTACTGTATTTCGATTTGCCCGTAAAAAGAACACTCTCAATCTCACTTTCATCATTCAGATGCCACATTGCATAGCAGACAGCTCTCACCACACAGGCGGTTTTGGGGCTTAAAGTTTTAGAAAACGTTCTATAATCGGAGCAAAGCAGCACTCGGCATATAAAGTGCTAAAAATCAAATAAAAGCTGTCTAGATCGCGTTTTTGGGTTTTTAATCGATAGCAAACGGTGTCGGCCCTTTTCGCAGACCTACTTCAGGCTTTTCCCGGCAAAATCAGCAATAATAGCGGGGAAAACCATGAAGATGGTCTCGGGAAAGGGTCGAAACCGGTTGCTAACGAGTGAAAAACCTGAAAACGACATCGAGACTGTTCATTTGATTTTTAGAATTTAGGCTCTGGACGTGTAAACGAAAATGACCACTGCAAACATATCATACGAGAACAGAAAGCGAGGGGCGCTAAAGTAGATGCAGTTGACTCGGGTACCCAATTGAGACAAGAAATTCGATCGCGTAAAAGGGTCTTTAGAGAACCGCATCTGCATAAACGCCTCGGTCGGAGAACCGCTCGCTACTGGGTGGACCCACGCGCTCCTCAGAACTCGCCAGCGTTTAGCGGCGTGAAATACGGGCGCTCCCAGTGCGGCCGGACGGGGCTCGAACTGCGGTCTAAATCACCGCAAATTACACGCCGTCCTTGTCGGCAAGAGAAAAACAGGTGTGTAATCATGGACGGTCGGGTGGTGACACGCTACAGACGTACACTTAAATGCCTGACGTGTGTGCTGGTGAGGGCAGTAGCTCGTCACAGACCGCACGTCTTCTAGTCGCCTACTGTAACCCTCTCAGGTTCAACCCAAGGCCGTCATTAACTGCAGGTGTTGTGTGGTGGTCCAGCCATCCATCCATCGCTTTAACTTCTTACACGGTTCGCACTCGTTAATTTATAAAATAGGTCCAAGCAGAGCGCTACCTTTTCAGTCTCTTACTAGTTTCGCAAGAACTCTGCCGTCTTTGAGGAACAATTGGCAGATTCCATATTATTATTGTTGTTGTTGTCTTCAGTCCTGAGACTGGTTTGATGCAGCTCTCCATGCTACTCTATCCTGTGCAAGCTTCTTCATCTCCCAGTACTTACTGCAACCTACATCCTTCTGAATCTGCTTATTGTATTCATCTCTTGGTCTCCCTCTATGATTTTTACCCTCCACGCTGCCCTCCAATGCTAAATTTGTGATCCCTTGATGCCTCAAAACATGTCCTACCAACCGGTCCCTTCTTCTTGTCAAGTTATCCCACAAACTCCTCTTCTCCCCAATTCTGTTCAATACCTCCTCATTAGTTATGTGATCTACCCATCTAATCTTCAGCAATCTTCTGTAGCACCACATTTCGAAAGCTTCTATTCTCTTCTTGTCCAAACTGTTTATCGTCCACGTTTCACTTCCATGCATGGCTACACTCCATACAAATACTTTCAGAAACGACTTCCTGACACTTAAATCTATACTCGATGTTAATAAATTTCTCTTCTTCAGAAACGCTTTCCTTGCCATTGTCAGCCTACATTTTATATCCTCTATACTTCGACCATCATCAGTTATTTTGCTCCCCAAAGAGCAAAACTCCTTTACTACGTTAAGTGTCTCATTTCCTAATCTAATTCCCTCAGCATCCCGTGACTTAATTCGACTACATTCCATTATCCTCGTTTTGCTTTTGTTGATGTTCATCTTGTATCCTCCGTTCACGACACTGTCCATTCCGTTCAACTGCTCTTCCAAGTCCTTTGCTGTCTCTGACAGAATTACAATGTCATCGGCGAACCTCAACGTTTTTATTTCTTCTCCATGGACTTTAATACCTACTCCGAATTTTTCTTTTGTTTCCTTCACTGCTTGCTCAATATACAGATTGAATAACATCGGGGAGAGGCTACAACCCTGTCTCACTCCCTTCCCAACCGCTGCTTCCCTTTCATGTCCCTCGACTCTTATAACTGCCATCTGGTTTCTGTACAAATTGTAAATAGCCTTTCGGTCCCTGTATTTTACCCCTGTCACCTTTAAAATTTGAAAGATAGTATTCCAGACAACATTGTCAAAAGCTTTCTCTAAGTCTACAAATGCTAGAAATGTAGGTTTGCCTTTCCTTAATCTATTTTCTAAGATATTCATATTATTAGATTTGCAGAAAGCATTTGACGCGGTGCCCCATTGTAGGCTGTTAACGAAGGTGGAAGCACGTGGAATAAGCTCACAGATATGTGAGTGGCTGGAAGACTTTTTACGTAACAGAACCCAGTATGTTGTCCTCAACGCGCGAATGTTCATTAGAGACAAAGGTATTGTCAGCAGTGCCCCAAGGAAGTGTGATAGGACCGCTGTTGGTCTGTGTATACAAACAAAATGGCTCTGAGCACTATGCGACTTAACTGCTGTGGTCATCAGTCCCCTAGAACTTAGAACTGCTTAGACGTAACTAACCTAAGCACATCACACACATCCGTGCCCGATGCAGGATTCGAACCTGCGACCGTAACGGTCGCGCGGTTCCAGACTGTAGCGCCTAGAACCGCTCGGCCACTCTGCGTATACATAAATGATTTGGCGGACATAGTGGCCAGCAGTCAGCGGTTGTCTGCTGATGACGCTGTGGTGTACGGTAAGGTTAATAATTGACAACCAATGCTGTACAATCGCAATAAAGTCATGAGATGTTCAGTTGACTCTTTCCTTAGAACATGTTACGCGTTTCGGGATTACACCCATCTTCAGACGTCACAAACTTCAACTCCTTCCTAACCAACCAGGCGTACAGCCTCGACAACTCAAAGAAAGTGTCCAATAACATACGACTATAGCTGCGACAGAAGCAGTCTTGAAGCAGAGCGTAACATGTTCTAATAAGAGAGTCAACTGAACATCTCGTGACTTTATTGCGATTGTACAGCATTGGTTGCCAATTATTAACATAAAAATGATCGCAGGTCTCACACGAGATTTTTGAATAGGAAAAAGAATCCCGTAATGTTTGAATACTCCATTAGTAGTGTAGCGCTTGACACAGTCACGTCGATTAAATATTTGGGCGTAACATTGCAGAGCGATATGAAGTGGGACAAGCATGTAATGGCAGTTGTGGGGAAGGTGGATAGTCGTCTTCGGTTCATTGGTAGAATTTTGGGAAGATGTGGTTCATCTGTAAAGGAGACCGCTTATAAAACACTAAGTACTGCTCGAGCGTTTGGGATTACTATTAGGTCGGATTGAGGGAGGACATAGAAGCAGTTCAGAGGCGGGCTGCTAGATTTATTACTGGTCGGTTTGATCACCACGCGAGTGTTACAGAAATGCTTCAGGAACTCGGGTGGGAGTCTCTGGAGGAAAGGAGGCATTCTTTTCGTGAATCGCTACTGAGGAAATTTAGAGAACCACCATTTGAGGCTGACTGCAGTACAATTTTACTGCCGCCAACTTACATTTCGCGGAAGGACCACAAGATAAGAGAGATTAGGGCTCGTGCAGAGGCATATAGGCAGTCATTTTTCCCTCGTTCTGTTTGGGAGTCGAACAGGGAGAGAAGATGCTAGTTGTGGTACGAGGTACCGTCCGCCACGTGCCGTATGGTGGATTGCTGAGTATGTATGTAGATGTAGATGTCCTGTATATCGTTCAGCAAGGTGTCGAAGTTGAGTGACTGATACAAGATGACTTAGACAAAGTTTCTAGTTGGTGTGAGGAATGGCAGGTAGATCTAAATCTGGAAAAATGTAAGTTAATGTGGTTGAGTGGCAAGAATAAACTTGTAATGTTCGGTTAGAGTATTAAGTAATGTCCTACTTGACACTGTCAGCATGTTTAAATACATGGGCGTGTCGTTGGAAAGCGATAAGATGAAACGAGCATGTAGGGAATGTGAATGGTAGACTTTGGTTTATTAGGGAATTTCTGGAAAGAGTGGTTCACCTGTAAAGAAGACCGCATACAGGGCGCTGGTGCGACCTATTCTTGAGCACTGCTCGCGTGTTTGGGATCCGTATCAGTTCAGATTAAAGGCAGACATCGAAGCAAGGAAGGGCTGCTAGACTTGTTATCGGTAGGTTCAAACAAGGTGTTATTGAGATGCTTCGGGAACTCAGAGTAGAATCCCTGGAAAGAAAGTGACGTTCTTTTCGAGAAACACTATTGATAAAATCTAGAGAACCGGCATTTGAACATGATTGCCGAACGATTCTATTGCTGCCAACATACAATGCGCGTAAGGACCACGAAGATACGAGAAATTAGGGTTCATACGGAGGCATATACATAGTCGTTTTTCCCTCGCTCTATTTGGAAATGGAACAGGAAAGGAGATGACTAGTAGTGGTACAGGGCAGCCTCCACCACACACCGCACGCTAGGTTGCGGAGTATCTACACAGACGTAGGTAATATTTACAAGGGCTATTCGGAACATAATGGTCGATCGGTCGCTAAATGTAAACCACATGTAAATCCGATGAAGCTTCCCAACACAAGTGCCTCTAGTATGCCCGTAGATAGCGTCACGCAGGTCTTTTCAGTTCTTAGCGCACAGTGAGTGCGTAAAGATGCTTAGAACAATATTGTCTCTCGCCAGCTGTGGGCGCCTCCGAAAGGTTTCGCCTGATTTCGTGCAGCCCCGCATAACGTACCTGTCGTGCAGTTCCCTCTTCATGGTAATTCTCAGGCGCGCACTGCAGGGGCGATGACGTTCCTGCAGCGTTTTGTATGGAAAGTGTTTGATCACCTACCACACAGCCACACATCCCTGCATTAACCTTTGGCTATGAAGACAACATTTCGGTACAGATAATGACCTGGAGTCCAGTGCAGAAAATGTTCAGAAACCACAGCAGGCTACGACGAGGGCATTGGAAAGCTGGTGCCGCCGCTGTGGCCGAGCGATTCTAGGCGCTTCAGCCCGGAACTTTGCTGCTGCTATGGTCGCAGGTTCGAATCCTGCCTCAGGCATGGATGTGTGTGCTGTCCTTAGGTTAGGTTAGGTTAGGTTTAAGTAGTTCTAACTTCTAGGGGACTGATGACCTCAGATGTTAAGTCCCATAGTGCTCAGAGCCATTTGAACCATTCGGTACAGGTAACAGGACCCGCAGCACTCATCTCCTCCAAAAACTACGGTCCGGCGATAATCGATGCCGTCAACCCGCACTATATAGTCACCTTTGCAGGATGTAGTTGTACTGGTTGACATACGTGCTAATTTTCCGTTGTCCATATTCTCCAATTGCGCGTATTTGATATGTCCATGGAGACGGAAATGAGATTCGTCTGTTCACAGAATGTTCTGTGGTCACTCATTGTCCACCTCCACGCGGGCTTCCAGAAAAGACGTTTGTCTTGGTGGCAGGTCAGCAGGACGGAACTCCTGAACAGGGGTGATTTTGCATGTATATACAGGATGTCTCGTAGGATCTTATGCACTGTGCTTACGGACATGTCCAACGTTCGGTCATTTCCCTGTGCACAGCTTGCTTGCACACCACTGCTCGATCCCTCCTGTTGTGCTCTGGCCACATCAACTGACGTAGGATCAACTGCTTTGCCCCCTCTGGCGCATTGCACTTCAAAAGAACATGTCTTTCCTAATTTTGTAATAATTTTCTCCAGTTCCTTAGCAGACATTGGATCAATGCCTATTCACATACTCCTGAGTGTACGGAACTTCTGCAGGCCTACTGCCGCACAGTCACCATTCTTGTAAAAGGGCTTTACCAGCAGCGCGGGATCCTTCATGGAGACAGCCATATTGGGGGTCTCGGACACGAACTGAGGAACAGCCGTGGTTCAAAATGGTTCAAATGGCTCTAAGCACTATGGGACTTAACATCTGAGGTCATCAGTCCCCTAGACTTAGAACTACTTAAGCCTAACTAACCTAAGGACATCACACACATCCATGCCCGAGGCAGGATTCGAACCTGCGACCGTAGCAGTAGCGCGGTTCCGGAATGAAGCGCCTAGAACCGCTCGGCCACAGAGGCCGACAACAGCCGTGCGTCGCGTGTTTGTTCGTGTGCCTAATCTGACGATTACAACGCGATCTATTGGTAAAATTTTCGTTTTTCTTTTCATCATTTCATTCCATGATGTTTCCCCCTGCGTCAATTACATGCTGCTCACATTTGACGCCATTCTGAGCAGTGGTTCTCTTTCTGTAGAATTTTGAAATTGGATCTTTTAATTATGGATACCCTGTATTAATAATGAGCTACGAACGACGTGGTTATTAGAAAAGTAGCACGATCTACAAATTTGGGGAAGAATCAGAAAGAAAACCGGCCGCTTACTTTTAACAGAAACTGTCCTGGCGTTTGCCTCAAAGGATTCATGGAAGCCACGGAAAACGTGAGTACGGGTGATCGGGCATCGTGATTTGAACCACTGTCCTCCCGAAAGCAACTACAGTGTCTCATCACTGCATTTTTTTTGTTTATTTTAAGCAAAAGCAAAAATAAAAGCATTAAATATAATTGGAGTAACAGCTTGTCGAGCCAGCTTTGCAAGAGCTATTATGGTAAGCCTCCGAAAGTAGATCCTTGTAATCTAAATTGAGACTTAGATTACTGCCAAAATGTTCGTTTCCTCAACAGTAAGAAAACGCTTAACAACGAAAAGTAAAGAGGGAGAGGTATTTATATAAACTGCAAAAATATGGAGAGGTCCGGAGTAATGTTGTACATAAATGTAAACCACCCGAGAAGCACCGGTTGAAAAGCGTCAACTTGCAGGTATGTTTATCGTTATTATTCAAACCAAATGGCTCTAAACACTATGGGCCTTAACATCTGACGTCATCAGTCCCCTAGACTTAGAACTACTTAAACCTAACTAACCTAAAGACGACATACACATCCATGCACGACGCAGGATTCGAACCTGCGACAGTAGCAGCAGCGCGGTTCCAGACTGAAGCGCCTAGAACCGCTCGGCCACAGTGGCCGGCTCGTTATTAGTATTTTGCTTCCAGGAAAAGCTTTTATGTTCTGTCGATAGCTGGTCGTTACCCTATTTCAAACGTAATAGGATATTGGAACAGATGGTCATTTTGATGAGTAAACATTTCTGCAATCGCCAGAAGGGATATGGGACGTAAACAACAATAGGCAGGATCCAACGTGACCTGAACAATTACAAAATTAAATTGCTGTTTGTTGGAGGAGAAGAGAAATGTCCAGTATTTCCCCTCCTAATCACAATATCAGTTACCATGTATGTTGGTAAAGATCGACATTTTCTAGATTCCAGAGTCCCGTTGTCGCTTTCTTATTTTAATCAGTGAATGCATATTTCTGACGTAAGAGGCGGCAATATTCCCAGAGAAAGAATAAGAAGAACGTACGAAAACGGCAAGCTTATTTCATGTAACCTGTGTGGAACAGCGCGAAAACTAAATGAACCTTAGTCCCAGTGAACTGATTCGTTTATCTTAGAAGTCAGCACACGGCAAGTAATTAACGATGCTGTGAATCAGATTGCATGAGCGATATGTGTAGAAGAAAGTGATACGCCAGAAATCGTGCGCTCCGCGACATGAGGTATGTGGTAAGATACGTCTGAGGGCAGAGCAGATACACGAAGCAAAAACTGGGAAAAATTAATCATCTTGCGACAAGTTATTCAGACGTCATTTTAATACCAGTTAAACATCAGAAAAAAAAGGTAAGGGGCCCGACAGTGTTCTAAAGGGGGAAAGACCGGTTTTCTTACGAAATACATCGCCGCTTTTCGCAGTACGGACTGTGATGATCAATAATACACGCACCCCTGTCTTGCCCTAGCGCTCACTGCAGCAACTAAGCCCTTGTATATAATTGGTTAATACAAACCATAAAAAAAGGCACGGAAGTATGTTTTTTAACACAAACCTACGTTTTTTAAAATGGAAGCCCGTTAGTTTTGTTAGCACATCTGAACATATAAACAAATACGTAATCAGTGCCGTTTGTTGCATTGTAAAATGTTAATTACATCCGGAGATATTGTAACCTAA
This sequence comes from Schistocerca americana, assembly GCF_021461395.2. Classification (NCBI taxonomy): domain Eukaryota; kingdom Metazoa; phylum Arthropoda; class Insecta; order Orthoptera; family Acrididae; genus Schistocerca; species Schistocerca americana. The sequence goes on from NC_060128.1 coordinate 136,595,821, forward strand.
AGTTGACGCTTGAGTACCACTCCTCCGCTGTTCGATCGTATCGTGTGTATCGGAGAGCACCGAATTACGTAGGGATCCAAACGGAACGGTGATGGACCTTAGGTACAGAAGTGACTAGAACAGCACATCACGTCCACATGCTAACACCTTTTTATTGGTCTTTTTCACTGACGCACATGTACATTACCATGAGGGGTGAGGTACACGTACACCCGTGGTTTCCGTTTTCAATTACGGAGTGGAATAGTGTGTCCCGACATGTCTGGCCAATAGATGTTCAATGTGGTGGCCATCATCTGCTGCACACAATTGCAATCTCTTGCGTAATGAATGTCGTACACGCCGCAGTACATCTGGTGTAATGTCGCCGCAGGCTGCCACAATACGTTGTTTCATATCGTCTGGGGTTGTAGGCACATCACGGTACACATTCTCCTTTAACGTACCCCACAGAAAAAAGTCCAGAGGTGTCAGATCAGGAGAACGGGCTGGCCAATTTATGCGTCCTCCACGTCCTATGAAACGCCCGTCGAACATCCTGTCAAGGGTCAGCCTAGTGTTAATTGCGGAATGTGCAGGTGCACCATCATGCTGATACCACATGCGCCGACGCGTTTCCAGTGGGACATTTTCGAGGAACGTTTGCAGATCATTCTGTAGAAACGCGATGTATGTTGCAGTGCTCTCCGATACACACGATCGAACAGCGAAGGAGTGGTACTCAAGGGTCGACTTTAGATTACAATATCTCCGGATGTAATTAACATTTTACAATGAAACAAACGGCACTGATTACGTATTTCTTTATATGTTCAGATGTGCTAACAAAATTAACGTGGTTCCATTTAAAAAATGTAGGTTTGTGTTAAAAAACATACTTCCGTGCATTTTTGTATGGTTTGTATTAAACAATTACGCTAGCCCCTCTCCTCACGTTCGGTCTGTGGAATCGGTTCGTCAGTATTTGATGTGGTTTACGAAATATATCCAGCGGTAACGTTAGGTGACTCACCCTGTATATATATATATATATATATATATATATATATATAGTGTGTGTGTGTGTGTGTGTGTGTGTGTGTGTGTTAGATATACAAGCTTCGATGACAGACGCAGGCAGATATTCCTCATGCGTAACTTACAAATTTCGGCGCCGCTTACTAATCCTTACAATACAGCGAACTTGGAAGTTATCGAGACGATATTTAGGACTCCGAACTTCATTCGGTAAAAACAGAACCCTTATAGAATCACTGCGTTGACCTTTGTCTGTCTGCCTGTCCGACTGTTAAAACCCTATTTTCTCAGGACGGGGTAGAGGTATAAAGGTGAAATATTTATCTCAGGTATTGAGGTCTAAGATTCCTTGCCGATGTAAGACATTTAAGTCAATGCAACCAAAATATACGACCATTAATGTCATACATTTTGATACTCGCAAACTCACTCTCCAAAACCCGTTGGCAAGAAGCAGGTTTCACAGTGCAAGTAAAGGAAAAAATCCGAAAATATAGTGTTCAGTTTACGTGAATACACTGAAATATCTCGAAAAACTACGGATTGCATCCAAACAGTTAATGTTTGAAATACGCTGGTCTCGGAAGGGAACATCAGTGATACCAAACTCTACCGCTCACCCCACCCCGTGCCTAGGGGCAGGGAAGCAAATTTTAAACGGGAACCCCCATTTTTTATTGCAGAATATGATTCTACGTAAAAATATACTTAAGTTTTGTCTGGAGCATTTTTTAGGTTCACGACAGAAAATCTTACGGTACCCAATGACACTTGAATTAACCCCAATTATTTCATAACATGCATTGGGAAATCCCATTCTTAATGTTGCATTCCTCCAGCAAATGGAAAGGAATTACTTTTGAATACATTATGGGAGTGACAGTGATCAATGTGTTACAAATATTTATATTAAGAACAGTCTTGATCACGATTTATTTATTACGGTGACTGGTTTCCACCACTACTGTGGTCTTCTTCAGACCAATGAGTAGGAACCTCCTGCTGGAGAATTCTCCAGCAGGAGGTGGTTCCTAATCATTGGTCTGAAGATAACTACAGTAGTGGTCGAAACCGGTCACCGTAATAAATAAATTGTGATCAAGACTGTTTTTAATAGTAAATAAAAAAATCGAAAAGACCGCTCGACGCGCCGTGGTGGCCGTGTTGCGAACTATGCGTTATTGTAAAAGAGCAGCGCAGCAAAAGCTCTGAAAAAATTGCTTGTCCTACTCTCGCAGCGTGGATATGGGAGACTAATTCAAATGAAGCATACGATTTTCTACCCATTTTGATTTTTCCAATTACAAGGCCTCTGTCGCGTAACGAAAGAAATGTTTCAGACAAAATTTACGTATTTTTTGCTGTAGAATCCGAATCTGTAATTAAAAAAAAAAAAAAACGGGAGCTCCTATTCAAGACTTCGAAGTGCCTCCCGCTCCCCACACACTCGGGGTAGGGTGAGTTGTTGAGTTCGGTATCATTAAATGTCCCCCTAAGAGACGAACAAATTTTAATTATAAATTTCTTGGATTCAATATGTTGTTTTCAAGATATTGAAATATCTTCGGATAAATTTTACGCCCTATATATGCCATTTGTTGACGATCTGTCTGCCTGTTAAGACCCATTTTTCCAGGGAACGGATAGTGGTACGAACTTGAAATTTATTTTAGATACTGAGATCTACAGTCCCTTGGCTGCGTAAATAATTTAAGCTACTAAGTCACTGCATTCAAAAGAGATAGGTATATATTCGTCACTTATTTTGGTACTCACCAACTCGTCTAAACCTATTGACGAATTGTCAAAATGTTTCAAATGGCTCTGAGCACTATGGGACTTAACTTTTGAGGTCATCAGTCCCCTAGAACGTAGAACTACTTAAACCTAACCAACCTAAGGACATCACACACATCCATGCCCGAGGCAGGATTCGAACCTGCGGCCGTAGCGATCGCGCGGTTCCAGACTGTAGCGCCTAGAACCGCTCGGCCACTGCGGCCGGCCGACGAATTGTCTTTACACATGTCCTGCCTGATGGTATAGCGATAAAGCGCGTGTCTGGGAATCGAGAGCTCGTAAAATCGAATCTCAGTCGGACCACGGATTTTTCAGTCTTCGTTTTCACTTGGCCTTCACCCCTCAACAGTGTGAGAAACCGCCAGAAACAACAAGTAACTCGGATGCCACGTTAAACTGTAGGTCCCTTTTCCCCAGTTGCACAACTGGGGTAGGTCAGGGACATGTATTTCGCTGAATTGGCGTCCCATTGAAAGAATTGCACCGGGCCATTGAGCTACACGAAATTATTATTATCATTATCTATATAGTTTGTGCCGCACCTTCAGAGCGCGAATCTTGTTATTAACTTCCAGTTCCAGTCGTTCTGATACAGCAGAACTGCTCCCGTTACCTGTTGAAGTGAAGTGTTCTGTCCAGTTGCTCTAAGCCGAAGTGCTTGGGATATCAGCAGAAAGTCGGTCGGGCGTTACACGAGGAAAACTCGAAGTTGTTCGGTTGTAGATCATCAACATAGCAATCTCCTCTATGCAGTGTCTTTATGCAACATAAAGTACGGTGTGCACTTACAGCGGAACTTTCCGTAGTGCTTGAAAAACGGGAAAAAAGTGAATCGAATAGTTTTGGATATAGTGTTAGAGAAGTACACTGCAAGTTAAGTGGTCTGAGAGATGAGAAATTAGGAGTTTGTCCACAAAACAGGCGAGAAAAGGTGGAATTTGTCTACAAAATAGGCGAGATAATGTGGGAACGATTAACAAGGAGACGAGACAGTATGGCAGCACATCAGGGAATATCAGCCATGCAACCTGAGAGACACGGAGGGAAAAAGTCGTAAGGAAGACTGAAACAGGTTTATATACAACAAATAACTGAGGACGTTCATTGGTGCTCAGGTTAAATCTAGCAGCCTCTTATTCGTTTCTGCTGCTTTTAATTCCATCAACTAATAGACACTTATTCCCCTGCTATAGCTACTACTGTTTCCACTATTTATGCTTTACTTACAGTATTTCTGAGCTTTGTTTTTCATTTTAATTCCAAGAATTATTATAAAGCGTGTAAAACGGAAAATATGTAGAATGCCTGGTTAGATGCAACAGAGGATCAGGAGACCTTAAACTTAGCTGGATAAATAAATAAATTAATAAGCAAATAAATGCAGGTGACTTTGCCATAGCTTCTGAAAGTGTGACATTTGCTGTAATACAAATTAATCTTTTAGAAGGAATAGCCAGTAGGATCAGCTTAAGAATTTCTGCAAGAAAATAAAATAAAAATGTAAAAGAAGATTGTAACAAACATTAAAAATAACGCTTTACAAACTCATCAAGCGGATAAATCTGCAATGAAACAAAAGTAATAGCAGTGGGTGAGAAACACCTAAGAAGAGCAAAAATTGTGATAAAGAATAAAATAATGCAACAAGTAAATGCTTTTAAAAATCGCAGGACAGAGATATCATTATGCAGAACTAATTAAGATATGGTACAAAATATACAGGAGTGTAATACTACTCGTATGAAAGGTTGTGTAAGGAAGTATCTATGTAGAACTGAGAGGAAAGAGGTAACATCAAGCCTACACAACGTGGTGACTGAGCCGGTTCTGATGTACGGTAGTGAAAACTGGATACTAAGAAGAGGAGCTGAAAGAACAATCGAAGCAGCTGAGGCGAGGTTACTGAGTTCAATTCTTGACTAACGCTAAGACACAGAATGCGGAGTGAATGTATAAGACAAAACCCAGACATTAAAACAGCACTGACAGAAGAAGTTAGGCATCACACAAGGAAAAAGAAATGGTGTAGAGCGGGGCATAGCAGTGCTATGGAAGAGACGAAGACAACAATTATGTTAAATTCCTTTGGTTTCCAAATGGGCGAACACTCGTTCCTTGAAATGGAAGAAGAAGAAAAAGGAAGGGAAGAAGACATTGGAAATTTACCAAAATTTCTGAAAACAGATTTTGGTCAAATAAAGTAGGTTAAAAAATTTAAAAGTGTTAGAGAGATAATGAAAGAAAATAGTTTGGGAAGAGCTGGTAGAGAGTAAAGGATACATACAATGCGAAGGACACGTGGTATAAATTAACACTTTTAGATAAAAACCTTCAGCGCAAAAATGCAAAAATTAAGGCAATTCGGTACAGTAGTGAAGCCACAACGTCTATTTGCAAATGAGTATCCAGCATGACCTGTACTACAAACAAATTAAAAATACCAGAAAGCCAAATGATTAGGAAAAAATTAGGCCCACGAAGGACTATGGAAGGTTAGAAATTACGAAGTCACGATGAAATTGATCTAAACGTAGAAAACGTCTCAGAAGTAATAAAAAAAACTTTTATGGACATTTATATCAAACGCAAGACAGAAGATAATCTTTGAATATTTGGGAGATAAGAATTCAACAAGAAGCTGGATCCCCGAAGTAAGGAATGATTCAGAAAACAAAATATTAAAGCTGAAGAAACAACTGCCAGATTATTGTTTAAGGGAAAAGTTAATAATTGGCAACCAATGCTGCACAATCGCAATAAAGTCATGAGATGTTCAATTGACTCTTTTATTAGAACATGTTAGGCATTTCGCACTCTCAATGTTCTAGTAAGATTGAGTTGAACATCTCATGACTTTATTGTGATTGTACAGCACTGGTTGCCATTTATTAACATAAAAAATGACCGCAGGCCTCAGACGGAATTTTATGTCCTGTATATCATAAGGGAAAAGTATTCATTATCGAAGGATTCCAAGGTAGGAGAGTAAAATAAACTTGTCTGAATTGGTCAGAAGACAGGAAGGAGAAACATAGTGAATATGAGAGTACCCTAATAAAATGACAACGATTAAGGAATCGGTACGTGGTTCTTAGTTGGCCGAGACAGGAAAGAAAAGGAATGGAATACGACACCCACGAAGCAGATCAGTGTGATGTTCCTGGTGCGCCCTTATACGTCAGCGCGGCAGTCTCTGGCTTTTCGGTTCCGCATCGTGATAGCGCAATTAAAGAGCGTAGGCAAGGCTAATGGATTCCCAGGGTCTGCCGCAGTTAATTGTTTCTGAAACGGCTCGGGGGTAGCCACCCCTTTGCTGTCCGGCGCTCTCCCTCCGCGCTCACACACACACACACACACACACACACACACACACACACACACAGAGAGAGAGAGAGAGAGAGAGAGAGAGAGAGAGAGAGAGAGAGAGAAATGCAAACACACATTGACTTGCAGGGGATAACACTACAACCACTGACTCATAGCGGTTATGTTCTCTCCCGCCGACTAATCCTGACTGCCGAGTAATGTCGCTAGATCGTGCTTCTGCCAGGAAGCGGGAGCATAAGGCAAGTCCCGCATTTATTTCAGCGATGACATAAGAGAGGTGGGCCATCTACGGGCTAGGGTTAGTGGAACGCGCGGGAAGATAAGACTCTTTTTCTTAATACTCGTATTGTTTTTCTACGAGGAACGTTGAACATTTCAGGACCTAAAAATACGCGTAAATTTTTGATGCTTTCGTAATGTATTTTGAGCTGCAGCAGACTGAATGTGACGTACCAAAGAACTGCTATTCAACGCTGTGCTCCAGATACTCATTCGCACTAATTTTTTCCTCAAATTAAGATCTATGTGTAATACTAACAGACCCTGTGGTAGTCTGCTGTTTATGTCCTCCATGCACCGCCCGTATGGGCTATTTCGCTTCCAAGGTAGAAGCATTCCTCAGCTCCGTCTACTTGTCGATCACCAATTTTGATGCTAAGCTTCTCGTTATTCTCATTTCTGTTATTTCATATTACGTTTTACTTTCTCCAGTTTGCCCTCAGTCCATGTTCTGTACAGATCCTGTAGTTCATCTTCACTTCCACTGAGAACAGCAATGTCATCAGCGAATCGTATCATTGATATCCTTCCACCTTGAATTTTAATTCCACTCTGGACCCTTTACTTCCGTCATTGCTTCCTCGATGTATTGATTGAACAGTAGGGGTGAAACACTACATCCCTATCTTACACATTTTTAATCGAAACGCTTCGTTGTTGTTCTTCCGATCCGTTTGACCCCTCTCACTTCTTGTACACATTGCATAGTACCCATCGTTCCCTATTGCTTGCTCCTATTTTTCTGGCAATTTGGAACATCATGCACCATTTGATGCAGTCAAAAAAAATGTGTGTGAAATCTTATGGGACTTAACTGCTAAGGTCATCAGTCCCTAAGCTTGACACTACTTAACCTAAATTATCCTAAGGACAAACACACACACCCATGCCCGAGGGAGGACGCGAACCTCCGCCGGGACCAGCCTCACAGTCCATGACTGCAGCGCCCTAGACCGCTCGGATAATCCCGTGCGGCTTCATGCAGTCGGACGCTTCTTCCAGATCGACAGATCTTGTGAAGGTGTCCTGATCTTTCTGTAGTATCGCTTCGACTATTAACCGCAACGTCAGAACTACCCCTCTAGTGCCTTTGCCCTTGCTTTTCCTAAAGCCAAACTAATGGTCATCTAACAGTTCCTCAATTTTCTTTTTCATTCTTCTGTATATTACACTTTCTTTTGCATATTATACTTTATACGCTCACTGAGTTAAAAATAAAATTATACACGGTGCCATTCGGAATCATTTAAGCGTTGCTCCGGTAGCGGGTAGAACATGGATTCATTGTGAGAATTGGTAGGGAACGACATACTCCGTGTCCTTTTCAAGGACACCATCCCGAAATTAGCTTTAAGCGATTCATGGAAACCATGGCGAACGTAATCGTATAGGACTACTCCAACATTTAAACCGGCGTCCTTGCGAATGCTAGACCATTGTCCTACCACTTGTGCCACTTCGTTCGGTATGCAGCCTTTGACTGCACTATTAACGAGCCGATAGCAGGATGTCAAATGGAGCAATCGCGTAGACCTAGTTGTGGGTGAAGGAAATGCCCGACTTTCACGCACTGGTAGGATAGCGGTGAATTGCAATTTCGCGACAAAAGGGACCGGTTAAGGAAATGGACACAACACAATACGGCTCATGTATGTGGAATTGCTATCAGGTTGTACTAACAGGAGGTATGGAGCGTATAGAAAGAAGGGTTGCTGATTCGTCACGCGCTTGTGAGACCGGCTGATAGGGCCAATACAAATACTGCAAATTTTTAATCGGTAGGTGATTGAATAATTGTGCATAATATTTCATCAGTACTCTACAGCTCCCTCACATTTCGTATCCCGTACAGACTTCATTCTAATAGGCTGTTAACAGTTCACACAGGCTTTCACGTTAGCCTTCGTTCCATTAATGAAACACTGAAGGTACTGTATGACAGGCAGTTTATAGTGCCTTGTAAACGGTCGACACTGCTTTATATCTATAACACAATGCTACCATTTCAGTAGATGCAATGAACACTTCACGAAAAAAAAAAAAATAAAAAGAAAAAAAGAGACGCACCACGAGGGAATTTTACAAATGGGACGGCAATCGGTAGACGCGTCTACGCTGGTTATTGGGGGTTAGTTCGAAGTGTGACTCCTCATTGAAGGCAACTATAATCCACTCAATGAGATTCCAGGCTTCGCCTGGGGAAGCACCGGACAGCGGTGTCTGTCTGAATGACGGCGCAACAACCAGGAGTACGATCTGGGGTGCAATTTCTTTTCACAATAGGTCCCTTTGGTTGTCATTCGCTGCACCCTTTGAGCACAACCGTAGGTCGACGATATTCTACGCCCTGTTTTGTTGCCCTTCAGGGCAAGCTATCCTATGCTTACATTTCAGCAAGATAACGCCCGCCCGCGCTCGGAGAAAGTTTCTACTGCTTGTCTTCTTGTTTGCTAAATCTTACTGTGGCCAGCAAGGTCTCTGGATCTCTTCCCAATCGAGAACATAAGGAGCATTTTTCGATTTTGAGAAACTAGCGCTCTAATTGAACAGAAATTGGTACAATACCCCTCAGGAGGGCATCCAGCAAATCTGCCAATCAATGACAAACCGAATAATTACTTACATAACCAGAGGTGAACCAACGCTTTATTGACTTGCTCAATTTGTGAAGCTATTTCTCTTGAGTAAACTATACAAGCTGCACACGTGCATCACATTTGCCAATTTCCGTCCAATTCTTATAATTTTTTCGCGGTGCGTCCTTTTTTTTTTGTCTTGGAGTGTGTTCTCCAGCATACTAATATCTAGGGTGTCCAAAATAAATCTGGCCCGGAATATTTTTCATGCACCTTGCGTCAAGAACCCCAAATTAAATCATCACATGTGGGCGATGTAAGCTGGGTTGCCTATCTTAAGCTGAGTGAAATATTATCTATGCCATGATTTACTCTGCCCGTCCCGAAGACTGCTGGAATAATTTTGTTTCGCACGTGGTCTTAGCAGCTATTTCGTTGAAACTGCGTAAAAATGAAAATAAAAAATTCTCAAAATGACTTCTGCGTGGACACCACAGTCTAGACAAATATGAAGGAAACCATCGTTTCCACCAAAGTGTTGTTTTAAAGGCGCACTTTATCAAACAGCACTAGCTAGTTTCGAGCGTGTACATAGAACATGAGAATACATCTCTGTAGTAAGTAGCATAAAATAAACCAAATGGCATGCCATGCATACACTACTTACAAGGATTACACATCCACACTGCTGTGGACTTGACAATGAACATACGCTCGAAACTAGATACTAGTGCTTAATAAGTACTGTGCTAGTTTAACAAAGCAGCCTGGTAGGAGCGGTACTGTTCTCTAAACTTTCCTCGAAATCTCTGAATCTCAGATGGAGTGGCAATTCGTAAACGGCACTCCATTGTATAATTTTCTTCTTGGCTTACAAGCGATCTGTTCTGATATACCTACTTCTAAGACGACTTAGATTAATAATATTTATGTTTACTTTACCTTTTCCCGTTCCTCTTCAGGGTTGGCGTTATTATATATCGCTTTTGTCAGTTTAGTTGCATTTGGTGGCGCCGTTTGCACTTCCTGACGTCCCCTGGGGGGGAGGGGGGGGGGGGGGAAATCAATGTACCCCATCGGTCTGCGTCTAGTATAGAACTTACATTTAAGTATGATAACGTTTTCGAAGTATTTGCGTAGTGTATGTCTGGGAAGGGTCGTGGGTACCAGACCAGAATTCACTTAGTTAGATGAGGAGAACCGCCTAAAAACCATATCCAGGGACGGGGTACCAGCCCAGAATTCACTTAGTTAGATGTGAAGAACTGCCTAAAAACCACATCCAGGGGGTCCTCCTTACCAGCCATAGACGTTAAACATCGCGGCTGATACGATCTGTTTCCAGTCTCGCCTTCCCGTATCCCGGAAGCGTGAGTTTCGCTCTCTCGACTATCCTGACGAATCCTTCCTCTGTCTGATTAACATCCAATGTTTTCATGACTCCCAGTATTTTCGATACTCCGGAATAAAACGAAACTATGATAGGACTATCAAGCCACACACACACACACACACACACACACACACACACACACACACACACACACACACGCACACAAACACTCACTCTCTCTCTCTCTCTCTCTCTCTCTCTCTCTGCACGTAGCAAATTGAATGCCGAAAAGTAACGGGACGAGTGTCAGACGGGACAAGAACACGAAAGAAGATAGAAAAGGAAAGAAAAGGAAATTCGTTTCAAACGCCCCGGGCGCTGCTGCAATGGCCATCGGAGCAAAAACACTTGCTGCTGTTGCTGCTGCTTAATTATCTCGATGGCAGAATTCATTTCGTCGATTGCGTCCTAACGGACGATGTCGATTGCGTATGTGTGTCGCATCTCTCTCTCTCTCTCTCTCTTTCTCTTTCACACACCGACGCGCACACGCACACACAGAAATAAACGCACTCGAGTACTCACACACAGAAGTCTTTAACTCCTGATGCTTTCTTTTCGGCAACGAGCAAAATAATCACCTGCCAGAATCACGTCTCCATTTTTTTTTCCGTGCAGCCCACAAGGTTTTGTGTGTGTGTGTGTGTGTGTGTGTGTGTGTGTGTGTGTGTGTGTAAGGTATTTAAGATTCATAAGCGGCGACAGCGGAGAGGCATGAATGCCGTTTCCTACTCTGTCAAGGGCCTCGCCCTATGAGTACCTATTCACCTGTCCCCGGGCAGTTCCCAAGATTCGGCGGCCTTCCGTTCGGTAATCGCTGGACACCCGTGACATTTAATTACATCCTACTCTTTGCGAATTTTAATGTAAATGGCAGCGCCGACCATCGGAAGAGAGACCCAATCCGGGAGGAAACTTGTGTGTGCCGTAGAGCGCAAATAAATACCTCCACGCATGCGTCCATCTGTGCTGGAAGCCGATCACAAATACGTATAAACCAACTGATCCACCTTGCTTATCGCAGAGAGGCCATTGAAAATGGTGTCTTCATTGGCAGTAAATACCGTCTACCGAAGGTCTTCAGTCGCGGAATTAATAGCGGAAGCCAAACATGGGAAAGAAAGTTCGTTTAATGTGGTTAAATAGACAGTGGCTAATATTACTACGTACGGAGTGATTTGACATTGTAATTCTGTCAGAGACAGCAAAGGACTGGGAAGAGCAGTTGAACGGAATGGATAGTGTCTTGAAAGGAGGATATAAGATGAACATCAACAAAAGCGAAACGAGGACAATGGAATGTAGTCGAATTAAGTCGGGTGATGCTGGGGGAATTAGATTAGGAAATAAGACACTTAAAGTAGTAAAGGAGTTTTGCTATTTGGGGAGCAAAATAATTGATGATGGCCGAAGTAGAGAAAATATAAAATGTAGACTGGCAATGGCAATGAAAGCGTTTCTGAAGAAGAGAAATTTGTTAACATCGAGTATAGATTAAAGTGTCAGGAAGTCGTTTCTGAAAGTATTTGTATGGAGTGTAGCCATGTATGGAAGTGAAACATGGACGATAAATAGTTTGGACAAGAAGAGAATAGAAGCTATCGAAATGTGGTGGTACAGAAGAATGCTGAAGATTAGATCGGTAGATCACATAACTAATGAGGAGGTATTGAATAGAATTGGGGAGAAGTGGAGTTTGTGCGCAAGAAGACAAGAAGAAGGGACTGGTTCGTAGGACATATTCTGAGGCAGCAAGCGATCACAAATTTAGCATTGGAGGACAGCGTGGAGGGTAAAAATCGTAGAGGGAGACCAAGAGGTGAATACACTAAGCAGATTCAGAAGGCTGTAGGTTGCAGTAAGTACTGGGAGATGATGAAGCTTGCACAGGATAGGGTAGCATGGTGAGCTGGATCAAACCAGTCTCAGGATTGAAGACAACAGCAACAGCAACAACAACAACAACAACAACAACAACAACGGAGTGATTCGCGTAAGATTGAACTCTTCTTGTCTTTCATGAACGGTTCAAGAAATCAAAACGAAGGTTTCGGCAAATGATTGGGTGCAAAGAGGCACGGAGTTTTGTTGCATGGAGCCGGCCGGTCTGGCCGAGCGGTTCTAGGCGCTTCAGTCTGGAACCGCGTGACCGCTACGGTCGCAGGTTCGAATCCTGCCTCGGGCATGGATGTGTGTAATGTCCTTAGGTTAGTTAGGTTTAAGTAGTTCTAAGTTCTAGGGGACTGATGATCTCAGATGTTATGTCCCATAGTGCTCAGAGCCATTTTTTTTGTTGCATGGGTGCCAGCGTTGAAATTTATGGAATATGTGAAAATCAAACAGCAAGGTACAGATACAGTTTGAACGTGTCATCTTGCACCGTCTGCAAGGGTACTTACGCGTGAATCAAATATATGTAGAATTTGTGACTGGTTTCTACATTTTCCTTACATTACTTTCGTTCCTGTTGAGCAGTATTACATACCGAAAGTGTAGAGTATTTTTATTTGAGATTCTCTCTTGTGTCAACACCTTCATATCTGTTGCACCCTAATTCCTCACGTACTTGTTTGATGTACTGCAAACTCGTCTCCTACAATTTTTACCCTCTACAGCTCCCTCAGGTATCATTGCAATTACTCCGTGGCGTCTTAACACATTTCTCATCAACCTGTCCTTCTCTCCAGTGTTCTCCATGGGTCCGCCCTTCGCCAATTTTGTGGAGAACCTTCTCATTCCTTATCAGTTCTTCTGATTTTCAAGGTTCTTATGTAGTATCACATCTCAAATACTTGGATTCCCTTTTTTCCCCGTATTCCCACAGTTCATGATTCACTACGGAGCAATACTGTTCTTGAAAGGTACTTTCTCAGAAATTTATTCATAAAATTAAGGAAGATGTTTCATACCAGTGGACTTCTTTGCCTGCTCCTTACGTCATCCTTCGTTCGTCCATTATGCGTTATTTTATTTACAAGGTAGCAGAATTCCTTTACTTAATCTGCTTCGAGGACCGCAATTTTTATGTTAAGTTTGTTGTTCATTCCAATTTTACTACTCCCCATTGCATTCACTGTTGTTCGGTTTACTCGCAATCCATATTTTGTACTCGCTAGACTGTTCCGTGCAACAGCACCTGTAACTTTTCTTCACTTTTTGTGAAGATAGCAATGTCATCACCGCGCGGAATTAGCCGAGCGGTCTGAGGCGCTACAGTCATGGACTGTCGGGCTGGTCCCGGCGGAGGATCGAGTCCTCCCTCGGGCACGGGTGTGTGTGTTTGTCCTTAGGATAATTTAGATTAAGCAGTGTGTAAGCTTAGGGACTGATGACCTTAGCAGTTAAGTCCCATAAGATTTCACATAAGCAATGTCATCAGCGAATCTTATCATTGATGCAGTTTCACCGTGAATTTTAAATGTGTTGAACCTCTGTGTTATTTCCGAAACTGAACAGATTGAACAGTAGGCGTGAGAGAGTTCATCCCTGTCTTACGCCTTTTTTATTTCAAGCACTTCATTCTTGCTCTTCCAATCTTATTCTCTCCTCGTGGTTCTTGTACATAGTTAGTTATTCTTCTTTCCCTATACTTTTATTTTTTCTCAGGGTTTCTAACATCTTGCACCATTTTTCATTGTGGAATGCTCATTCCATGTCGACAAATCCTAGGAATGTGTCTCGATTTTTCTTTAGTCTTGTTTCCACAGTCAATAGCAACTTCTGTACTGCCCTTACCTGGCTGAAAGCCAAACAGATTGTCATTTAACAGATCTTCCTTCGTTCTTGTCTTATTACCCTTTCCAGCAGCTTGGATACAAAGAGCTTTCCAGCTGATTGTCCGATGGTGCTAGCACTTAATTGCCTTGCTGTCTTCGAGATTGCGATGATTATATTTTCCCCAAGGTCTAATATATCTCCAGACAAATGTTCTGTGTCGAATGACTGGAGACATTTATAGAGCTATTAAACAATAGCTGCAGGTACAGCAAGGAAAATTTGTAGCGATACAGAGTGCTAGAATATGCTCTCTTCTTTCGTTGCGTTTTCGAATTTACGAAAAGTTGTTTTCCTGCAGGCTACATCAACGCGAGCACAAGTTCTTACAGTGCTGCTTCCTGTATTACTGTATATTTAGAAGAATAGTGGTCCTAACATCCATCCCTGGGGGACTAAAATCTGGCAGGTTCACGCTATCCTGACCATCGTCATGAGGGCTTGGCGGGGAGAGAAGGAAATGGAAAATGTCCAACGGGCATTACAGGAAAGATAGTACCTGGAGAAGTACGATTCGGGACAAAGATTCTTACAAGGCTGTTTACTTTCTTCCATTATGCTTAGGAAAAGAAGGGTCCTAACATCCGTCTTTGATAGACTGACACTTTTTTTTCTTTTTTGTTACGTACAGAACTGCTACCTAAGCAGTGAGGGGGGGGGGGGAGGGGGGGTTGCGGAAAACACAGCTGAATCACACGAACGGAAAAGGAAGCATAGTTCGGGGCTCGAACGCCTGTACCGCCGAGTGGGAAGCCGTCAGCCAGGTAGCGGTGTTCGTGGCCCGCCGCGGGCACCCCTCGCCACTGACGCGGCTGATTAATAGCGGAGACCTCGAACCGGCGGCTGCCTAGGGCTCGGCATTCTTCCGGTACACGGTGCACGAGTCCCGTGGAAAGCGATCCCGCGGCCATACACACTGTGTGCTGGCCAGTGATTCATTAACTCCTCAACCATACCGGTTCCCTGAGAATTTCTGCTACTCTGTCATGTGCTCTATCACTCCCTGTTACGATCCTAGAACCGCATCTCTGAATTCGTTCGGTTTCTAACGTAAGGCCCAACTGATAGGGAATCAGAGCACCGGAAGAATGGATTGGATCACCATAGTTTCTTGTATGTTGCCGTAATATCTGATATACTTATGAAGAGGAAAATGAGCTCAAGATGTGAACTGAGGTTTGTGTTAGAGAGGACATTGAACTAGGGTAGTCCGTGTAGCTATGATAACTGTAATGCTGTGGTGATGTAATGGCTCCCAGACCTACTCCGTATTGAAGAAAACCGGTGACTGGGGTTCAAATCTCGGCTATGGCACAGATTTTAATTCATTTATTCAGGTTCCATCATTATCGTAAATACACTGTACCTTTTTCAATTTTGCTGCTAAGCTCATAGCGCCTTCGTACGAAGGGAAATAGTAATTTGATGACATCATTAATGTTAATTTTGTTATTTTCGTATTTTTCGTGTGCCATAAACTTTTTTCCCTAATTCTGTTCATTACTTATTCGATGTACACACCTAATCTTAAGTATTCTTCTACAGCAACATATTTCAAAAGCTTCTAATCTGTTGTTCTGTGCGCTGTACATCTCCCTTGTTTCACTTCCAAACCAGACTACATTCCATACAAATATCTTCACAAAAGACATTCTACCATTTAAATTTATATTCTACGTTAGCAAATTTCTGTCTTGCTGCATCAGTTATTTTGCTTCCCAGACAGCGTAAACTCATCCACAGCTTGTGGAATTCCATTTCCTAATCTGAATCCGTCAGCAACATATTCATTTCGTCTGCGTTCCATTACCGTCGTTTCACTTCTGTTAGTGTTCATCTTATAATCCTTCTTCAGTACGTTACTCATTCCATTAAACTGATCTTCCAAGTTCTTTGCCGTCTCTGACAGACTTACATTGCCGTCAGCAACGGCCAAAATTCTCATTTCTTCTTCTTGAACTGTAACTGATGATGACGATGATTTTCGTATGGCTCAATGACCTGGCGAAGTTCAGTCGCCGACTTGTGTTTACCTAATCTACCCTAGTTATCCAATGGCGGGAAGTGGACATACATTTTAACGTGGTATCCGCAAAGGTGGATTTTCTGATGGCTCTTTACTTCATTAAGGGCTGAGGGCTGGATTAAAATTTTCGTGGTCCGACTAGGATTTGATCCTGACAGCTCTCGATTTTCAGGCACGCTCTTTACAACTGGAGCATAAGGCTGAACTTACACCAACTGGCAAAAAGGTACCAGGGTATACTGGAGGGTTGCAGTGCTTCATTTGTCACGGTCATCCGTGGTAAAATGAGGCTCAGGAGACACGTCTGTGCATCCTCCGTTTCGACTCTGCAGGCAGAGTGTTGTGTTTAGAGATGAACAGTGTTTGCATCATGAAATCTTCAAATCGTTCAAATGGCTCTAAGCACTTTGGGATTTAACATCTGAGATCATCAGTCCCCTAGGCGTGGAACTAATTAAACGTAACTAACCTAAGGACATCACACACATCCATGCCCGAGGCAGGATTCGAACCTGCGACCATAGCGGTCGCGCGTTTCCAGACTATAGCGCCTAGAACCGCTCGGTCACAAAGGCCAGCCCCCATGAAGTCTAGAGTACAACCATGGGACATGATGAGGTGGGAACGCTCATTCTCCAGGGGCTCCCATAACCGTTGCCGAATTGCAAACAAAGGATGGCACTGGGCACCTTAATTATTGCTTACATGCGAAATTAAATGCCTCCGTTGCTGCCAGATGGGGGTTACATTGTGTAGTGACGTGACAGTTTTGTCACTCTTTACTGTGACATGTCAGTTTCAATCTGTCTTAATTTGTTACAATATACTCCTACAGTGATGTGCTACCTGTCATTTAAATCGTTAATAAAATGATTTCGCTCTTCACAGTGTTGTAACTTTTTCGGCAATGTATGACGATGATGCACAACTACTGGGCGAAAAAAAAATAGTACTCCCTTTTAGAGGTCTCCAAATAACTCTAGATTTCTTGTTGCAACAGTGCATATAGAATACATAAAATGATTAGATTTACAGTCAAATAGCGCAAGATGTTCTGAGGTACCAGGTATTGACCCTTGCTGAAACACCCACATTAGTAGACCATGTAGCCTCTCATCCCACCCTCCACGTTGGGATACAGGGTAACGACATGGCTGATAAAGTTGCCAAGGAAGCATGTTGGGATTGTGCTCTTCATCAATGTCCCATCCCGTTGCACACCCTCGTTTTCTGGATGATGCATCATGCGTCAGTGGGAGACTAAATGGTTGCAGGTGTCGGACAACAAACTGCGGTCACTCAAACCGACCACAAAAGCTTGGCGGACTTCGAGTCAGGCTCTCCGCTGGAAGGACGTTTTGCTTACCAGACTGCGCATCAGGCATAGCCCTTTCACACATGGCTTCCTCCTCCGGCAGGGGGGAGATCCTTTCTGTGAAGTTTCAATTCAGCATATTGTGGCTACGTGTGTCCTGTATTCTGGTAATAGGGCAGCCCTTGGTCTCGCTGGAGATCTGCCCACCGTCCTCGCAGATACCGATACCAGTGTTAGCAGAGTGGTGAAATTTTGTGAACTGTCAGGCCTCATCCCTAAACTGGTGGGGAAGGGCGGCAGACTTAAGTACGTTATAAACTGCTCTGCATGTGAGGACAGCCTTCATCACCCATGAGATTTCCTGTTGACTTTACATCAGGGCGCTGATGACCGTGATGTCGAGCGCCCCCTCAACCCAACCCAATCCATCATCCCATCCTACTCCACAAGTGCTCGATTGGAGACGAGTCCAGAGATCGTGCTGGCCGGGGAAGTTGCTACACGTCTCGCAGGCAGCGTGTGGACGAGCGTTATCCTGTTGAAAGAAGACATCACCCTCCTGTTCCATGAGCGGCAAAAGAACGGGTCTAACAACATCCTGCAACTACTAAGTGCTGGCTAGTGTCCCTCCAGAAACACCAAAGATGAGCGAGACTTGTAGCTTATCGCACCTCAGACTATAAGGCTGGCATTCTTGGACGAATGCACTCTAGAAGGCAGCGCTCACCAGGTCTACATCTCGATCAGAAGGAATGTTCTTTCATCGCTGACGACCCTGGCGCGCCCTTCTATCTCCCAAGTAATCCTCTGATGGCACCAGTCCAGCCGCTCTCGTCGTTGTAGTGCCGAGTTGTGCGTGCCAGTAGTCCCGCTCCTAATACCCGGACCGCAACATTTCTTATTGTCACGTCTGAAGTAGTGCTGTGGTAGCTGGGTGATCAGGCGCTACTGCCCTTACAATACGACAGTCCTGGCGGGCATCAGCCCAGAAGCTCGTCTACGGATGTGGCAGTGTTCACGTGACCACTGACACCAGCAACACTTGAGCACGAGCACACGAATTCACTAACACGAAGCTCGCCCGCTGTAGGAAGCATGAGTGTGTTCCCTGGCAGGGTTGTCTGCTTGCTTCACAAGTTCCCGCCACACTGAACCTTCCGGCTGTGAGAATACCCTATTAGAGGATAGACACAGGTGGCGTTCTAGTAGCTATGCCACTACACTGTCTGTTAGCGGACAACATTGAAACCATTATCTACATCTACATCCATACTCCGCAAGCCACTTGACGGTGTGTGGCGGAGGGTACCTTGTGTACCTCTGTCGGTTCTCCCTTCTATTCCAGTCCCGTATTGTTCGTGGAAACAAGGATTGTCGGTATGCCTCTGTGTGGGCTCTAATCCCTCTGATTTTATCCTCATGGTCTCTTCGCGAGATATACGTAGGAGGGAGCAATGTACTGCCTGACTCCTCGGTGAAGGTATGTTCTCGAAACTTCAACAAAAGCCCGTACCGAGCTACTGAGCATCTCTCCCGCAGAGTCTTCCACTGGAGTTTATCATCTCTGTAACGCTTTTGCGATTTTTTTTTAAAAAAAATCTTTATTCTATCCAATTATCTCATACATCATAACCCACCACCTTATACATTAGTGGGTCTTCAATCTACACTACGTTTTGTTAGTATTAGCAGCATTTTTACTTCTATTTCTAGTATTAGTAAGCTTACTTGCTACAGGAAATAAGTTACTTAATGGGTAAGATCTAGTGTCTAGACTTAATTAACTAATCTAGGGGCTACTTCCTGCAGCGTTACAGGCGTGCCAGTTATTGCATATAAGCCTACTGTGTGGCCGTGCCCACTGAGCTAATCCCAGTGAGCATGCCCCTGGCACCGGGCTGGCCTTTTAGAAGATCGCTGCAGGTTCTGTTTGAGGTATTCTTTCTACTATCTACGTAAAGGTTAGATAACTACTAAGCCACTATCTGTGCGCAGTTGTCTGATTTGGGTGTTAGCGCTCCCTCCCCCTTGTTCCAGAGCGTGGCGGATTCCTACCGTCACGGCGATTGGCCAGTCCACGCCCCGGCGGAATGGGATGGGTCGCCTTAAGTCTTGTCATGTCTGATAGTTCATATATTTTCCCTTAGATATTCTCGCAGGACCTTTGCTGATACCTCGCTGGCAAGGCGGTTTATTATATTGAATGTGGTAGGGTCTCTGATTAGTTGATGTGTGTTGTTGTTAGGTAGCTGGTTTCTTAGATCACCGGCTACGTCATCGAAGATAGGGCACTAGTAGATCACGTGATCCGGAGTACCCTGTTCGGCTCCGCAGTCACACGAGGGGGTAGCCCTTTTCCCGAATCGGCAAAGATATGCCGGATACGGTCCATGACCTGTGAGGAAGTGCAAAAGTCCCTTACTCGGTTGGAAGTGCGAAATTTGGAGGCGTTCTTTGATGTTTGGGAGCAGCTGGTAAGTCCTTCGGCCTGTTGCCTCTGCGTCCCAGAGTTCTTGCCATAGCTCTTCTCCTCTTGTCTTGATTGCAAACTTGTCTCCCACCCGCACTCCCAAAGATGCTCTCAGTCTTTTCTACATCTCCCCTTTTCACCCAATACCAAGCTGCTTTCGCGATTACTAAATGATCCTGTAACGAAGCGCGCTGCTCTCCGTTGGCTCTTCTCCATCTCTTCTATCACCCCTATCTGCTACGGATCGCCGGCCGATGTGGCCGAACGGTTCTAGGCGCTCTGGAATCGTGCGACCGCTACGGTCGCAGGTTCTAATCCTGCCTCGGACATGGATGTGTGTCATGTCCTTGGGTTAGTTAGGTTTAAGTAGTTCTAAGTTCTAGGGGACTGATGACCCCAGATGTTAAGTCCTATAGTGCTCAGAGCCATTTGAACCATTTTTTTGGTACGGATCCCACAACGGTGAGCAATATTCAAGCAGTGGAGGAACAAGTGTACTGTAACCCACTTCCTTTATTTTCGGATTACATTTCCATAGGATTATTCCAATGAATCTGTCTGGCATCTGCTTTACCGACGATCAGCTTTATATGATCATTCCATATGCCTACTCCCAGATAATTTATAGAATTAACTGCTTCCAGTTGCTGACCTGCTATATTGTAGCTAAATAAGGGATATTCCTTTCTATGTATTCGCACCACATTACACTTGTCTACATTGAGATTCAATTGCCATTCCCTGCACCATGCGTCAATTCGTTGCAGATCCTCCTGCATTTCAGCACAATTTTCCATTGTTACAACCTCTCGATATACTACAGCATCATCCGCAAGAAGCCTCAGTGAACTTCCGATGTTGTCCACAAGGTCATTTATGTATATTGTGAATAGCAACGGTCCTACGACACTCCCCTGCGGCACACCTGAAATCACTCTTACTTCAGAAGACTTCTCTCCATTGAGAATATGCTGCGTTCTGTTGTCTAGGAACTCTTCAATCCAATCACACAATTGGTCTGATAGTCCATATGCTCTTACTTTGTTCTTTAAACGACTGTGGGGAACTGTATCGAACGCCTTGCGGAAGTCAAGAAACACGGCATCTACCTGGGAACCCGTGTCTATGGCCCTCTGAGTCTCTTGGATGAATAGCGCGATTATCACTACATCTATTATCCCACCATCGCATCAAAATCATCATAGTCTTTTTCTGCAGTGTATTTTGAGGCCTTCGCCAATGGGGAGGTCAGCACGTCATTGCATATCGATTTCAGATCAGATTAGATTCGCGGCGTCTAATCTACGGACCACCAAGATCGAGCGGTGCGGGTAGATGACCCGCGGTAGCGGAGGATGGAAGCCCGGGTGCTAATTAATTCAGACGGCGGACATTACTTACGAGCGCTGTCTGCCGCTACTGTTATGCCCGCAGGTGCTCTCAAAAACGCTTCGTGGTCAGCCCTGCCGGACTCAGCAGTGCACCCGGAAGGACCCACTGCGCAACCTCGCTCTCCTCACCTGGTCTTTCCTTCTTCTTGGGTTTTATTTGATTTTGCCCGCTCTTCCCCTACACATATAGGATAGATATGGCAGAGAGAGAGAGAGAGAGAGAGAGAGAGAGAGAGAGAGAGAGAGAGAGAGAGAGAGAGCAGCTGGAAGAAATACTGGCCTCGCGGTTCGCAGTACTGACCGGACCACCGAGCCAACAGTAGAAGTCGAGCGTAGAGCCGCTTGTAATTAATTCTGTCCCACCAGTGATGTATTGCTGTTGTTCGTACGGCTTCCGCCTCGGCTTTGCACATAGGTATATGTAGAGGGAAACATGATACGGGCTCTTCTGCAGCGCCACAGAACACGGTATTCCTAATAGGGCAAGTGCTGCCTTCGGGGTCTCGAACAGGTCAACGTGGTATATCCACGTCAGCGGAGGCGAGAGCACTGTAGGTTCTTTCAGCTGCGTCACCGACTAATCGACTTGGAAAACTGGCCTCCCTAGTCATCAAGGAAAATTTAAAGAAATGGAAAATCTAAAGATGTGATGTATAGTAACTTTCCTTGGGACTGAACCGTTTGTGTCCACATATCAGCGAGGTTTTGGAAAGCATCGCTCGTGCGAAACTCAGCTCGCACTTTTCTCACATGATGCAGTGCAAACCATGGTGAAGTGCTCAGGCAGATTCCATATTCCTAGGTTTCTGGAAAGCGTTCGACATAGTGCCACACAGCAAACTGTTAACAAAGGTAAAACTTTAAACATAGCTGCTAAGGTTCAGTGACCGTGTCAGAATTATGTTGGAACAAATAAGGCCCCGGTCACAAATATTAAGTCAAAATTGACCTGGTTTCTACGCTACTATGAGCGTCGTCTTCAGAATTAGACTAACTGTTCTAAAACATATTACGTATACAGTACATTAATAAAATTAATGTTTGTACTGACTCGAAAAGATGCAGTACTTACAAGTCACATATTAAAAAAGGTCCGAGTGTACGGAATTGGTTGGCTCGGAGACTTCTTAAGTCATTGAACTCAGTACTTGTCCTGGACCTCGAATATTCGTCAGAGGCTAGCGCTAAAAGCCATTCAAAAGCCAAGATCGCACAAAATATATTTTTTTACTCAAGACAACCGGTTTCAACAGTCTGAGCAGTCATCTTCATGTCTTACGCAAAAAATGGTTCAAATGGCTCTGAACACTATGGGACTTAATTGCTGAGACCATCAGTCTCCTAGAACTTAGACCTAATTAAATCTAACTAACCTAAGGACATCACACACATTCATGCCAGAGGCAGGACTCGAACCTGCGACCGTAGCGGTCACGCGGTTCCAGACTGTAGCGTCTACAACCGCTTGGCCACTCCGGCTGTCTGTCTTACGCAGTTTCTTGTAGTAAGACATGTTCGTTTTGCGCTTATCTCGTGCACAAGATGTCAAGTGGATAAAACGAACATGTTTTTCTACGGAAGAAATGTTTAAGACCTGAAGATGATAGCTAAAAGCCGGTCGTGATGGACAAGCGGTTCTAGGCGCTTCAGTCCGGAACCGCACGACTGCTATGGTCGCAGGTTCGAATCCTGCCTCGGGCATGGATGTGTGTGATGTCCTTAGGTCAGTTAGGTTTAAGTAGTTCTAAGTTCTAAGGGACTGATGACCTCAGCTGTTAAGTCCCATAGTGCTCAGAGCCATTTGAACCATTTGATAGCTAAAACTGTTGACACCGGATGTCCTGAATCAAAAATATTTTGTGCGATCTTGGCTTTTGTGTGGTTTTTAACAGTTAAGACAGATCGCACTTCAGTACTTAAATAATGAGAAAATTCAGAGACTATGATACCGTCAGCAGTGCCCCATAGAAGCGAGATAGGACCGCTACTATTTTCTATATACATAAATGATTTGGTGGACAGGGCGTGCAGCAATGTACGAATATTTGCTTATGACCCTTCAGTGTATGGTGAAGTGTGACTCTAAGACGATACAAGATGACTAACAATTTCTATTTGGTGAGATGGTTTTTGTGAGTACCAATTTTGATTTCAAATTAATCGCTTTTCTCATTTCTGCCACTTCTCTTTACTTTCGTCTTTCTTCGGTTTACTGTGAATTCATGTTATATAATCATTATCTAAGATTAGATGGGATTAGATTGGTAGATCACGTAACTAATGAGCAGGTACTGAACAGAATTGTGGAGAAGAGGAAATTGTGACACATCCTGACTAGAAAACAGGATTGGTTGGTAGGACATGTTCTGAGGCATCAAAGGATCATCAATTTAGTATTAGAGGGTATAGCGGAGGGTAAAAATAGTAGAGGTAGACCAAGAGATGAATACACTTAGCATATTCATAAGGATGTAGGTTGCAGTAGTTAATCAGAGATGAAGAAACTTGCACAGGATAGAGTAACATGGAGAGCTGCATCAAACCAGTCTCTGGACTGAAGGCCAGAACAGCAATAACTCATTAGCCTGTTCACTCAATTCAACAGATCTTGTAATTCTTCCTCAGCTTCACTAAGGATACCAGAGTCGTTAGCGAATCTTATCACTGACACCCTTTCAACCTGAATTTTAATCCCACTCTTGATGCTTTATTTCCGTAATTCCTTCTTCGATGAATAGACTGAAGAACAGGGCCGAAGGCCTGCACTCGAATCTTCCACTCTTTTCAATAATAGCATTTCGTTTTTGGTCTTCCAGTCTTTTTCCTCTTGGTTCTTGTACATATTATACATTACTCCTCTTTCCCTATAGATTACTCCTATTTTTCTCAGAATTTCGAATATCTTACACCATTTTACATTGTCGAACGACTGTTCCAGGTCGACAAATACCATAAACGTGTTTAAATTTTTTTTAGTCTTGCTTCCATTATCAATCGGCAAAGTCAGAACCACCTCTCTGGTTCCTTTACCTTTACGAAAGTCAAACTGATGGTCATCTAATAGTTCCTCAATTGTCGTTTCCATTCTTCTGTATATAAATCTTGTAGCGACATGGATACGTGAGCTGTTACACTGATTGTGCGATAGTCCTCACACTTGTCGGCTCTCGCTATGTTCGGAATCGTGTGGATGATATTTTTCCGAAAGTCTGGTGGTATAGCGCCAGTCTCATACATTCTACACACCACCACGATTACTCGTTTTGTTGTCACTTCCACCAATTATTTTATAAATTATGATCGAAGTTTTTTCTGTCCCTTCTGCCTTATTTGCTCTTAAGCCTTCTAAAGCTTTTTTTTTTTAATTTTGATTCTAAATCTGGATCCCATATCTCTTCTATATAGACTACTATTTCTTCTTCTATCAGACAAGTCTTCCCCCTCATAGAGGCCTTCAATGTACTCTTTCCACATACCTATGTGTTAAACACTGAAATTCCCATTGTACTATCAATGTTACCGCCCTTCCTTTTAATTGCACCAGATTGTTTTGGCTAAGTTGTTCAGACAACCATTTCATTTTATATCTTTCCTGCAGCCATTTCGCTTTAGCTGCCCTTCACTATCTATTTATTTCATTCCTAAGTAGTCCTTTCTTTCCCTGAATGTTTTTTGCACTTTCTTCTACCATCGATGAATTGAATTGTTTCTTCTGTTACCCAAGTTTTCTTCACAGCTGACATCCGAGTACTTCCATTTGTGTGTCCAACATTTGTGATGACCCTTTTTAGAGATTTCCACTCTTCTTCAGCTGAAATGCATAGTCTGGTATTTCTTATCGCAGTATTTGTATCCTTAGGAAACATCAAAAGCGTCTCATTCCTCAGTAATTCGGTATCGTACTTCCTTCCACACTGATTCTTCCGGGCGATTTTCTTAAACTTCACTAATAAGTTGTGACCTGGGTACACCTTACAATCCAGTATCTGATTCTGCTATCTCTGCTTGAGTATGATGGTCTAACTGGAATCTTCCCTTATCTCCCGGGCTTTTGCATGTATACCTCCTCTCCTAGTGGTTCAAATGGTTCAAATGTCTCTGAGGTCTTCAGTCGCCTAGAACTTAGAACTACTTAAACCTAGCTAGCCTAAAGACATCACACACATCCATGCCCGAGGCAGGATTCGAACCTGCGATCGTAGCGGTCGCACGGTTCCAGACTGTAGCGCCTAGAACCGCTCGGCCACTCCGGCCGGCTCTCCTAGTGGTTCTTGAGTAGAGTATTCGCTATTACCATCTGAAATTTATTGTAAAACTCAATCTTTCACCTCTCTCATTCGTACTGCCAAGCCCATATTCTCCCGTAACCCTTTCTTGTATTTCTTCCCCTACAACTGCGTTCGAGTCCCGCATTATTATTAGATTTTTCTCTCGCTTTACACACTGAATTACCAGTTCAATAACTCCATGTACTTTTCCTACCTCTTCGTCATAAGCTTACACCGTCGGCTTGAATACGTGATCGTTGTCGGCATTGGTTTGCTGTCGAATCTGACTAACGCAACCTCGTCACTCAACTGGCCACAGTAACTCAATTTCTGCCGCCATCTTAATATTCAAAACTAATCTTACTCCGGTTATAGCGTTTTCTTCTCTTGTTGATGGCGAACAGAAATCTTTACCTTCTTTCCATTTAACTGCAATGACTGCCGCTATATCTAGATGGAGCGCTTGCATTTCCCTTTTCAGATTATCTAGCTTTCCTACCCCGTCCAAACTTCTGACATTGCGTGGTCTTTCTCATAGAACTTCATCCCGTCATTCGTTGTTCAGTTCTTTTCTCAAGGTCACCTCCTCCTTGGTAGTACCTCCCGGAGACCAGAATGGGGAATTAAACCCGAATATTTTGCCAATCTCAGTTGCAGGTCACATATCGTATGGATAAACATTGTGTCCTTAATGAAGTGGGTTCCATTTCCTTCTGTATCTTCATCGTTGCTGATTCTTCCACCTTTTAGAGCATTTTTCCATCTCAAGGGCAAGAGAGTGCCATAGGCCACTTACGGAAGCCTATAAACACTCGTTTTTCCTTCGCTCCATTTCCTAGTGGAACGAGAAAGGGATTGCTATTAGTGGTACAAAATATCCTCCGCCATGTGTCGTGTGGTGGCTGGAGAAGTATGTATGTAGGTGTTACATAAGCGTTTCAGCTGCGGTGTTACATAAAGACACTGGGAATTTACGTGTACTGATATGAGAAGTTTTTCCGTCGAATCGCCAACTGCAGGAATATGTGGAAAACACACATCATACGTCTCTTATGACCTGGACGTCGACAGAGCTATCAAACTCATACAACGCACATTATTTTTTCTCCTCCATATATCTGTAAATAACAATATTGTGCCCAATTGCTTTCATCTCACTAGTGGTTTACCCAGTATTTCTGCGAAACATTTCAGCCCATTCGCTGGCACTGGATCACTTTATTCATCTTATCACGGCCTATCAAATGTCGTTGAAAATGAACGTTCGTAACTTGAAAAGTGCTTATTTGCATCAGTATCACTTCAAACAGAAATGTGGAAAATATCACTGTTTTCTCTTTTAGAACCATGTACTCGAATGTTGTGAGAAGGTTCGCTTAAATCTTATGAAAACAAAAAATAAAAATGCCATTCACTACGTAATGGACGAGATAAAAATCTACTGGCTCCCAAAAACCTCTTCGCTGACTGGGTATTTTTTGTATGGGTGATTAAGAATAACACTTACAGTAATTTCATTCTGCATCCCACTAAAAGCAACTTAAAAACGTGTGTGCCTACAGCTACTATTCACCTACGTCGTACTCTACAAACCACGTAATGGCGTGTGGCGGAGGGTACTTTTTTACCGCTAGCTGAGTCTTCCAACCCTGTTCCACTCGCAAGTAGCGCGTGGGAAGTGTGATGGTTGATAAGCCTCTGTATTGGCTCAATTTCTCGGATTTTCTCCTCTTGGTCATTCTGCAAGACGTATGTAACGGGAAGTAATATGTTGTCCGACTCTTCCCGGGAAGTGCTCCCTCGAAATTTCAATAGTAAATCTCTCCGTGATGCACAACGCCTCTCTTGTAACGTCTGCCAGTGGAGTTTATTATCCCCATAACGCTCTCGCACCGGCTAAACGATCCCGTGACGAAACGCGCCGTTCTTCTTTGGATCTTCTCTTTTTCTCGTATCAGTCCTATCTGGTAGGGATTCCAGATGGATGAAAAATAGGCTACTCGAGAATCGGTCGAGCAAGCTGCTTATAAGCCACTCCCTTTGTGGATAAGTCACTTTTCCTTAAGATTCTGTCGATGAATCAGTCTGGCATCTGCTTTTCCCACTGTTTGTTTTATGTGGTCATTCCAATTAAGGTCGCTCTGGATAGTTGCTCCTGGTTATTTTACGGTAGATACTGTTTCCAACGGTTTGTCATCAATAGTGTAGCTGTATATTGGTGGATTTCTTTTCCTATGTCTGCGCAATATGGTAATATACGTTTATTTACGTTCAGTGTCAACTGCCAGAGCCTGCAGCATACATAAATTTTCTCGAGGTCATTCTGCAAATCGTTACTAACTTCTGGCGTTGGTACTTTGTTATAGACAACCGCACCATCTGCAGCCAGCCTTAAACAACATCCAACGCTTTGTACTAGATCATTTATATATACGTCAAACGGAGGAAGACAAAAAAAAATCTAAATTTCCAGCCACAATAATCTTGTTCTGAGGACAATTTTCAAGCTATACATTTTGTTAGCACACTATGCGCAGTGGGGATATGTAATCGTAAATTATTGTTTGCGTTAGTAATGCGGTTATTTAAAAGCTTAAAATAAAAGAACTGGAATATAATAAGGGTGGTCATTTCAAATACCAAACGCTTTTAGGCAACAAACTTACGCGAAAGAGATAAGAGAGAGTTGTGACTAATTTCGTTTGTTAGTTATGGAAAATTCCTTTACACCAATGCCGAAGATGTTAATAGTACATTTTTGCTGTGTACTTACAGTCCAAAGGATAGTGCTCTATTCAATGAAGTCTCTCTATTTTCGATAAACTACTTCTGTATCTATTCTTCTCCAAAATCATATACGTAAAAAAAACAATAGGAGAACGCTCCATTTGCATGACATCACTCCGGACTATTTTCAGCCATTCAACCTTTCTAGCGCTTTAAAACTTTCCTACATGACAGATTTCTAACGCCAGAACGCCTTTAATCTGTCCCGCTTTGACGATACTTGGTCTCACTTCTCTGGAAATCTGCCAGCACCGCCCGTGGAGTTAAATGAACGTAGCGCCGGAGCTGGGATATCGCCCAGTCAAATCTGACTTCGCATTTGTCACGTTCCGTCGAAAAAAAAATAAAAGAAAATACGTAGCGTGACGTGTGCAGAGTTATTTCGTGGGTGTTTTTTAAACGTGCCTTAAAGCAAGGGTGTAAATGAATGAAATATTCCACTAAATGGTTGACACTATTACAAAATCTCTCCTTCGTTTTGATGGAAGAAAATGGCATGCGAACGTAAAAATCTCTTATATTTGCCACGTGTGATTCTGTAAATCTGCCCTCAACGAACTGTATCTTGTGTGGACGACGGGGAAGCAAAGAACTGAATAGCATTGTTTCACGTCTTGTATCCGCGTCAGCTGGTTAAAAGAAACGAGAAAGCAAACATCAGAAAGACATCGAATCATCCAAATTTTCAATTGTTTGTGATTTTAAGGATTTCAGGTTTTCAGGAGCAGTACAAACATTTGTTATCATTAATTTAACGGCGTCTGTTGATTTTATATCGGCTATAAACTAGGGAACACATCACTGTTTCGTTCCTCGGTTATACCCCGTAAGTTATTATCTAACAATTCACGTCTCGAAAAGAATTGTACGGAAATCGCGGAGATGCGTGACAACTGACTGTAACAACCAGTGAGGTTGTTTTGAAATACACCCGCCACATGTTTTTTTGGACGTAATAAGTTTTAACAACTACCTTCGTCACGTACCTTCAGTACATTATACATTGCTGCCAATAACTGTTTTCTTCGTGAACAGAATTTCTCGGAGCATCGTATTCTCCACCCCTTGCTCTGGTACAACGCTTTATTTTCTTCCCCTCACCATAATTTTTTTTTCGTCAAGCCTTATTTATGGGACCGTAGCGAAATAAAAATCTAAAATATAGTTTCCGAGTACTCGTTTTATGCTTTCTTCTTAAATATTTTGAACCTCTCACTGTCTCCTGCATTCTCGAAAGATATTCATGTCTATAAATACCACTAATGTACACAAATTTTTCTTTGTTTCATTTATTTCCTTTCCATGCTAGTTGAGAATAGCTTTTACGGAAGGCTCTGCCTTTCCCACACAATGGAAACTTGTATGAAGCGATAAAACAGACATATTTTCCTCATAACAATTCCCCTGTATAGATAATACTTCAGTGCACTACTGCAAAGAGGTTGTCACCTTATCCCCTTGAAGACATAAACTTTTACTCGTAACGTACGTCACAAATTCAATGGATATTACTGCGCTCATGATTCATAAAATAAATATATCCATCCTCACACATTTATTTGTTTCCTCCCGTTTATAGTATTAACTAGTATGAGTTTGAAATACAAAGGAATATGAAGTAATTCTTTCTCACTTACCGGGCTAGTTATTCTTTATTTTCTTCAAATGTTAGCCTCGTTCTTACCACAATTCAACAAATGTAACATGCAATCATCGTAATGAACCGGTGAGCGCTCCAGATTGCGAGTAATCAGAAGTCGTAGGCAGGATGAGTTGTTTGACAACCGTGCGTCATGGGATGAGCGTTTGAGAATGAGACGGCCCAGTTCAAAAGTAGTTGACATAATTAAAAAGCTGAGGGAGATGCGTATATCACATTCAACTACAAGGAGCTAAGGACATGAAAAAAAAGTCACCGTTAAAATGGAGTTTTATTACGCAAATATAAAAAATTTTAAGCAAATATTGTGCTGACAATTTCTAGGGTACTATGCTGTTTTTCCTTCTCTTTTTTTTTAAAAAAAAATTAAGAGTTAGACTTCTTACACACACGAGTCCAAAGATTACACGTCACTCCTTGTATATGTTATTTCCCCTTCCGTTCGTCGAATTACTTTATATGCAACATCTGCGACAATTCTCAACCCACCAAAGTCTACAGGTGTATGTGGAATATTATGCGGGCGTAAATAGGCACTAATTAGGGATAGGCAGTACAGACAGCTTCTAGCCATGTGAACAATTCTGAGTAGCTTTTATCTATAGCTCTTCGAAGATTACTATTAAAATGCATCTTGCAGTAACTTAGACACGACTAACTCAGCCGTGCATTTGTTGATTGAAACGCAATAGAATAATTTCCAAACGCTAGTTTAAGAAACAGCGAGGATTTGGGCACGCAGTGTTTCTTTCATCGCCTATTTTACTACCGCTAGACACAAATTAACGAAAATTTTGTGAGTTCAGTTTCTGAAATTTTCACGTATCTTAGAAATGTTTCGCAATCGTGAAGTCTTTACGCAATAGCTATGAAATACCCACTGTACGAGAACGTTATCTACATGTTCCTCTTTGTATTGCTTAGAACTGAAACCGAAATGAAAGCCAAAGATTTCTTTTCCAGGTTCCTTGCCGATATTGTGAAGAAAATACAATAGCACAATTTATCGAATTTAAATGAACGGAAAAGATACACCATTCCTGCACTCTACCGTGAGGTTCGGTGCTAAGTGTCTTAACAGAAAGCAACGTTACGGTTAAACACCCTGCCGACGCACAGGTCAATCCAGCACCGATCTTGGCTGGTCACTGAGATCGGAGGGAAAAGGCGTAATTTGTCTGAAATGATTTCGGAATCCCACATCGTGTCAGAGCGGCATGTTTTCAAAATCACTCTAATTTTCCTTCTTTTGCACGTGCTGCAGTGTTTACACCATCGTAATGTCTGCTACTGTATAACGTCATCTGATTTGTGTAATGAGAGCTCTGATTGGAATGAAAAATACATACGGTAACGGTACTCACGGATTAAGCCCTGGATCTATTCCGATAGTCGACTGCTTCCTACAAGACAGTACTTGGATCAATTTATGGTCGTAGGACATGAGATCAGAATGTCGCCAATCACTCCATCCGTAACTTGTCAGTAGATGAGTGCTAATGACGCAGATGCTTCTTTGTTCTGAGAGCTCCTCATTCGGAAGCTTGATGGATCCCCTTCCAGACCTTCCTACCTTAGAAAATATCTGAGGAAATACCGGGAGTATAACCTGGGTCCTTCCGCATCGAAGGCAGCTACAGTAACCATTCAGCTACACAGGCGGTGTTGTGATTCAGGTGCCCCTACCGCCGTCGTTTTAGGCAACCCACAATGTTATAGCTGGCCTTCATAAACCACGTGCGAGATTTTCATACCCTCTAGCTCGCTACGCGCAAAATTTTTAGTCCGACAGAGAAAATGAACAGGAACTTTTTGTTGCAAATTTAATGTAGCTAAATTTTGTGCTGGGACACGTTTTCATTAGAGGCCGTAGTTCTCGAGTTATTCAGGGAAATCGTACGGAATTGACCTTCAAATGCACCCCTTTCCTACACTCAGTTCCCAGCAGTCAGGATTTCTAGTATGGTGTTCGTGGCATTCCCTCGTATCACTAAATAAAAACTAGCGACTGCACGAATTATTTCCCTCATTCGGTCTCTTTCGGTCTTCATTGACTGGCCTTACTAAGCCACGTGTACTTACAACATGTAACGCTAACTTTTGTGTAAATTTTACCTGAATATTTTATGACTTTTTATAGCACAAAATATACAATCACAGCAATTTATTCGTCAGACTTTCTGACTAAGAAACTACTGTGTTTCTCAGGGTTAGGTTTCGATCAAATTGTTCACGTAATTAGATTAGCATAACGTTTACAAAAGTCGATTTTTATTTCATTGTCCTCACGCGCACGTTTAAATTAATAACGTTACCGAAATAACTACGCTGGTGGCGTAATTGCCCAATCAATGGAGATCAACAAAGGTCGAATATCGGGAATAGTTCGTGAAATCGGATGTGTTGGTTCAGTGGTAGGACGGAGTGCCGTACACAACGTATTAGAAATCTTGACTGCTGACGGATAAGTGTGGGGGTGGAGGTGCGTTTGATGGTCGCTTTATGTGGCTTTTCTTGAATAACTCGAAAACCGTGGCCTCCAGCGAAAACGTACCCCAGCACAAAATTTGACTATATTATATTTCCTACAAAAAAGGTCCTGTCACTGTGAGACTAATAGGTCGCGCGTAGTGAACGAGTGAATACGAAAATCTCGCGGGTGGCTTATAAAGGCCATGCACATCATTGCGTGTTGCATAAAAAGACAGCGGCAGGGGCACCTGGCTCACCCTGTATGTATATAAATTCGTAAGTAATCGTGCAAATCGTGAAGTTAGATAAAGTGTGGTGTACGATTATTACAAGTGTAAAGTGACGCATGCAAAACGACGAAAGCGTATGTGTAATAAGCCACTTACGGAAAAGTTGAATGTGAACGTCGCCTGGGGGAATGTCGAGACGGTAAACATCCGATCATGTAAACGCAAGGTTTAGAAATAGCGCATAGATATAGTTTTTATGAAACGTGTGTTTCTTATATTTTTGGGCTTTTATTTGCTGTTGTATCTCGCTTCCCAACCGCGAAACCACCATCTGTATGCGCACGTATTTCTTTCCTGTTTTCTGTCTCCGCACGAAAGCCAAGCAGAGTCGCCGATTCGCCATTATCATTGCAAGCAGCGACAATGAGATTTCGCCGTTGCTTCCCACCGCGGCTTCCTGAAAGCGAGGGGGAAGGTGGGATAGAGGAAGTGAATAAAAAAAATGAACAAAAAGGGAAGGACAAAAGGAGTAGGAATCCTTTGTCCTCGAGGCGCACTCGCCATGTCGCGTGATTTGACTACGGACCACTCCGGTACTGGAATGCGACGCAAGAGCTGGCAAAGAAACGATAGTATGCGCCGGGTGTTGCTCAAAGAAACTGAGGAAATACGCATTAATCCCTTTCTAGTTGTTCGTGGGTGCAGAATACTGAACCGGAATATTTAAGAAAGACTGGAAAAAACTGACAGAAGCCGACGTCGGGGAATATCAATTTAGGTTCCGGAGAAATGTTGCAACACGCGAGGCAATATTCTGACGCTACGACTTATCTCAGACGATAGACTGAAAAAAAAGGCCAATATACGTTTGTAGCATTTGTGGACTTAGGGAAAGCATTTGAAAATTTTGACACCAGTACACTCTCTAGAAATGTGAAAGTAAAAGCGTTAAAAATACAGGGAGTGAAAAGTTATTTATTTCTCCTTCTTCTGTGCTTCAAGACTTAGGACTTGTGCCTTTTCTGTTTTCATTTTTTACCTCCACCTCATTCTGTGGCTTCCTAAGCCCCTTCTTCCACTTGGCTGGTACAACATGGCCAGACTTGAGATTCTCCCTGCCCTCATCCTTTGTAGGCAATATTTCCATTATATGAGGTTATTGAGAGTGAAACTAAGTATATCTAAAGTTATTGTTGCGTAAATATGAATATACCTAAATTCTCTCCCAGGCGATCTTCACATTCAAAGATTCCACAAGTGTTCTGTTACACCTACGCTTTCATAGAGTTGCATGTGTCACTTTATAATTGCAATAATCGTAAACAAATTTTATGTAGAAGTACCGCTTTCTTGAGCTGTTTCGATAGGAAACTACTGGGACAGTATGTAGATTTGAAACAAAATTTACTAAATTTTAGGCCCCTTTTTGCTTGTTCTGTAGGGCTATAATTTGTTTTAAGCATTACGTGTGCATGGAAGTTTCAAGATGAGGGATTCGATAAACGTGAATTTGCTTAAAAATATATCGCATGAAATAATGGGTGGTCGAAAACGGTGAGTCCCAGTGGTTCCAAAGCGATACGACAACTTTAAAGTGAATGTTTACTTTCTACAAATTTCTTCTTGTATTCGTTGTTTAACTACGATAGTGAAGATTTTCGTATTGTTTGGGCTCAAGCGGTTAAGAGCAATAAACATGTAACAAAACTGGGTGCGAATGCGAGTATCATCTGACGAAAACCTCGTTTCAGTACCTTGAACTGTTCACCCAACAAGATTAACACCCATGTTATTTCCAGAACAATTCAAGATATTGCAGCGAGGTTTTCAGAGCATAAAACTACCCAGAACATACAGGCTTAGAGTAAATAATAAAATTGAACATTACAGTATAGCGAAATTTATTCAGAAATAAAAGACAGTCTAAAATTCTGTGAGCATGTTAAAAGAACTGAACTAGGCTGTTCGTGGAATACAACGAAAGCCGCAGGCATGTTAAAATTGAAGCAATGGATCGGTGGAGTAAATAAGACGTGGTGGAAGCGTAGGTAACTCAAACTGATATATCAGACAAAAAAAAAAAAAAAAATGTTGTGCAGCTAATTCACGACTGGGCCATTAGTCTTTGCAGAAAAATCCAAGAAGACCTGAATGTCTTGGTCTGACGAGCGGAAAAGAGCTCATCCTGTTAGAACGACTGTGATCTGAGCACAAAGAAACGTTAAGGAAAAACTCCGAAAATACCCATTGTTGGAAGCAGACCGCCGAGAGAAATCTATAAAATAACGGGCAACGTAATGCGGCAGGTAATTGGTAATATCGACGTTAATACCCTCCGACAAGCACCATAGGGTACAGAGGCGAGAAGAGCATATAATGTGTCCACTCCACGGCACCTTTCGTCGTGCGAACCCACCCTGTCGTCTCTTTAGCGATTACAGACTAGCGCGAAATCTGTAATCTGCAGTGAGGGCTGGTGCGAGAGAGGGGGAGGTTTCGCACCCTGCTGGGAATCCCCCCAGGGGCCGACGGTCGCTTACGTAGGCAGTGCTCCCGGCCAATCCGGTGGCGCCGTGGCGCTTATAAAACCGACCTGCCACCTGGTGGCGTGCGCCAGTACCAACCCTGCCGTCACCCCGAGCGGAGCTTCAACACAGTTGTCATCGCCGGCCGCGCTGACGAGTGGGTGGACGGGATTAAGCAAGGGGCAGCGACGACGCGAACGTCGACGGCCCGAACAAACTGCTCCGCACCGACGCTGTTACCAATGGCGGCGGGACACTGCCTACGGAGACACTCTGCTGGAATTCCGTGGCTGGACTTCAACTCCCCGTTTTTGTGCTGTTCACAGTGAAAGTGATTAAAATAATTTTTATTTACGGTGGACATTTTCTTCGTGTAGTGAACTCAAGCGCTTGTGGCAGATGTTGACAACTGTGAATTCGTGTACTGAACGTCGGTTTTCAGGACTAGTGCGAGAGATATGGTGAGCTCCAACTGAAGAGAACGCCAGAATCTTATAAAATCGTTCCAGAGTACAAGTATATTGTGATGCGGTCACAGTCGTTCTGAAGTTTATCATATTATACTTTATCTACATAGCCTTCTATGAAACGACACAAGGTACCAATTTTGCGGATCTACTGCTAAATTCATGTATGTTTTCGAAAGCTTGTTTAAGGGTGGTAGCTTCACGTAAATACATAGCAGAAATACTGCAAAAAATGAAAACAGTAATGCGACTGTGACTGACACTTTGAATAATTGATTATAAGTAAATTAATCGCTGTTTATCTCCATACAGCTATGTTGTCTAAAAATTTAAAACAGTACTCTATTTCCCGTTATATTTCCTTTACCATCATTCTCATACGCGTTTCTGTGTCACTAGCCTCTATGCATTACATTCCTTACTTGTTCTGTTGTGAGAACTGAAAATTCATTCCATCTATTAGGCTGCTTATGGATAAAATTTTTAACCAGTTAGTCTTTAAACTAACTAGTTATGATCTAGTGATTACCTGGTAGTTTATAAATAATTTGGCGTTTTCCTGTCTACCACTCACATGCCACAGATTGTCCAGCACTTTGCACATTCATCAACCTGCCACAATCTCCCGTTTTCTGTATTTCTTTTCCTGTGAGATATTCTGCAACCAGCCATATTTCTTTTAAAAAATACTATTTTTTCACTGTTTCGATGCTGCGTTCGTTTTCTTCTTTTTCTGTCCACTTGATACTCCCATCGTACGGTACTGCAATTTCTTACACTAAAATGTGTTCTCTCTTCTTTCTCTGGACAGATCTGTGTGCGGTCCTATAAACTTTTCCAAATACTGTATTTTATTCATAAATTTTGTTTGGAAAGAAGATACTGTTTCAGAATAAACTGAATTCACTTTTTCGCTCTATTCAGTGATAGTTTATTTTAATTTCTCTCGATGTTGCTCATGGCTACAAATATCTATAACGAATACGTTTTAATAGAAAATCAGTATTTCCTACGATAATAGTTTTTGATGGATGAGAGCGTCATAGCTTCGAACACATTTCATTCGCCTCCAGCCATCTGTGTAATATAAGTGTAACATTTGTTTTCCATTTTTAAACCTTGCTATTCACTTTTTATGTCTGCAGTCTTTCCCTAATATGACAAAAATTACTCCCGAAAATCAAGGTTTTTACAAATGTGAAAACACGATCGAAGGCACAACATCGTCATATACCCAGGAACAAATATTCAATTCAAATTAACAAGTGTTGTAATCGGAAAAATCTTGTCAATACGTTATTTAATAGTCTGCTATAACCGTACACTACCACACACCAATAATCAGTGAAATCAAATTACGCAGACTAGTTATCGAAAACTAGTCACAAGTTAAGTACGTTTTGAGACAGAAGCTGTTAGGAACCAACACAAAGTTCCATTTTCAAGATGGGTAGAATTGCCAAGACATTGAGGAAACTCAGTTCAGTTTCAAGTTACAAGACGGTGCATGACCGATATAGAACGGCTGTACTGTCCACATGTTATGAAAATACTTTTAAAATTATATAACATTTCACTCACCATAAAATTCCATAAGCGAAGGAGAAACAAAATATTCCAGATACATTAAATACATCATACTCCGCTTAATTGTGCAGAATTCGTAATATTTGCAAATGCTGTACAAAACACACCCTCATTTCTAACAGCAACAAAAACTGTGGAAAATGATGGAAACTGGTAATAGCGATCTCTTGTGCTTATTTCATCATCTCATTCTAAAATTAATCGTCAGACCGAAGTACCGTCCAAAAAACATCACGTGTTCCTACGTACACTACCATCTAGGTACCACACTCTTCCTTACGCCTGTTTTAAAATTGCTCATAATCTTCTTTCTTTGTAGATCTAGACTTTATGCATTCCACAATTTAGTGTAGTGTAACAAGACTTAACTTCATGAATAAAGTCACGCAACCGGCACAGCATTACCAATTAGACTTGTTACTATAAATAAAATGCTTAACACTGCATGAAAGAAAAGGTTTTCCCATGTCAAAAGAAATTGTCCTAGCGGATCGGTTCAATATACTTCGCAGAAGACGCTCACTGTTGTCGGCTGTCATTTGTTGCCTCCGTATGATTCGTTTTCTTTCCGCGGAAGAGCCAGGTAATCATCAAAATGAACTCTTAAACAGTAGTCTTCGAGACGAATGTTCTGTCGTATAGGTAGGTTTACACTGCGTTAGTTGAAGCTCTTTTGATAATGAATCTAGTATAATTACAGAGAGAGAGAGAGAGAGAGAGAGAGAGAGAGAGAGAGAGAGATATCTCGTTTTTAATGTTAGTTTTTGTTGCACCTGTGGTGTCAATATATCCTACTTTACTTCTAATGTAAACTGCTTTCACTCACAATCAGTACTCCACAATCCGCTACTAAGGCCGAGCACGCAAGTTAATTCAATACGGGTCTCTATTAATGTTTCTACTCGTTCCTTTCACGAATAGAGTGGGGAATGAATGATTATTTACGTACCTCGTTGTGACGTGAAACTGAACTTACCTTTGTAAATACTAAGACATCAATTCAGCTTCAGTTTCATCATATCTCTATAGTACTAAGGAAAAACCAGTTCTTAATTATGTATTTTATGAATGGGCATTCGTATAGCATTTGGCATTTTTCCTGTAGACCTATCGCTTGTGATTATTTTTTTATTATTATTCCGTAGCCTTAAGCTCTTATTCGAATAAACTCTTTTCCATGTGTTCGAACTTCCATTATTTCTACAAGTACCTTCTCTCATGTTGTCCTAAAAATACGACTAATAGAACAGTATAATTCGTACAAGCAGCTTTTTTTTAAAAAAAAAAAAAAGCTTCGTAGAGAGACTACACCTTCGCGGTATTCCATGAATGATCCTCCAAGACTGCAGTAGCGAATCTGTGTGATGGTGTAATCTCATATATTATCGACATGCATGGTACTTTTGCGGTAGGATTGTTTTCTGTGGCCGGAGACTATCACATTACTATGATATGGTACGCGACTGGAATACGGTATGCAACTTTGAACGTGTTTTTGTATTCAGAACCACCCAGCAGTCTTCCCTCTATGCCGAAACCCAGTTGGAAATATTCAGTTAGTTACCTTATGAAAAGCCTGTGTCACAGAAGACTCCTGATACCTCTCAAAAGTCGAAGGCTACATTTAGTTACGTACGCCTCCGCTTTAATATATAACAAACAGTTGTGATCCTACCACTTTTCTTTGGTCTGTCTCTGTTCCTTAGTCTGCTGGCAAATTCCTCCATTTCTGATGCCAATCAGTATTTCTTGCTATATATCTCCCAGCCTAAATATTATCCTCATTCTTGTCACAGTTTTCATTGATCTGTCTTTCCTCTCCTACTAATACAAGTATATTTTCACTCCTGAGTTTTGCTCTTCGCATACGTTGATATGGCCGCCAGAATGACGAAGCGTGTTCTGCGTAGTTGAATGTTAAGAACTACAATTAAAAACAGCCTTACAGGTTTCGTTTTCACATAATACTTCTTTATGGAATCAGCAGCCGTTCCGCAAGTTCTGTTCTTTCACGAAATCCAGAAATCTGTAGTCAGAGAAGTCTAGGCTAATGCCGTCATTCTCGACTCGCGGTAAAAAGAATTCTGTACAGTGTCACACCATCGTCCGATAAACGAGATACGTGCTTGCTGGTAAATAAGCTGCGTTGCGAATGGGCTGAGGAGGTACCTGGTAAAAGAACTAGTCATTTCGTCGTTCTTTATTGGGAAACCACAGGGCAGAAGGGAACCTTTCGTCTGGTGCACGACTAGGAAGTCTAAAAGGACCGTTACTGTATAAGATGTAGGCCTTAGAAACGTGGCAGATACCGCCTTCAGTACTAGCATACATTTCGCAAACGTGACTATTACATAAAGGGACGTTAAAAAATTCGCAGGAATGTTGGAGATATTGAAGACGACCGGAACTTGGTCCGACGACTGGCAATATATTCTCAAAATAACGACTGCAAGGGGCGCACGAATGAAAACGAGACATATTCAGTTTTACAGAGAGTACCCTACTGCATTGGCTCATTACTTAGCTTGCATTTGTCGCGAATCTCTTGCCCAACGGAAAGTCCCGATCGACTGGAAAAAAGCGCAGGTGACGCCTGTATATAAGAAGGGTAGAAGGACGGATCGTCAAAATTACAGACCAATATCCTTAACATCGGTTTGTTGCAGGATTCTCTAACATATTCTTTGTTCAAATATAATGAATTTCCTTCAGACAGAGAAGTTGCTGTCCATGCATCAGCACAGCTTTAGAAAGCATCGCTTCTGCGAAACGCAACTCGCCCTTTTTTCACATGATATCTTGCGAACCATGGATGAAGGGTATCAGACGGATGCCATATTCCTTGACTTCCGGAAAGCGTTTGACTCGGTGCCCCACTGCAGACTCCTAACTAAGGTACGAGCATATGGGATTGGTTCCCAAGTATGTGAGTGGCTCGAAGACTTCTTAAGTAATAGATCCCAGTACGTTGTCCTCGATCGTGAGTGTTCATCGGGGGGGTGAGGGTATCATCTGGAGTGCCCCAGGGAAGTGTGGTAGGTCCGCTGTTGTTTTCTATCTACAGGAATGATCTTTTGGATAGGGTGGATAGCAATGTGCGGCTGTTTGCTGATGATGCTGTGCTGTATGGGAAGGTGTCGTCGTTGAGTGGCTGTAGGAGAATACAAGATGACTTGGACAGGATTTGTGATCGGTGTAAAGAATGGCAGCTAACTCTAAATATAGATAAATATAAATTAATGCAGATGAATAGGAAAAAGAATCCCGTAATGTTTGAATACTCAATTAGTAGTGTTGCGCTTGACACAGTCACGTCGATTAAATATTTGGGCGTAACATTGCAGAGCGATATGAAGTGAGACAAGCATGTAATGGCAGTTGTGGGGAAGGCGGATAGTCGTCTTCGGTTCATTGGTAGAATTTTGGGAAGGTGTGGTTCATCCGTAAAGGAGACCGCTTATAAAACACTAATACAACCTATTCTTGAGTACTGCTCAGCGTTTGGGATTCTATCAGGTGGGATTGAGGGAGGACACACAAGCAATTCAGAGGCGGGCTGCTAGATTTGTTACTGGTAGGTTTGATCATCACGCGAGTGTTACGGAAATGCTTTAGGAACTCGGGTGGGAGCCTCTGGAGGAAAGGAGGCGTTCTTTTCGTGAATCGCTGCTGAGGAAATTTAGAGAACCAGCATTTGAGGCTGACTGCAGTACAATTTTACTACCGCCAACTTATATTTCGCGGAAAGACCACAAAGATGAGAGAGATTAGAGCTAAGACAGAGGCGTATAGGCAATCATTTTTCCCTCGTTCTGTTTGGGAGTGGAACAGGGAGAGAAGATGCTGGTTGTGGAACGAGGTACCCTCCGCCACGCACCGTATGGTGGATTGCCGAGTATGTATGTAGATGTAGATATGAAAAAAAATTATGTAACCTATTTACCATTTCAAAAGCAATCATCGTAACTGTTAATACATTCATTGTACAGTGAGACAAGATGGTCGATGCTTTCTTGGAAAAATGTTAGCAGTTGTCTGCGGAACCATGGTCGTATCCAGGGGTACACCTTTTCGCCCGAAGCAAATCGACTGCCACGTACGTCTTTCTTCAGGGCTCCAGAAATATGGAAATCGCATGGGGATAGACGGACTGTATAGAGGATGCCTAAGGGTTCCAAGTGAAACTCCTGCAGCGTTGTCGAAACAACCTACCAACAAAATTCTCGTCCATATGTTGCCAAAGTTGTTGAATCAACGCTGCCCGATCTCTCCCCATTGAGTCCAGAAGAAAGAAATTCGTGGCCGTCGATTTGCTTCGGACTGTGAGAGAGACACCTGGGTACAATGACAGGGAAAATGCGAAGGCAGCAACAAAGATTTTTCCATGAAGGGACTGAGCATTTTGTCTCAGAGTGGAATGAATGTATTAACAGATATGGAGATTATTTTGAAATAATTAACAGATTGCTTACTTTTTTCCATGTGTCTTGTCCTCATTTGACTGTCCCTTATAACGTGTGTAAGTGTACGAAAACACCCTTCACCTACGAATCATACAGTGAATCGCTGGAATCAGTCACAATTTTCCAGTGATTGAAAGTATATTTATATATTTATAAACGATTTTAGCGATCTTGGCAGTTGAGAATTTATTCAGTATCAGAAAACGTTAATTTAGGAGCAGGAAAAATAGATATTTAGTTGATATCTGCTGAAAGAATTTTTAATTATATTTCCATATCCGCGAATGATTTCACTAACAAATCACTTATGCTGCTAAATTATGGATATTATTCGTCGGTCTGAGACTGTTACCAAGTTGGATTAACGGAAGAGATAGGGAAGTATCGAAAAAATAAGTGTCAGCAACGTCATTGGTTTGTTAATTCAGAGGTAATGCATCGCAGCTAGTATCATCAAACTCCACCCTGAAACACCATGCGCTTGTCACTGTCCTTGATACAGAGTGGCCGGCCGCGGCGGACGAGCGGTTCTAGGCGCTTCAGTCCGGAACCGCGCGACTGCTACGGTCGCAGGTTCTAATCCTGCCTCGGGCATGGCTGTGTGTGACGTCCTTAGGTTGGATAGGTTTAAGTAGTTTTTAGTTCTAGGGGATGTTAAGCCCCACAGTGCTCGGAGCCATTTCAACCATTTGATACAGTGTGATACCATCAAAATTTGGAGAGTATATTTTCCAATAAGAATCTGGAAGCATACTACTTCCTTCAGCTAAAAAAATGGTTCAGATGGCTCTGAGCACTATGGGACTTAACATCTATGGTCATGAGTCCCCTAGAACTTAGAACTACTTAAACCTAACTAACCTAAGGACAGCACACAACACCCAGCCATCACGAGGCAGAGAAAATCCCTGACCCTGCCGGGAATCGAAACCGGGAACCCGGGCGTGGGAAGCGAGAACGCTACCGCACGACCACGAGCTGCGAGCCCTTCAGCTAAGATCTCGCCTAATGATCACGATGGAAAATAAATGGCGTGAGTACGTAGGGTAGCAAAAAATATTTCTTCCCGTGCACCATCCGTAAAAGAATGGTAACGAATGCTCCCTCCACCATACAGTTTGGCATTCTTAGGACATAAAGCGATATAGCGCCGCATTTTCCTACACAAACACCATTTCCAATAAAACAGCTTCCATTGCTGGCCCATCTGAGGACGTGGTATCAGCATTTTCTCGAAATACTAAGAAGATGCAACTCAGCCGGTTACTCTGAAGACGTCACATCACAGTCTAAGGGGGAAAAAGATAGAAATGAGAGTAATCCCTCGAAGTCTGAGAATGAGTGTCTGATCTATTGTACTAAAGTTTCCTGGATTTGCCTAACTATGACGTACATCAGCTGTTCGGCCATAATGCATGCGTAGCTTCTATATATAGCATTTTGTAAAAATTATCTTCCGATTCAAGCACCGTGTTTTGCATTTAATTTATTTTTCTCTGTGTGCCACTGTAGAGATTAAAAGAGGGCGGGATTCCTTCATCCTTGAGGAGTTAAGAGGCAATGCCTTCAAAGCAACTGTTAGATATTCGTTTCTTCTCTCGAATTCTCAACTGTCCTTGATGCTCAAAATAAAATGGCGCTTATGTTTGGTCTTAGCTAAATTTTGTCGACGACACTCTTCGGTTTCATTTGAAAATAATAAAATTCTACTCTCGTTTAGACTGAAGTGTTGCAGACGAGAAAGCTATAAC
The DNA here is from genome assembly GCF_021461395.2 of Schistocerca americana. Lineage (NCBI taxonomy): Eukaryota > Metazoa > Arthropoda > Insecta > Orthoptera > Acrididae > Schistocerca > Schistocerca americana. The sequence continues at coordinate 136,639,399 of NC_060128.1, forward strand.
GTCACCTGTGTTTGTAGAACAGCTGTAGTATCTGAAACCAGATAGCTCACTGTTTTGGTGCTTGTCGAGGGTCACGAGTACCATTATTGTTTTCAAATCAGCTTTTTGTTTGCACAATTTCCTTAGGTGTAGCTTCTTACAGCAAAAACAAATGTTACGCCCTTAGTTGCAGGTGCTCGTTATGCAGTTACTGAATGGTTCTCCGTGTAATACTCACTGAAGGAATGTTTTAATTACAATTCTTTTTAATTGTAGGCTACTGCAACTTTTGACTCAATTACACTTTTTTTGCTAGGTATTACTTTGAACATAAAGACTGTGCGACTACAACGTTTGGCTCAGTCACACTTTTTTTAACCAGGCCTTATTTGAGCGTACAGTTTGTGGCTAGTTTGCGTCCGCCTCCGTGATGTTGAAAGATTGCCAAGTGTAAAGAGGAATTGGTTGTACAAACCGTGCGTGGACAAGAACATAGTAACACAGAGTAGGCTGTGAGTACGTCGAGATAATGGCCTAGAGTGTGAGGTAGTGGGGAAGTACGCCGGCACGATAGCTCAGCGTGTTTGGTCAGAGGGTTAGCAGCTCCGTAATTAAAAAAAAAAAAAAAAAAAAAAGACTGAGTTAATCGAGAAACAACGAACTTAATCGGATGTCTTACGAAGTCGGCCCCGAGCAGATGCAACGAACAAAGCGAACAAAATGACATTTAAAAGCAAAAAAAAAAAGAAAAGGTGGTCAGCGTGACAGAATGTCAATTCTAAGGTCCCGCGATCGATTTCCGGCTGGGTCGAATATTTTTCTCCGCTCAGGGACTGGGTGTTGTGTTGTCCTAATCATCATCATCATCTCATCCCCATCGACGCGGAAGTCGCCGAAGTGGCGTCAAATCGAAAGACTTGCACCCGGCGATCGGTCTACCCGATGGGAGGCCCGGGTCACACGACATTTACATTTTTAGTGGGGAAACAGTCACTAGGACCACAGACTTCAAACGAGCTAACCAATAATGAAAAACCTTAGATGTAGCAAAAGTTATACACATCGACAAAAAGGGTACAGTGAACAGCTGATGTCACTAGAGGCAAAAGTTAGCGAGAATAGCTTCCATTTTCTCTTCTTCGCTGATCATTACAGGAAACTGAAAATGTAAATTTCTCTTTTAAAACATAAAAAATGATCATGATATGTGTTTTCTTATTATATAGGGTGATGAAGAATGGGCTCACAGTAAATGTGGGATAGGAACTATGAGAGCTATTGGGAATGTAAGGTCCGATCGATCGCGAACTGGAAACGGTGAAAATTCTACGAAGCTTTGCACAGATATGTTGGACAATACCTCTAGTGTGCCCGTCGATCGTGTCACGTCATACTATTCAGTTCTGAGTGCACAGTGAGCATGTAAAGATGCCTAGAAAGTAGTGTCTCCCGCCAGGTATGTGTGGCTGAGAGAGATTTCGCCTGATTTCGTGCAACCCGCACAACATAACTGTCATGCACTTCCTTCTTCTTGACATTTCTCGCCCGCACACTGCAGGGGCTATTAGGACGCTCTTAAAGTGTTTTCAGTGGGAAGTGTTTGATCACCCACCACACAGCCTGTACTTGTCTCCCTCTGCTCATATTAACAGCTGGTTATTAAGCCAAGATTTTGGCACAGACAACAAACTGCAGATCAGCATATAGAGAATTGGCAGAAAGGCGTCTGCCTGTGAAGAGGGTACGGCTAAGTTGGTACAACGCTACGAGAATCAGTTGAAGCAGGAGTACATACAGAAGTAACTGGAAGGTGTAGTTAACTCTTGCAAATAAAACCTTTTTGATTTTCACTGTTTTTTCCATTTAGTGACCGATCGGACCTTACTTAACGAACGGCCCTCGCATAATGGGACTGGGATTCATGCAAAGGGTTGTGTATGATAACGTGTGTGTGTGTTCGAATGGATGGAGTGATGGTGGCAGATTTTAGGTGGGCTTTGGTGGGTAGAGGTTATGAGTGATACCTTGTAGACATAAGTGATAGGACAGATAGAATGGACGAGTAGAATGTTGGTAAGGAATCGCTTCGATAAAAATGTTCGTTTTTGCCAAGTCATCGGACGAGGGAGGTACGATATCACGTTGACTATCCCCTGCTTCTTTCAGAAATAAGTGGCAATAATTGCTGGAAGAAATGCCCGTAACTTTTGCCTCCATGACTTTTCCTGACCGTTTTGACCGTCCTGTCTATTTAACTAACGGACTAAAATTACTCGGACTAATCACCGACCGTCAAGTAACATGGAAACGTCAGCTATTCGCTATTCAGCGGAATAACCACGAGAGACAAAAAACTATACTGGCTGGCGAAATATGGGGATTGCTCCCCACCAGCATCTCTGACACTTACAAAGCCTAGATCCCAGATTCGCATCATGTTACGCCAGCGTTACCTGGATATCCGTTCCATCAAGTTTTCATCACACACAGCTGCGCCTCCAAGTCTGTACCAGTTCACCCTACCCTCTCTTAATGTGCAAGAGCAAGCTGTGCGTCAAGCTACGTCATGACTTTCGTCAAGCGCATTGGTGTTCTGCTGTCGTAATTGATGCGTCAACACTTTCGCCATTCGGAAATTTGTGTGTGACGTCTCAGCATACTAGACGACACATGAAACGTCCCCTTAGAAAAGTTATACATGACTGTGCTTAGACTGACACACAATATTTTTTTGCGCAACGCAATCTGACTTTTAATAATCCCTACAAAAGAATGGCCCTGACTAACATTAACCTATACCTTTCACACAAATCACTTACCTCACAAAAATCTTCGTTACTCCAACTACTGCAATACAGCCACTACTGCCAGCTAAATAAAAGATTCAAACTACTGAAGGCACTAACTACTGATAGGCATAGTTAGCAAAAGAAAGATTTTGATAGAGAACAAACAACGTATTTACCTTAATAGTGTTCAAAAGTCATAATATATATATCAGTCCATGATATCCAATATCACAAATTTACTCTTTCTGATGGACACACGTCCAGATCGTCCGCTCTCAAAATTCCTCCATCTCCCCACATCCACCACTGCTGGCGGCTCACCTCCAACTGCGCAACGCTACGTGCTGTTAACAGCCAACTGCCCAACACTACAATAGCAAATTCCAACAATGCAAACCAGCCACAGACTGCACACAGCACAGCCAGTGATTTTCATACAGAGCGCTACGTGGCGTTACCAATATAAAAACCTAAACAGCGTACTTACAGACGTATTATTATTTCCGTTCTGAGTCTTCTCTCTTTTTATTCCAATCTGTCTTTCCTTACAGTTTTCACCCTCTACCGCTCCTTCCAATACCATGGTAGTTATTCCCTGATGTCTTAACAGATGCTGTGTCATCCCGGCCCTTCTTGTTGCCAGTGTTTCCTTCCTTTCCTTGCGGATTCTCCAGAGAACCACCTCATTCCTTACCTTATCAGTCCAATAATTTTCAACATTCTTCTGTAGCACCACATCTCGAAGGCTCTGATTTCCTACTGTTCCAGTTTTCTCACAGTCCACGTCTCAGCACCGTACACTGCTGTGCTCCAAACGCATTTTCTCAGAACTCTCTTCTTCAAATTAAAACCTATGACTGATACTCGTCTTGGCCAGGAATGCCCCTTTTGCCAATGCTAGTCTGCTTTTTATGTCCTCCTCCTGCCGTCCGTCGTGGTTTAATTTGCTGCCTAGGTAAGAAAATTCCTTAACTTAGTCTACTTTGTGATCCCTGTTCTGATGTTAATTTTCTCGCTGTTCTCATTTTTGCTGCGTCTCATTACTTTCGTCTTTCTTCGATCTACTATCAATCCATATGCTATACTCTTTAGACTGTCCATTCCATTCAACACATCGTCTAATTCTTCTGCACTTTCACTGGAGATACAAATGTCATCATCGAATCGTTCGTAGATATTCTCTCACCCTGAATTTTAGTCCCACTCCTAATACTTCCTTTTGTTTCTGTCTTTGATTCTTTGATGCACAGACTGAACAACAGGGGCGAAAGACCATATCCATGTCTAACTGTTTGTAATCAGAGCGCTTCGTACTTCGTCTTCCACTCTTATTCTTCTCTCCTGGTTGTTGTACATCTTCTGTATTACACCTCTTCCTCTATTATTTACATTGTTGAATGCTTTTTCTACGTCTTCTAATGCTATGAGCGTTTACTGATTTTTCCTCATTCTTGCTTCCATTATCAACTGCAACTTCAGAACTGCCTATCTGGTGCCTTTCCCAATTCTAAAGCCAAACTGATCGTCATCTAACACATTCTCAATTTTCTTTTCCGTTCTTCTTTATATTATTCTTGTCAGCAACTTGGATTCATGCTCTATTAAGCTGATTGTGCGATAATTCTCGCACTTATCTTCGAAATGTGTGGATGACGTTTTTCCAAAAGTGTGATGCTATATCGGATAGTCTCATACCTTCTACACACCAACGTGAATAATTGTGTTGTTGCCACTTTCCCTACGATTTGAGAAATTACACACCTACAAAGCTTAAATCCGCACCACCCTCTGTTACTGCAATGTAATCAAATTCTCATCACACGCAGCTCCACAACCGGCTTCGTATCAGTGCGCCCTACCCTACACGAATCTTTTACCAGCTCATCACTTACGCCTCCCTTATAATTTGGGAGGGCAAGCTGTGCGTGAAGTTACGTCATCTAGCGACTGTCATCGAGTGCACTGGCGTTCTGCTGTCGTGGTTGATGCATCAACAGTCCCATCATTCCGTAGTTTGTGTATGATGTCTCACTATGCTGGATGGCGTATTATTCTTCTTTATTCTGGGCATACTGGATGTAACCTGCAAGTGGTTTTGACTGACGTTGCCATGTTGCCGTAATTGTTTTTATTCCTCGGGCTTCTGGTACGTACTGACGTTCAGTCTGAAGATGGTCATCACACACCGAAATCAGTAATAAATTGATGCAGGAGAAGGTCGGGTAGTATCGTATACCTGTGATTTTTCATAATTATAATTTTCTGGAGGTTAAATACGAAGATTCTTCCCGCTAAATAATGTCATGATACATTACTTGGTGGAATAAACAGGATGTCATAAGAATATGCATTCTCTGACTATTTTTACCTTTTTTCCACCTTCACCTCTTGGTTGATTAGATTTTTGGAGCATTATATCGGACGTAAAACTGTAACATGTGAAAATCATTTTTGTTAGAAAATAGTTTCAGTTGCATCACTAAAATAGGCACAAGTTATACATCTTAGTTTCAGTGTATTTGCTGGAAGTCAGCATTGCTCACTCGATTTCCTGATTATCATTTCAAGAAGTCTTCTTTCGTGTTGTTTTCATTCAATTTATGTAGTGCCTTCCCTATTTTTGCCAGTTAAACGAAAGAAACCGCAAAAATAGAAAAAACACAATTAGTCAATGAGAGTAAATTGAAATATTTCACTAAGAGCTACTGCAAGGTCTGTGAATGAACTGTTAAAAAGTTCGTGTATTGAAGACCGAGCTCATTTGCACATAAAAAGTTACTTCGATATAGAAATCGCGGAATTCTTTCTTTTGTGTTCAAAAAATAAAATAAGTATCAAATTACAGCATATATTGAAATTCCTCTGCGTTTTCTTGATCTATACGCAATTGATAATAACAAAATACCCACGATACTTAAACATATTTCATCCCTTCTGAACAAAACTTGAAAATAAAGAGGAAAATTAGAAAAGATCAAACTTTTGTGAAACGATTTGTCTTAAAGTAAGAAATACAGTAGGTTTTGCTCACTCGATTACCTGATTATCATTTCAAGAAGTCTTCTTTCGTGTTATTTTCATCTAATTTATATAGTGCCTTCCCTGTTTTTGCGAGTTAAACGAAAGAAACCGCAATAATATAAGTTTTTTCCTGTACAAACCGGACGTACTGCGTGAGATTTACATACACAGGACGTCATAACATGTAAAACATGAAGTAATACAGTAGTAGTAAAATAGAAGTAAAATTGTACTTCGATAAGAAAGACGTGTTATTGGGACCTCGAGGAGAAGCAATGTTAACCGTGAGGATGCTGACATCAAAGGTACAGTTCATATGACAGACTTCGATGCACGAGTATCATGGAATCTTAGAAGGACCGACAAATTATCGGAGAAACTAATTTCTTTTATCTCAGTACAGTGTCCCGCTTCGTTAATTTCTGTGGCTCAAGGAATGGATAATTATCCTCACTCATCCTCAGTTAATTTCGGGGTCAGTATTCGTCCTCCAAAAGGAGTTATATTCCAAGAAATGTAAAGCTTCTCCCTCATCCAGTCTGTTGATGCGTTTTTTTTTTTTTTCAATCTTAGTGGTCCTTTTCTTCTCGTGTTGGTCACTGTAGTGGTATATAATGTAGTGGCCGCATAGAATGAAAGAACTCTTGATTTCCTCTTACGACTTGAATTTGTGGGCGTGTGTTCTTTGTGGAGCGTCTAATCGCATGTCCGGATATACCGAATCTTCCCCTATGATGACAGACAGACACTGCTGTTACAAAAGGTTAAATCAACATTTCCTGAATCCCCGTTTCCTTTTATTTTGACAATAGCGTAACTCACTTCACTTCACTTCATTTCATTTATTGCATATTTACACCTCCTAATACCACGGCTGTCATTTGACCCTAGAAGCTCATTTGAAATATGTATCTCCCTTATTTTTCAAAATAGTTATTTTCAAAATGCATGACATTCTCCCTCTCAGTCAATTGTTTCCAACGATATTTCTTCCATTTTTATATTTAAAACACGTTTAAACATATTCGTAGTTTTTGCACTGAGTACCACTGAGCTCAATATGATCCCAACTCAAATTATTTATTCGGTTCCTGAATGTAACATTCATTATCAAAATAGAACGATGAATGTTAAGTTATATGAAAAAACTGTAACAATGAAAATATTGTTTCCAAGTTACTTTTGTACCCATTTTAGTGGTTTCTTGCATATGCTGTTGTACTCTTCCTAGAACCACAGGTGTCAAAATGACCCCATAAACACACTGGAAAATTATCTCTCGCTTGTTTTCAAAGCTTTTTTTAAAAAAATCTCTCTCTCTCTCTCTCTCTCTCTCTCTCTCTCTCTCTCTCTCTCTCTCTCTCTCTCTCTCTCTCCTGAATCGCTTATATTTACAACACACAAAATTCATTCATAGATGTTTGCACTGAGTACTATAGGGGACAATATGACCCCAGTCTAAATTTCTTTTTGTTTCTTGAAGGTGACAACTATGGAAATAGAATCATTACTGTTACATTGAACAACTGTAATGTATGTTTTCATTTTAGTTAATTAAAATGCTGCCATTGTATCCGGCGAAAATTATTTGGGGTCCATATGATTCTAGTGTTACCCAGTGAGACAAAACAATCCTGGTAGTAGCTAGGTTACAGATCTGTTAGCTAATATTTTTAAAACACGTATTATCTCTTAGAGGTCAGATTTGCCCTCGTTAATGACCTAGAAGACCTCGTTTTATTGGTTCTGGGGCCTGGTGCCGTGTTGTCCATGTCCCCAACACACAAACCTTCTGGGTGTACTGTTACTTTGTTCTGCAGGTTTCTCTTTTATTCTTGAGACGAAGTGTGAAATGTAAGTCATGTCTACTGGAAATTTAAAACATGGATTATTTATTGCCCGTGAAGAGTGTTTAAAGACGAAAAGCCGATAAGAAGGATTAGAGTTGTAGATTCCCGCCACCAAAACCTAGCGAGGGGGAGGAGAGGAGGGAAGATTGCGGGGGGGGAGGGGGGGGGGGGTAGAAAGACATCGAGCCATGCTCTCAACGCTGGTTCGTGTTGTTAGGAAGCTACGTGTCTACTTCTAATGTACAGGCATCACGTGATCCTAGGTACAACAACCTCTCCTGGTTTATATACTAGTTGATTCGGTCAAGGAAGTGGTCATCTTTGTTGTTGTTTGGATCAGTTTCGCAATCTTCTCCTGAGATGTTCGCCGATTTTTTTTTATTTTTTTTTGCCTCCTGGGTCTTGTGTCGGGTGTATTCTCCTGTTCTTTCTTCTGTGGTGTAGATGCAGGAACTTGGTCGATTTTGAAGTACTATAGATGTCTTTCTTTGTTCGGTTGGCCAATAATCGCATTATATAAGACCTCGTACGTCTGCTATAGTCATCTGGTCTGTGCGATAAGTGTGCTGTGTATTACGACGTCCATACCCGCCAACTCTCCCCATTTAGGACCGAGACATCCGATTTCCCAATTTTTCTCCCGCCTCCGGATTATTCCACTACTTCTCCCGATTTTTTGCAAGTTACCGTCAAAACTAATTGTTTCGAAAACTGTCCATTTCAGTTTTTTTTCGAGTGGTCTGAGATCCTTCGCTCGTCAGTCGTTTTTGGTTGACATACTTACCGAAATATACAAATTTACAGTAATCAAACGTCTAAAGTCATGAGTCCCCTAGACTTAGAAACTACTTAAACGTAACTAACGTAATGACGTTACACACATCCAAGCCCGAGGCAAGGTTCGAACTTGCGACCACAGCAACAGCACGGTTCCGGACTGAGGCACCTAGAACCGCACGGGCACAGCGGCCGGCAGGAATTCTTCCCTGCATATGTTTTAGAATGTATAACCCAATTGCTTAGTATTGTGCACTATTTGGACTTGGTCTGTGTTTATGTCATTGGGATTGAGTGAAATCGCTTATAATACGATGTTTTTATAATCGGTATAAATCTCAAGAGCAGATAGTTCAATGTTATTTCTTTACCTAAATCCCTGAAAATTATTTTTGTGTAAGTGGTTATTTCAGGTATACCTTATTCATCATATTCGTAGTATTTTGATTCAGTGTATTGTGGCAAAAAAAAAAAAAAAAACTTTGTCCTTCAAGCAATATGCTGAAGAGCCGGCCACTGTGGCCGAGCGGTTCTAGGCGCTTCAGTCCGGAATCGCGCTGCTGCTACGGTCGCAGGTTCGAATCCTGACTCGGGCATGGATGTGTGTGATGTTCTTAGGTTAGTTAGGTTTAATTAGTTCTAAGTTTAGGGGACTGATGACCTCAGAGAGTACCATAGTACTTAGAGCCATTTGAACCAATATGCTGAAGAGTTTCCGAGAATTACAGAGGCTAGGAATGGTCCGTTGTTTGCCTTATGCACTCTTTATCGAAATGATATATGTATATCAGATGGTACAAAAAAACCGATGTTTAAAACGCTTGGAAACACAAAAGCTCCGAAATAATGTTAGGTGTGTGAATAATAAAAAACACATCCCAACGTAGTGCCGTTTACCTGAGTTACGCTGCACATAAGGGGTATGAAATCAACGTTTTGGGTGGCTTCGTAACGTCAAAAGAAAAGACTCAAGTCAGTTGTCTCAGAATATACTGAAAATGAGCCGCAGTTTCTGTTCATTCGTGCCTTCTGATTTTTAAAAATTTCTTCATTTTTGGTTTTTGATGGTCGACAAGTATGAATCTTACCTTTCACTTAGATGCATGCTATCAGCTGTCTTAGGATCTTTTTTTAAAAAAATACTTTATTGATACGACACAAGATATTAATACAATTGAAAACAAGTATTATGATACAAGTGATTCATGAATAACAACATTATATTATACACACTAACCCACCACCTTATTTAATTAGTGGGTCCTTTTATTATGCATAACAAAGCAGCTTATATTTTATTTATTTATTTAACCTGATCAGATTAGGGCCATCAGGCCCCCTCTTACATCGGACCAGTGTTCCACACATGCAGCATTTCACGCATCAGAGTTACATCATGACAATAGTTAAAATAAGAAAATTATATTACTCTAGTGACAATATGAATAAAGAGTAATGAATAAGAGGTAATGAAGTAAGTGCTGGCAGTATTTTTACAACAGGTGCTATACACACAAATTATAAGAGCAATAATAGTAACAGTAAAAAAAATGAAATAATAATGATAAACACGAGAAAAATTGGCAATAGTAATGAAGATTTGTGCAGATGTACATTAATATCTTGGTATGTAAAGTAGATGTTTACTAGTATAGCGAGTTTTGGGGAAGGGAGATTAAAGTAAGGGGAAAGAGGGAAGTAATGAGGTGAAGTGCATTCATGTACAGAAGAAGGCATTACTGTTGCTTAAGGAGATACGTCATTAACTGTTTTTTGAAGCCGGACACGTTTTTAAGTTCTCTTGCTATGAACAGGGTTAATCTAAATATTTGACTACACTGGATTATTCTAAGACTATCTACCCTGCAGCGTTACAGGTGTGCCAGATGATATACAAACCTACTATTAACGCCTGCTCAATCCCAGTGAGCGTGCCCCTGGCACTGGGATGGCCATCTACTTAGGAGTATACTGAAAATGAGCCGCGGTTTTTGAGCACTTATTTTTAATAATGAATTCCCTGATTTTTGGTTTCTCGAGGTTGGCGGGTATGGGCGTGCTCTGGGGAGCCCATCTCATTACATGTTCACTTTCACTGAGCTGATTGCTGCCGTGCATGCATCGGTTACGAGGCACGTCCGGTCAGGAAGTGGATTATATCGTAACTCATTAGCAAAATACTCCCGTTCCTCACCACACAATGGTCTCCTGACGGTGGCTGAGCACTTGCTGTGTGTTCCAGGGGCGTGATGGGCGCCCGATGAGCGACGCCGTAACTGGTGTGGAGACGGCGTGAGAGCAGCGGACAGCACCCAAGTCCAGCCACCTCTCCCCAGCGCGGGACCCTCGGCAGCCACCGCCTCGACCATTGATCCTCAACAGTGCAACCCGGCGTACGCCGCCGCCATGAGTTCCTACCAGTTCGTCAACTCGCTGGCGTCCTGCTACGCAGCGCCGCAGCAGCAGCAACAGCAGCAGCAGCCGCCTTCGCAGCAGCCGCCCCCGCAGGCGCCGGGCGGCGGGGGCGGGCGTCCCGGTCTGGCGTCCCCCGGGGGCGGCCAGGACTACTACGCCCCCAGCGCCGCCGCCGCCTACCCGCCGGCGTGCTACTCGCCCCAGCAACAACAACAACAGCAGCAACAGCAGCACCATTACGGACAGTACGGGGGCGGAGGGCCGGCCGCGCTGCAGAACGGCGGCGGGGGCGGCGCCGGGGGCAGTGCCGCCGCCGCCGCGGCTGCAGCGGCCGCCGCCGCTATGATCGACTACACGCAGCTGCACCCGTCGCACCAGCAGCGGCTGGCGCCGGCGCAGATGCACCACCAGCACCACGCGGCGCACCACCATCACCACCACCACCCGCAGCAGCACCACGCGTCGCCGCCGGGCGCCGTGACGCCGCCGCTGGTGGGCGTGGTGCCGCCCCCGGCGCTGCTCGCGTCCGCCGCCTCCCAGCAACAGCAGCAGCAGGGCACGCAGCAGGCGGCCAGCTGCAAGTACGCCGACACCGCCGCCGCCGCCGCCGCCGCCCCCGCGGCCTCCGGCGGCTCCGCCGGCGCCGGGGGCGGCGTCGCGTCGCCGCAGGACCTCAGCACGGGCTCCGGCCGCTGCAGCCCGCCGGGCGTCAAGGTCATCCCCTCGCCCGCGACTCCGGGCTCCGCCTCCGCGGCGGCTAGGGGCGGCGCCTCCCCGGGGGCGGCGTCCGCCTCCGGCGCGGGGGCGGCCGTCTCTCAGAGCTCCTCGTCGCCGGCGTCCAGCACGTCGTCCACCTCCAGCAACGCTAACGCCGCGGGAGGCGGGAGCGGCGCCGGGGGCGGCGGTGCGTCCGGCGCCGGGGGCGGCAAGCAGGGCTCTGGCGCCGGCAGCGCCTCCAGCGGGACCGCGGCGGCTGCCACAACTAATCCTCCGCAGATCTACCCCTGGATGAAGAGGGTGCACCTCGGGCAGAGTGAGTACCGCTCGTGTAATTCTTTAAATTTATTTACTATTCTCCAACAGAAAAAGGTTCCTAAATGTTCTGAAGATAACCACAGTAGTGGTTGAAACCGGTCACTTTGATAAATAAATCATGATCAAGACTGTTTTTAATAGTAAATATTTGTAAGACATTGATCACTGCCTCTCCCATAATGTATTCAATAGTAATTACTTTATATTTGTTTCATTAAATGGCCTTTGGCGTTAAACATTTAGCCAGGCTATTCAATATTGAAACGACTACAGCTGAAATGGAAGAAAATATTGCGTTAATAGTAAGGAACAGATGTTCACCAGAGCTGTAGATAATTCTCACTCATATCGCGTCTTTGTATCTTGAACATACGCTGCATCAACGACACGAAGAATCTCTCACCAGCATCTTTCTTATTAAACTCTGATGTTTCAGTGCAGCTCATGTATCATACCTTCGAAATTTTTCCACTTCATATGTGGCATACAGCAAACCAGTGCTTAACAGTATTGGTTAAAAACAGCCTTTGTTGCAATTTTAGTATTTTTATTTTTCAACGACGCGTTCCGCCTTATTTAGGCATCTTCAGGATATCTTTTCTAGATGGACGCGAGAGGCACCAAGATATGCATAACGCGTTCCCGTTCACAGGAGCGAGTAACGGAGTAAGATGGGGGCTCAGGTAGTCCATCTAGGAAAGATAACCTGAAGATGCCTAAATAAGGCGAAACGCGTCGTTGAAAAATAAAAAACTAAAATTGCAACTACGACTGTTTTTAACCAATACTATCATACCTTCTCACAGTGGATTCTGTTTGACGGGGTAGGAATTTACCAGATGTCCTGTTGAGTATGAGGGAACCTCTGTGCTGAAATTTCGTCCACTCATGCTCATGTAGATAATAGGGTAGCCATCCGTAATAACGGAGTATTTTGTGTAAACAGTTTCACACAGCTCAAAAGTCCGACAGTACTGAAGCATGACAGCTGCTAAGTTTTTCTGCTTGACTGATGTAGTACTGTCACCGTTGGAGGGTAGTACGGGACTCCAAGTCCCATCACCATACCTCCAACGTGCATTGCAGCGACGCAGCGTCACTGGCCTATGAATGAAATTACTGCCTCACCAACACGGTTAGACCGCCAACGACTAGTGATGCTCTAATGTAACATACTACGTATGAAAAAAAAAAAAACTCTGACCTGTGTTCAACTCAAGTCTAATGATTTTCGATAGTAGAAATACTTGATATTGGTCTAAGGCCGAAAAGTTGTGTGTGGAATAAAATCTCTTATTCAGTCCAATAGCGATTATATCTTTCAAATATATATGACGGTAGTATCTGTTCCCGAAAGAACAGTTACCGTTGATGACCATGCTGCTTTGCTATAATGAAATGGTAATTAAACGGACACCCTAGCTGCAAACAGGCGTTGATGAACTTCATTGGGGACATGTTGAAAATGTGTGCCCTGACTGGGCCTCTAACCCGGGATCTCCTGCTTACATGGCAGACGCTGTATCCATCTGAACCACCGAGGGCACAGAGGATAGTGCGCCTGCAGGGACTTATCCCTTGCACGCTCTCCGTGAGACCCACATTCCCAACATGTATACACCACTACATTCGTAGTGCGCCTAATAGATGTTTGCCCATCATACGGAGAGCGTGCAAGGGATAAGTCCCTGCAGGCACACTACCCTCTGTGCCCTCGGCGACTCAGATGGACAGAGCGTCTGGCGACTCAGATGGACAGAGCGTCTGGCGACTCAGATGGACAGAGCGTCTGCCACGTAAACAGGACATCCCGGGTTCGAGTCCCGGTCGGGGCACACATTATCAACATGTCCCCAATGAAGTTTAAAAACGCCTGTTTGCAGCTAGGGTGTCCATTTAATTATCATTTCATTTTTTCAAATATGTTTTGGATGGCTGGGACTCCACTCGAAAGTAAGTCTATAGAGATTTTCATTTACACAACAGAGATGAGATCTCTGCTCAAAGTTCGTGAGCAGTTAACCGCTTCCCGGCCGGGGTGACCGAGCGGTTCTAGGCGATTCAGTCTGGGACGGGGCGACCGCTACGGTTGCAGGTTCGAATCTTGCCTCGGGGATGGATGTGTGTGATGTCATTAGGTTAGTTGGGTTTAAGTAGTTCTAAGTTCTAGGGGACTGATGACCTCAGATGTTAAGTCCCATAGTGGGTTGGAGTTGGGTTGTTTGGGGGAGGAGACCAGAAGGCGAGGTCATCGGTCCCATCAGATTAGGGAAGGACGGGGAAGGAATTCGGCCGTGCCCTTTCAAAGGAACCATCCCGGCATTTGCCTGGAGCGATTTAGGGAAATCACGGAAAACCTAAATCAGGATGGCCGGACGCGGGATTGAACCGTCGTCCTCTCGAGTGCGAGTCCAGTGTGCTAGCCACTGCGCCACCTCGCTTGGTGGTCCCATAGTGCTCAGAACGATTTCAACCTTTTTTTTTTTAAGTCAACCGCATGACCATGACGCGTCTTGAAACTCGATAATATTTTATTAGCCTCACACAGCGTCTGCAGCGATTTGTTACCAATCGCGTAATCGTACAGTAACGGATTTCTTCGCGTGTCTGTGCGGTGTCGCCTTCGCAGATGATGGGTTCTCGCCTGTACCGTTCCCACGTGACACGCACCTCATTCTACGCCCTCAAGGTTGGCAGCACGGCGAAAGAAAGAATGGCGAAGGCCAACCGGAGCCTGTGCAACGCGCAGGAATCCACCGCCATTCTGCTGAATAATTAAACTGGCGCCAGTGGCGACGAATCCCCGTCGCCGGGCGGTCCTAGGTGCACCGCCGCGGCGCGGGCGGAACATGCACCGCATTTCAATCTCGGCGCCCGTTGAGAACGATGCACCGCTTTCCAGGAGTGTTCGCGGAATTCTCGGCAGTCTCCAGCCCAGCGCTGTTTTATTCAGCGGAAGATGCTGCAGACGGGGACAAAAGATCGAGAATTCACAGCCGCTGCAGTCTCCAGTTCTTCTCTAGAGACTGTATTCTGGGTGGGTTATCCCATGGCGCTGGTGAACGTATTCGTGCCTATCTACTGTTATCAGAAAACACAGATTTTGTGGCTTCGTTATATGGGCATTAAGTCGTGAGCTCAGGGCTATCGGCGTGTCTAAACTTTCGCCTTCTAATGCTTGCGACGTTCTTCGAGGCTTGCTTACATTGTATTCTTTTAGATAAGCTAAATCATTATGGTTTGAGGGGGGCAGTGCACAAATGGTTTAATTCATACTTAACTGGAAGAATGCAGAAAGTAGAAATAAGTGGTTCATGTAATGTTAAAACAACAGCTGATCCCTCAAACTGGGGGGCTATCAAGTACGGGGTCCCACAGGGACATTAATGACTAACCATTCCACATTGATGAAGATGCAAAGTTAGTTCTATTTGCGATGATACAAGTATAGTAATAACATCCAAAAACCAAGAACTAAGTGATGTAATTGTAAATGATGTTTTTCACAAAGTTATTAAGTGGTTCAGCCGGCCGTTGTGGCCGTGTGGTTCTAGGTGCTTCATTCTGGCACCGCGTGACCGCTACGGTCGCAGGTTGGAATCCTGCCTCGGGCAGTCCTTAGGTTAGTTAGGTTTAAGTAGTTCTAAGTTCTAGGGGACTGATGACCACAGATGTTAATTCCGATAGTGCTCAGAGCCATTTGAACCATTTTTTATTAAGTGGTTCTCAGCAAACGGACTCTTTTTAATTTTGATAAAACACAGTATATACAGTTCCGTACAGTAAATGGCACAACTCCAGTAATAAATATAGACTTTGAACAGAAGTCTGTGGCTAAGGTAGAATTTTCAAAATTTTTAGGTGTGTCCATTGATGAGAGGCGAAACTGGAAGCAACACATTGATCGTCTGCTGAAACGTCTGAGTTCAGCTACGTATGCTATTAGGGTTATTGCAAATTTTGGTAATAAGAATTTCAGTAAAATAGCTTACTATGCCTACTTTCATTCACTGCTTTCGTATGGCATCATATTCTGGGGTAATTCATCGTTGAGTAGAAAAGTATTCGTTGCTCAAAAACGTGTAATCAAAATAATTGCTGAAGCCCACCAACGGTCATCCTGCAGACATCTATTTAAGGATCTAGGGATCCTCACAGTAACCTCACAGTATATATATTCACTTATGAAATTTGTTGTTAATAATCCAACCCAGTTCAAAAGTAATAGCAGTGTGCATAGCTATAACACCAGGAGAAAGGATGATCTTCACTATGCAGGGTTAAATCTGACTTTGGCACAGAAAGGGGTAAATTATGCTGCCACAAAAGCCTTTGGTCACCTACCAAACAGCATCAAAAGCCTGACAGATAGGCAACAAACATTTAAAAATAAATTAAAAGAATTTCTAGATGACAACTCCTTCTACTCATTGTCTGAATTTTCGATTATAAATTAAGGGGAAAAAAAACTTAAATATTAGTGTCATGCAATATTTTGTGTAATGTAATATCTTGTTCAGACATCTTTTATTAGTCTGACACGTTCCACATCATTACGAAGTGTCGTATTCATGATCTACGGAACAAGTATTAATCTAATCTAATCTGTATGATTATTTAATCCGACAAACCTATTCGTTTCCTTGTGTCTCATCCGACTGGTTAGATGCTGTCCGTCACCACTTCCTACCCTGTGTCAACCTCTTCATCTCAGCGTACTGCTTGCACACGATCGAGTCTTCAGTTGATGCTACATATGGCTGTCGGATGATATTTTGTTTTCGTTGAAAGTGCCGGTGCACAGAAAAGAATAACTTTGTACTAATTTTACTGTTAATTTTTAAGGGATGCAGAGTGGAAAAATACTTTTTCGAGGCACAATCAGGCACTGGCGATGCATTTCAAGACGGAGTAGTTCAGTAATTGTCACCCTGTGAGGGTGAAATTTTTGAGAAGGTACACTTGGAACACAGCACTGTGTAGGTGTGTATCACGGAGTTTGGGAAAAAGACAATTGAAGCTTTGGAGATGTGGTGTTATACTGAAAATTAAATCGGCTGATAAGAAATAAGGACGTTCACTGCAGAATCGGAGAGGAGAGGAACAGTTGGAGAACACAGAGAAGCGAAAGTGGCAGGATCCTACGACACGTGTTAAAACATCAGAAAATAGCTTCCATGAGTCTAGAGAGAGCTGTAGATGGTAAAACAGGGGAAGATAGAGATTAGAAAATATCAGACGAACAGTTGAGGATAGATCTACATCTACGTTTATACTCCGCAAGCCACCCAACGGTGTTTGGCGAGGGTTGTTTTTTTTTTCTTTTTAAGCGCTGTCCAAGAAACCTTTTTACCTGAACTAAGTTCATTCCTTCAAGTAATTTAACTTCTTTGATGAGAGCATCTATCTGTTTTTCATCACAGTAAAATTACATGTTGAGGGGAAGATCGTTCCTCCACATTCAGAAGGTGCTGCAAAACCACTTTTACCAGAACTTGAGGAACTTCTTACATCAATATCAAGACTTAATTTACTAGAAGTTGCCGAATTGAGTGAAGCTATAGAAAAAGCGACTAAATTTACCTGAGTCACCACTTATGCCTGTTGGGGCAATTGGTGCTTCACAAGCAGAGAATGATGAATCTATGGCAGCAAAAACAGTAAAGACGATATTTACTGTCAAACTTTCACAGTTTGATGAAAAACAGAAAGTTGCTCTCATCAAAGAAGTGAAGAACTTACTTGAAGGAATGGACTTAGTTCAGCCAAAAAGGTTTGTTGGAGAGTGCTCAAAAAAGAAAAAAAAAAAGAAAACCTCCGCCACACACCGTTGCGTGGCTTGCGAAGTATAAATGTAGATGTATCCTCAACTGTTGGTCTGTCTTCTCCTGTTTCAGCATCTACAGCTCTCTCTAGAATCATGGAAGCTGTTCTTTGATGTCTTAACACGTGTCCTAGGATACTGCCACTTTCGCTTCTCTGCGTTCTCCATCTGTTCCTCTCCTTGGCGATTCTGCAGTGAACGTCCGTATTTCTTATCAGCCGATTTAATTTTCAATATAACACCACATCTACAAAGCTTCGATTGTCTTTTCCCCATTTTTTCCAAACTCCGTGATACATACCCACGCAGTGCTGTGTTCCAAGCGTACGTTCTCAAATATTTCACCCTCACAGGGTGACAATTAGTGAACTACACGAAAAAGCGTAAATTAGTTACAAACTACAGCGTGCACACACTTCATTCAAAACGTAAACGCCACTACAGAGATTCTGGTTATGACATGTCCGATATGCCTGCCATCATTGGCGATGATGTGGCGCAGATGAATGGCGAAATTCTGCATGACCCGCTGAAGTTCCAGTATATCGAGGCTGTCGATGACCTCCTGAATGGCTGTTTTTAGCTCAGCGATGGTTTTGGTGTTACTGCCGTATACCTTGTCTAATATAGCCCCACAGAAAGGAGTGGCATGTGTTCAGATCTAGAGAACACTGCGGCCAATCGAGGCCCATGCCCATGCCAGAATGGCGTCCCCAAAATGCTCCTCCAGGACATCGAACACTCTCCTGCTTCTATGGTGTAGAGCTCAGTCTTGCATGAACCAAATCTTGTCTATCTCAGGGACACTTCTGGATTATCGGCATGAAACCATCTTCCCAAAGATTCACATATCTCTCGGCAGTCACAGTGCCATCAAGGAATATCGCTCCGATTATTCCATGATTGGACATTGCACACCACACTTTCGCCTGTCGAGGGTGGAGAGACTTCTCGATCGCGAAATGCGGATTTTGTGTCCCCAAAATGACCCAGTTTTGCTAATTGACGAACCCATCCAAATGAAACGGGGCTTCATCACTAAACCAAACCGTATATGCGCGTACTAATTCCCTTCATGCCCCGCGGCCAAGCGTGCAGTTACAACGTCCTAACGCAAACGGTTCAGAAGTTACGACGATTTTATCTCATATAGTTCAATAATTGTCACCCTGTATTATACTAATATACTTACTTTGACCAAGAATGCCCATTTTCCTACATCGTCTCCTTTTTATGTTCTCCTTGCTTCATGTCTCATGGGTTATATTGCAGAAAAGGTACCGGAATTCCTTCTAATTACCTGCTTTGTGGTCACCAATTTCCCTATTAAACCTATCGCTAGTCTCATTTCTTTAATGCTCAACCCCTTGTTTCTTTGGTTTCCTCATAGTCCCTATTCTGTACTTATTAGACTGCTCATTCCATTCAACAGCCATTCTACTTCACTTTCGCTGAGGTTAGCTACGTCATCCGCGAATCCTACTGTTGATATCCTTTCACCATGAATTTTAGTCCTTCTCCCAAACCTTTGTTTTCTATTTCCGTCGGCGGTTCTTCGACGTATAGATTAAACAGTTAGGGCGAAGTACTGCACCCTTGTCTTGCAACATTTTTAATAAGAGCACTTCTTGTAATCTTATTGTACACTCTGGTACATACTGTATATCACCCGTCTACATCTCCAACTTGCACCTGTTTTCTTGAAAATTTCGAACATCTTGCCGTATTTTACACAACTGGCCATTAAAATCGCTACACCAAGAAGAAATGCAGATGATAAACGGGTATTCATTGGACAAATATATTATACTAGAACTGACTTGCGATTACATTTTCACGCAATTTGGGTGCATAGATCCTGAGAAATCAGTACCCAGAACCACCACCTCTGGCCGTAATAACGGCCTGATACGCCTGGGCATTAAGTCAAACAGAGCTTGGATGGCGTGTACAGGTACAGCTGCCCATGCAGCTTCAACACGATACCACAGTTCATCAGAGGAGCGACTGGCGTATTGTGACGAGCCAGTTGCTCGGCCACCATTGACCAGACGTTTTCAGTTGGTGAGAGATCTGGAGAATGTGCTGGCCAGGGCAGCAGTCGAACATTTTCTGTATCCAGAAAGGCCCGTACAGGACCTGCAACATGCGATTGTGCATTATCCTGCTGAAATGTAGGGTTTCGCAGGGATCGAATGAAGGGTAGAGCCACTGGTCGTAACACATCTGAAATGTAAGGTCCACTGTTCAAAGTGCCGTCACTGCGAAAAAGAGGTGACCGAGGCGTGTAACCAATGGCACCCCATACCATCACGCCACGTGATATGCATGTATGACGAAGAATACGCGCTTCCAATGTGCGTTCACTGCGATGTCGCCAAAAACGGATGCGACCATCGTGATTCCGCAAACGGAACCTGGATTCATCCGAAAAAATGACGTTTTGCCATTCGTGCACCCAGGTTCGTCGTTGAGTACACCATCGCAGGCGCTCCTGACTGTGATACATCGTCAAGAGTAACCGAAGTCACGGCAGCCAAGCTGACAGTCCATGCTGCTGCAAACATCGTCGAACAGTTCGTGCAGATGGTTGTTGTCTTGCAACGTCCCCATCTGTTGACTCAGGGATCGAGACGTGGCTGCACGATCCGTTACAGCCATGCGGATAAGATGCCTGTCATCTCGGCTGCTAGTGATACGAGGCCGTTGGGATCCAGCAGGGCGTTCCGTATTACCCTCCTGAACCCACCGATTCCATATTCTGCTAATAGTCATTGGATCTCGACCAACGCGAGCAGCAATGTCGCGATACGATAAACCGCAATCGCGATAGGCTACAATCCGATCTTTATCAAAGTCGGAAACGTGATGGTTCGCATTTCTCCTCCTTACACGAGGCATCACACCAACGTTTCACCACGCAACGCCGGTCTACTGCAGTTTATGTATGAGAAATCGGTTGGAAACGTTCCTCATGTCAGCATGTTGTAGGCGTCGCAACCGGCGCCAACCTTGTGTGAATGCTCTGAAAAGCTAATCATCTGCACATCACAGCATATTATTTCTATCGGTTAAATTTCTCGTCTGTAGCACGTCATCTCCGTGGTGTAGCAATTCTAATGTGCAGTAGTGTACATTCTCAAAAAATATGATCTTGTGCCAATTAATTTAAACGATACTGTATATCTGCTTAATAAGCACCGACATAACTAATTAGGGAGATGTTGCAGATATGAGGCGCACAAGCATTCTTGTTTAGTTCTACCAATCTAGAAATCAGACTACTCATGCTGTGTTGGATTACATAGCACTAGCGTACCCATGTGTCACAGCGTACACAATTATTCGTACGTTTAGTCAGTGTTGCTTTTCTGTGAAATTTCTAAAATAAAATTTTGTAAACTATTAGTCCATTGTTTTAAAGTGAAGGCAGCTAGCACGAACGGACTGCTGGAAACCTCCCGAAATACAACAGGTAGCCAAGACAGTGGGTCGGCCACAAATTTATGAAATACGAAACAGCTGCGCTCTCAAAGCAAAGGACCAGGAATGTCTCGTCCACGGCGGGACCCCGGGAATGTCGCAGTTAGCGACACGGGATACTAATGTCCTACACGGAATTCTACTAAAAGTAGGGAGGCAGGGGGAGGGGGAGTTCAAACACGCAAGTCCACCGCGGGGGCGATCAATTAGAGCAGACTTGTAGAAGGAGAAAGATAGGCAGTGTACTGTGACAAAGAAATGTACGGTTATTTATTGCAGAAAAGCCGGCTGCTAATATATATTAACTTGCTATCGCATGATTCTCGAATATGACAGGAGTCGCGGTAGAGGGGTGGCAGCGATTTCGGTGGTGGGGGTAAGGGGGTGGGAAAAGTGAGGGTGGGGGGATTGGAGGGAGAGGTGGAGATAGCCGTATATATGAGCGACACGCAATCCTGCTTTTGTACAAATACCGCCGAGTATGATTTAAACGGGCAGATACGTGGCAGACGTCTCCGGCCAGATTTATAAGGTTTATTCCGGGGCATATCCGGCACGGAAGGCGCACCGCAAGTATACCGGCCCGGTTTGTAATGCGATGCATTCTCTAATCTCGGCCATCTCAGCCGATGGGCTGCGAACTAATTAGACGGGCAGATACCGGGGCCTAGCTCGCGCGTGTACCAAGATTCGGCTATCGGCGTGTCTGACATGCAGCCGCGAATCGCGTTCTGGTATCTCGGGTGAAAAGAACTCAATTTGGAACATGTGCTGTTCTTTAAATACTGTGCGACGCGGTTTTTTACCTGACAGCCATATACAGAAAGACTTCCGCTTTACCGCTGTGCCCTCCAGAAGTTTCACTCGTTCTGCCGAACATCGACTACTTTAATTTACACTGAGGAGACAAGAGTCAGGTGTAACCTCCCAATAACGTGTCAGACCACCTTTTGCCCTGATTACTGCAACAACTTGACGTGACATGACTTATCAAGTCCGATACAGACACATTGAGCCGTGCTGCCTCCGTTATTGTTGTTGTTGTTGTTGTTGTTGTTGTTGTGGTCTTCAGTCCAGAGACTGGTTTGATGCAGCTCTCCATGCTATTCTATCCTGTGCAAGCCTCTTCATCTCCCACTACCTACTGCAACCTACATCCTTCTGAATCTGCTTTTTGTATTCTTCTCTTGGTCTCCCTCTACGATTTTTATCCTCCACGCTGCCCTCCAATGCCAAACTGGTGATCCCTCAGAACATGTCCTACCAACCGGTCCCTTCTTCTTGTCAAGTTGTGCCACAAACTCCTCCCCAATTCTGTTCACTACCTCCTCATTAGTTATGTGATCTACCCATCTAATCTTCAGCATTATTCTGTAGCACCACACTTCGAAAGCTTCTATTCTCTCCTCGTCCAAACTATTTATCGTCCACGTTTCACTTCCATACAGAGCAGCACTCCATACAAATAATTTTGAGAAACGACTTCCTGACAAATCTATTCTCGATGTTAACAAATTTCTCGTCCTCAGAAACGCATTCCTTGCCATTGCCAGTCCACATTTTATATCCTCTATACTTCGACCACCATCAGTTATTTGGCTCCCCAAATAGCAAAACTCATTTACTACTTTAAGCATCTCATTTCCTAATATAATTCCCTCAGCATCATTCGAATTAATTCGACTGCATTCCATTATCCTCGTTTTGATTTTGTTGTTGATCATCTTATATCCTCCTTTCAAGACACTGTCCATTCCGTTCAGCTGATCTTCCAGGTCCTTTGCTGTCTCTGACAGAATTACAATGTCATCGGCGAACCTAAAAGTTATCTCATCTCTTCTCCATGGCAAAATTTTGTACATGGCTGCACGTTCAGAGACCGTGAATAGTTACAATTAAAAGAAAAACAGCCCTCGGTCACTATTTTTAACAAATTAACCTGGTTGTATATATACTAAGATGGTATCTATTCTTTCGGACATGTCCGTCGTACAATGATATAATTTTGTTGATACATTCTGTGATATATGAGAATACTGTATAAAAATTGTTTCGCGATAACAGTTAGTAGTAAAGAAGTAATAGATTAAAATGTCGTGCCTCATCTGGCAGTTTTACTGCATGAAGATGCAAAAATATGGTAAGCGATAAACTTTTTTTTCCTTTCATCGTTTTAGGGGATTGTCAGCGAGGAAAAGTTTCACGAAGGTTTGGAATAGTGTGTAAAGTCTGTTGGAAGTCACCAAGTGCTCTTAGTCAACTAGTGAATGACTGACTCTTAGCTACTCATGCTTCCTGCGCTACACTGCGTTTTCAGCCCCACACTTTGATACCCAGTTCTTACCCCCCAGATCGATGACTTCCAGACGGTGAGTGATGTGTGTGCAAGTATGTTGAAATCGGTCCAGTTATTTAGGAGGTAATGTGGAAAATAATACATATATACTTACATCCGTTATTATAATTTATGTATTTATAGGGTTACTTCTTGTATTAATCGTTGACATTTCTTTCTCCAACAAAAAAATCTTAAATAGTGGTTGGTTCATAATGTTTAGAGGTTTTCAAGAAATTCAGCGTCTTTGGCACAGTGGTATAATCTCCGTTCTGAAATTCATCTCGACTGAGAGGTTTTACAGCAGAAACGTAATACCTTGCAATTTGGGCTCCGGGCACACGTAACAGATTACGAAACGTACTGCTTAATTCTGACACGGCATTTAACAGTTGCCCGTTTGCCCCAGAAACCTACTTCTGTGCCTACCCCGTTCACAAATACAGAAGCGGGTTTAATCTGCCGCCGGCAACTTGAAATTCGCCGAACATCGCGTCCTCTCTGGTGAAAGTCCTCAGGATTGAACAGCTGAGGTGACTCGTTTGCATTCCCCGTACATCACCGTTGTGAGGTCTTACACTCACGAATGCTTTCAGCGCTATCAGAATCAAGTGTCCACAAATGTTTGCATCAATTCTGGTTTTAAATGCTGCGGAATACCGCAGCACTTACGGTCTTACGTCCTCATCTCGTGCTGTATTAGGAGCGACCGGCCCTACGATTGCGAAAAGGGCGACATGAATAAATAATGTAATAATCATTTACATTAACATCCAGCATTCTATTAATACTTGAGGGGTAGCTATGACGTTTTAATCGTCACCTCGAAAAATAAATTTCTTCAATCGTTTCTAATATTTTATTTTCAGGAACATGTCTGCACTTACCGCGTAGTATAGATTCAAGGAAGACTCACCTACATTTACAGGGTTTTAATATTCAGAGAAAGCATTCGACAATGTTGCACCGAATATATTCATTGACATTTTCTGGAATGGGCAAACTACGTCCCAAGAAATTTCTTTTAAAAAGACTTACATGGAAGAGCTTGCAACCAAGGTCGTTCAACAGCATTCACTGATTAATTTCTTACACAACGTATATTCATTGTAACCAATTCAGCTAAAAAATTAATCAATTAAAGAAGCTTACTTTAAGCCACCAGTCAATTCAGAATTTGTTTTACCAGTCTAAAAACAATGAATTGTGAGTAATTAAAAACATCAAAATCGAGATTAACAAATTGATTAATTCTTAGAATAAAACCGTACACCAAAATTCCTTTCTTTAAAATAAATCAAATCATTTACCACGGGGAAGCAACCAGCATCTGAACCACAAAGAGACGAATAAAAAATTGCGCATTTAAGAAATTTAACTGGATCAAAATCAGAAGAATAAATGACATTTGACCAACAAAATAGCCTTACAGAAATATGAGCCGCAACAACACATTATCAAGGACGGCTCAGATACATACAACAGTTAATCAACGCAGTAACAGATCAGGTACAAGAACGTGAAACAGCACAGTAAGCAACTTCATGGAACATGAAAACTAAAGCTTTAGTTATTACATGAAATACGAGGTGTAGCCAAAAGTAAAGGGACTTTTGAGAAAAGGAATATTTATGCGAATGATAAAAAAAATGAAACATAAACTATGTTTCTACATAAACTCCCTGCACTTCAATGCACTTTGTCCAGCGTTCCACAAGTTTTTGATTCCGTCGGAAAAAGCGTTTTTGTTGCACCTATAGCCGATTTTGCACCGCATCAGCGACTGCTGCATAGCTTGCAAAACTCCCCCTGAGCACCTCCTTCAATGGTCCAAGCATATGGAAATCCCTTGAAGCCATGTGTAGACTGTATGGTGGCTGTTCTAACAATTCAAATTCGAACTCCTTCATTGTTTCGGCGTCCATTTGGCAGATTGTAGCCAAGCGTTATCTTCCTGCGGGGTGACACCTTTTCGCAGTTTTCAGCAACCTTTAGATCTGATTTCAGGTTTCAGTTCGCAACACATCACTGTCCACATTGTCGTCTCTTGGGCTGAAATGAATGGCTACCAACCTTCATGTCTCAGAATAGTGTCAAAACAATCTTACCAGCTGATCGTTGACGTTTAACTTTCTTAACTTCTAGTGATGATAGGTGTCTCCAATCCACGCTCGCAGCCTTACTTTCCGGTTCGTGATTATGCACCCACATTTCGTCTACATTAACTATTTGCTATAAAAATCTATCTCCCCTGCGTTGACAACCGACCAAATGATTACGAGAGACGCCCATCCTTTCCACCTGATGCTGTGCTGGCAGTTCTTTTGGTACCCAACTTGCACATACTTTCCGAAAATTTAGCCTTTGGTGTAAGACGGAATACGCTTTACCACGACTGATATGTAAAGTATTGGCTATTTCGTCCACTGTGGTTCGTCTTTTTTCCATCACCATACCTTGAACAACTTAAAGTAGTCCTCAGTTTTTGCCGTCGATGGCTTGTATTTCCTCGTCACATACAGAAATTCTCTTTTATTTGAAGAGCTCTATCCATTCGTAGATCTAGCTTCTCAGTAAACTCCTGTCACCACACTGCGCTTCCATTCGACGAATAATTTCCGCAGGCATAACACCTTCCGCAAACGAAAAGCGAATCATTGCCCCCATTTCCTTCTTGGTGTAGATCGCAAAAGAAGTTGCCATGTTTTACGGTCTGCTACAATACAACAACTAACGCGGGAACAAGAGTGACAGGTTGTGTACAATTGGAAAATGGTTCAAATGGCTCTGAGCACGTTGGGACTTAACATCTGAGGTTCAAATGGCTCTGAGCACGTAACATCTATTGTCATCAGTCCCCTAGAACTTGGAACTACTTAAACCTAACTAACCTAAGGACATCACACAACACACAGTCATCACGAGGCAGAGAAAATCTCTGACCCCGCCGGGAATCGAACCCGGAAACCCGGGCGTGGAAAGCGAGAACGCTACCGCACGACCACGAGCTGCGGACTAACATCTGAGGTCAGCAGTCCCCGAGAACTTAGAACTACGTAAACCTAACTAACCTAAGGACATCACGCACATCCATGCCCGAGGCAGGATTCGAACCAGCGACCGTAGCAGCAGCGCGGTTCCGGACTGAAGCGCCTAGAGCCGCTCGGCCTCAACGGCCGGCTAGAATTGTTGCATACGACAATACTTCAGCCCTGGTTATTGGCAGTGTTACAAGGCTTTTCGGTGAGAAATTGCAAAAGTCCCTTTATTTTTTGACTTTCAATCGTATTAAAGGTCCCAGGTGAATTTAAAACCGCGATAAGGAAAAGCTTAACTCCACACATTAGTTCCATGGACTGGTTGGAACAGGCTTAGTATACAGACGGAGCCCCTGGGATGATCACACACGAGGTGTGTTGCCCGATGTCTGGGTGTCCCTTGCGAACCGCAGGTGTGCGGGCTGCGCAACGCAACCCTCTCAGCGACCCAAGCGTGGACAGGTAACCCAAGCAAGATGACCACGCACACGGAAGCACATACAACCAGTGCGGGAGGCAGACCTAGGGTACAAAAACTTGTTAGTCGAAGTACATGACGAAAAACTCGCATTAACTTCATAGACCAAATTTAAACTACAGTATAAATATTAAATTATCATAAGCAGTATCTTGCACCACTCCACCATTCTTAGGTCTGATCCAGTGTAGTCAATCACCCGAAATACCTGGCCTTACTTCCTTGAAACCTCAATAACATGAATGACCTTACAAACACAATAAAATGCAATTAATCTGATGACTAGACGGAGCATTAAATTTACAAAAATCTTAAATTTCGAATAAAATGTTAACCGGGTTACAAGTTTTCTTCACCAGTAGCTGCAATGCTATGCAACATGCTATGCGTAAAATTTCAAAACTTAAAACAAGGCGAATTAACGAACTTCCAGCATGCTAATTGTAGGTCAGGAACTTCTGTTATTCAGTACAACGAAAACCCAGCCAAAGTTGAAAATTTTTTTACATCACTCGATGACTAGTTTAGGGCCGTGACCCTTTTTCAAATCATTATATGGCGCTGAAAACTAAATTTACACTCATGTAGAGTATAGGTAATACCAAAATTTTTAGAAACGTTCCAAAAACACAGAACATATCGTTTCAAGACTTAAGTAAAGCTACAGCATAGGCTGTTTGATTCTAAAAAATAAATAAATAAATAAATAAATAAAGGCTTACAATAGAGATACTTCCTGTAGTTGACGTCTTCATTATTTTAATACGCTGCTCAACGAATGTTTCGAATACTATCATAAAATGTAGTCTACGATACTAGAGTTCTCATTGACGTAGGCACTTCATGCAATATCCAGTCAGAGCCCATATGCTGGATGGTGTCTACAACTGGCATGCTTTGCGGTCGTTTCCCAGTCATCCAGTCATGTAAACATTTCACTTCCACAGCCGCACACTTCCACAGCCGGGCAGTGCGGTATCAACAACAGCTTCATTCAGATTGTGTTCAGCACGGTAGTAACATGCCACGTACTGACATACAACACTTTGGTGTAGTCAGGATAGTGGCTTTATTCTCAGCAGGTCATACACAGCAAGATGTCGCTGATATGTTTTACATGTCATTCAAAGTGGTGTGTCTAAGCTGTGGAGAAAGTACAAAGAGACGGGAAATGTGAACGATGGACCTCGCAGTGGACATCCTCGTATGACGACACCAATGCAGGGTCGATTCCTCCAACTTTCGGCTCGCAGGGTCCCATCATAAACTACCAGAAATATTGGAAATGACTTCTCCCGGTCAGCAGGGATTCGTGTCTCAGGCCGAAGAGTGCGTAGAAGATTGCTTCAGGGTGGTCTTCGTTCCAGAATACGGATGACAAGTTTTGCACTGCACGGAACCGACGCAATCGACAGACCTGGTCTCTCGTAACATTCGACCTCAGCAGAATGGGGTAATGTCATGTTTGCTGACGAGACCAGGATTGGTTTGTGACCAGACACTAGGCGTGTTAGGGTTTAGAGAGGCGGTAGCTGACACCATGAACGCCGATACGTTCAAGGAGTCCATCTATTTGCAGCTAGGAATGTAATGTTCTGGGCAGCAACAATGATAGGACGGCAGACTCCTCTAAATCCCATCTACGACAACTTAACCGGTCGCCTGCACGTCTAACAGGTCAAACAAACGATTGTAAGGTGCTACAGACATGAAGTCAGTGACAACTCCATCCTAGTCGATGATGCAAGACCGCACCACAGTCTACCATCAACCGAATGCACCGGCCAGCGTAGTCCCCAGACGTGAATGCAATTAAGCATGCATGGGACATGTTGAAGGTGGCCATTGCACAGCGTCTGAATACCTTGACAATCTTCAGGACCTCATTGAAGCTGCCATTGAGGAGTGGGACCTCATACTCGGAGGGAAACTTGATGATATCATCCAGAGCATGCTTCGGAGAGAGGAAGAACTCATATGTGTATGCGGGGAGGACGTATTCACTACTCAAGTCTGACAATCATTATCGTTAGATAAAGATTTTCGCTGCTTTTGTTTTCAAGACGTATACTTCGTTTTGTACAGATTTTTTGTAGCTAAGCAAAATCGTTCTTGTCTTCAGAAGAAAAAAAATGCTTCAGATGGCTCTGAGCACTATGGGACTTAACTTCCGAGGTCATCAGCCCCTAGAACTTAGAACTTAAACCTAACTAACCTAAGGACACCCCGGCCAGCTTCAGAAGAAATTAAACTGGAAATTTGTGGTAAGTTCCTATGGGACCAAACTGCAGACGTCATCGGTCAATAAGCTTACACACTACTTAATCTGATTTAAACTAACATACACTAAGGACAACATACACACACTAACTCACGCTAACACACAGACACCCATGCCCGAGGGAGGACTCGAACCTCCGACGGGGTCAGCCGCGCGAACCGTGATACGGTGCCAGAGACCGCGTGGCTACCCCGAGCGGTTATTTTCTTAATAAGATACCGTACAAATCTCATTGGGTGTCCGAAAAGAATTCGTTGTAGTAGCCGGCCGGAGTGGCCAAACGGTTCTAGGCGCTACAGTGTGGAACTGCATGACCACTACGGTGGCAGGTTCGAATCCTGCCTCGGGTATGGATGTGTGTGCTGTCCTTAGGTTAGTTAGGTTTAAGTAGTTTTAAGTTCTAGGGGACTGATGACCTCACAAGTTAAGCCCCATAGTGGTCAGAGACATTTGAACCATTTTTTCTTTGTAGTAAACTCTGATTTCCAAACCTTTGTTGATGTGTGTACTATGCTTTCGTACACCATGTTGATGACTGTTTGTTCTTAAGACCTGAAGATGGTGAAATGTACCACCGAAACCGGCCGTAAACATACAAAAGTAATACAGCTGAAGTCATCGTCATTATTGCACGTGAAGATGGTGAAGGTCCAGACGCAAGTAATCCAGCGCCTTTCCTTTCCCGTGACGACCAGCTGTGTTGGCAACACTCGTGTGTTCCGCAGTCCTGATGTCAGATGAGGAGCTGATTGTTTTATCGCCCGACAGCTGCTCCGATGCAAGCACACAGAGTTCCACGCCGCCTGTTCGACCACCGCGGGATTCGTACAGAAGAAGCGAGTCCAGAGGGACCATTGTTTGGCAGCAGACGATGGGCCGCAAACACACGTCGATCCGATACGCCGCGAAAATAGGCGCACGCACACACGCGCCCACACACACACACACACACACACACACACACACACACACACACACACGATGAGTTTGGGGTCCTTGTCCGAGTCTGATGTTCTCCGGTTTTATGATTGGCGCTCGTCAGTCAGTCGGAGTTATAAAAAGAGATGTTCGCCGCAATATCAAGTTACTTTTGGTCAACAGAAAAGAATTAATATCGCTTACATACCGAGTGCAAGAACAATGGCGGCTCGAACAGAATTTCAGTGCCATCAACATTTGAATTTAGAGAACGCTTATGACAGTGTTAATTGGAATACGCTTTTTGAAATTTTGAAGCTAGCAGGGATGAAGTACAGGGGGGTGAGGGGCAGCTTTCCTTGCGCAGAAACCAGACTTTAAGAATCGAAGGACGAGAAAAAGGAAGGAGGAGGAAAGTATGGTATCAGCATGACTATTGTCAAGAGACGACGTGATTTAGCTTGTCTTCGCCGATTGTTTACAAATCACTGGATTTGACGGAAGGTCCAGAGATTTGACCACACTTAGCTTTTATTTCTCTGAGGAAAGCGTAAAGGCGGTATTTTCAAGTACATACGCAGGACATCCGAACACACAAAGCGACGTGTTATTACTGCTGCCTGTATTGAAATTCCTGATGCAGTGCTACAAAGTGTGTATCGGAGTTTACATGGCAGTCTCCAAGTTTGTATTGAAACTGGATGGTCTCATTATTTTTCGTAATTGTTAAAGATGTATGGTCACAATTCGAGATATATATTCTCCAACCGATGTTCTACATGTGAAAATGACGACGTAGTTGGTTGGAACCGGTAATGTAGACCCTTTTCTAAAGAAAAATTTTATGTACTATGACTATGGTTTCACTACTGTAGTGTCAAATAAACGTTTAACTTATATAAGAGTTATTAGCATATTGCAGCCCCGTCAGCAACTCTAATAGACTAATATATTGAAAAATCCACCTCAGTTGCGAAAATTTTCTGATCTTTACCCAGGTTTCGGCTAGATTAATCTAGGCTTCTTCAGAAGCATAAAATTACTATAATATGCCAGTTTTAATTTTTAATGTTGACTGTGCCTTACTCTGGCATGTTATAGTAATTTTATGCTTCCATAGGAGGCTAGATTAATCTAGCCGAAACCTGGGTAAAGACCAGAAAACTTTCGAAACTGAGGCGGATTTTTAAATATATTATTTAACTTATATTATAGTCAGACTCCTTTATGGGACCGCCAGGATAGCCGAGAGCGCTAACGCGCCGTTTCTTGGACACGGGTAGGAGCGCCGGCCCCGTATCGAATCCGCCCGGCGGATTAATGACGACGGCCGGTGTGCCGCCCAGCCTGAATGTGGTTTTCAGGCGGTTTTCCACATCCTACTAGGTGAATACTGGGCTGGTCCCCACGTCCCGCCTCAGTTACACGACTCACAGACATTTGAAACACATTCACACTATTTCACGATTTACACTAGACGCAGACAGCTGGGGTACACTATGTCCATTCTGGGGGGTACGGGGTGGCGGCAGGAGGCATCCGGCCAACCCTTACAATTAACATGCCAAATCCAGCTGACCGTGGCCGACCCTGTGTAACCGTGGGACAAGGCGCAATCGCTAGGTAGAATAGTCAGACTCCTTTATGACAATTATTTCGGAATATAGAAACATTTTTATAATATCCATGGATATTGGTTCCCGTGATCTCGTATACACGATTATGTTGCCTGCGCCTCCGCTGCCCTCTACTACAGTCAGTAGCACCTGCTATTTCAGAAGTGTTTGGAGAAAGTGCTCGGCACACGGCACTATTTAGCTCCGGCAGACTGACAGCGCTGTCCTAGCCGTTCAGTATGCAGACGCCACTCCGCCACTGGTCGAGAGCTGTATTCTGCAGCGTCCGCACTCGCGGAGTGCCGCCGATTAATTCAGCCTTATTTACGTCGGCGGCCAGGCTGCAGTTGCGACACCCGGCGTTCCGCGGCTTCTCGGGTCGCCTATCCGGGTCACGTAGAGCTCTGCGTTCGCGGTCCCCGCACGCCACTTCTTGCATTCATGTCACCGCTCCGGTGGCCCAAACATTTTACTAGTGTTCCTAAATAACTAGGTTCACTACCCGGCTTACAAGGGGACGCTCCATACTGTAGATCACGGATTTTGATGCGCTTGAAATATGTTGTAGAGGCATGTCCGAAAGAACAGACACCATATCCATATAAGTATATAGGTCTGCCAATACCGGCCATGACCTTCCTCTTCTGTGCGGATTCACACGTATTACCCGAACGCTTATGGGACTTAGTAAGAATGTCTTGCACGAGTAATGAGTGTGTTGGGTAGGGACACTACGAATGTAGTATGTGGACATACAAGGTGAGAAAGTGGGTCTCGCGGGAGGCGTGCGCGAGATAGTCCTTGCAGTCGCACTAACCTCTGTGCCCTCGGTGGCTCAGATGGATAGTGTGTGTGCCATGTAAGCAGGAGATCCCGGGTTTGAGTCTCGGTCGGGGCACACATTTTCACCTCTCCTCTTCGATATATATCCCCCCGTCAGCAGCTGAAGGTATTAATATATAATTCTAATTTCGGAAATTGTTATGTCCGGCTACTTTGTGACCATTTGCAGTCATTCACGGACTTCCCGTATGCAACCAATGATGAAATTTTTATGGGTGGCAATGCGCCATGTCACCGGGGCACAGTTGTTCACGATTGATCTGAAGAACGTTCTTGACAGTTCGAGAGAATCAACTGATCGCCGGACATTAATCTTATGGAATATTTATGGGACAGATTCGAGAGCTCAGTTCATGCACAAAATCCTTCATGGCAACACTTTCGCAGTTATGGACGGATTCTGAGGCAGCATGGCTCAATATTCCTGCAGTGGTCTTCTAGAGACTTGTTGAGTCCATACAAAGTAGAGTTGCTGCAAAAGTAAGTCCGACATGAAATTAGGACGTATTGCATGACTTTTGTCGCCTCATTGTATTAATATCCTACATACGGGGGTCGTAACCCTATGTCTTTCCGTTTCTCCGACCTCCGGACTGAGGTGGCTAGTCACGTTACACTGCCCGACAAAAAGGTGAAGAACTGTTGGGGGGTGGGGGAGGGGGGGGGGAGGAGGAAACGTAACGGAACTTCACAGGTTGAGTGGGCATGTGATGTTGCTGCAGCGATTACAAAATCGAGCCAAATTTACAAATAACTTGCCAGTATGAGACCAAAATATCAATGTGACCCTGCAGCCTTCCCACTCCTCCCCCCTCCATAATATACAGGATGAGTCACCTAACGTTACCGCTGGATATATTTCGTAAACCACATCAAATACTGACGAACCGATTCCACAGACCGAACGTGAGGAGAGGGGCTAGTGTAATTGTTTAATACAAACCATACAAAAATGCACGGAAGTATGTTTTTTAACACAAACCTACGTTTTTTTTAAATGGAACCACGTTAGTTTTGTTAGCACAGCTGAACATATAAACGAATACGTAATCAGTGCCGTTTGTTGCATTGTAAAATGTTAATTACATCCGGAGATATTGTAACCTAAAGTTGACGCTTGAGTACCACTCCTCCGCTGTTCGATCGTGTGTATCGGAGAGCACTGCAACATACATCGCGTTTCTACAGAATGATCTGCCAACGTTGCTCGAAAATGTCCCATTGGAAACGCGTCGACGTATTTGGTATCAGCATGATGGTGCACGTGCACATTCCGCAATTAACACTAGGCTGATCCCTGACAGGATGTTCGACGGGCGTTTCATAGTACGTGGAGGACGCATAAACTGGCCAGCCCGTTTTCCTGATCTTACACCTCTGGACTTCTTTCTGTGGGGTACGTTAAAGGAGAATGTGTACCGTGATGTGCCTACAAGCCCAGAGGATATGAAACGACGTACTGTGGCAGCCTGCGGCGACATTACACCAGATGTACTGCGGCGTGTACGACATTCATTACACCAGAGATTGCAGTTGTGTGCAGCAAATGATGGCCACCACATTGAACATCTATTGGCCTGACATGTCGGGACACACTCTATTCCACTCCGTAATTGAAAACGGAAACCACGTGTGTACGTGTAGCTCACCCCTCATGGTAATGTACATGTGCGTCAGTGAAAAAGACCAATAAAAAGGTGTTAGCATGCGGACGTAATGCGCTGTTCCAGTCTCTTCTGTACCTAAGGTCCATCACCGTTCCCTTTGGATCCCTACGTAATTCGGTGCTCTCCGATGCACACGATCGAACAGCGGAGGAGTGGTACTCAAGCGTCAACTTTGGGTTACAATATCTCCGGATGTAATTAACATTTTACAATGCAACAAACGGCACTGATTAAATATTTGTTTATATGTTCAGATGTTCTAACAAAACTAACGTGGTTCCATTTACAAAAACGTAGGTTTGTGTTAAAAAACATACTTCCGTGCATTTTTGTATGGTTTGTATTATAAACAATTACACTAGCCCCTCTCCTCACGTTCGGTCTGTGGAATCGGTTCGTCAGTATTTGATGTGGTTTACGAAATACATCCAGCGGTAACGTTAGGTGACTCACCCTGTATACTCTGATTCGGTTGTAAAGGAAATCATAAACACATTGATTCCTTCCCCTTGAGGCAAGCCAGCTTACAACTGTTGTAAATGATTTTTCATACGCGGATACCCGCACTCGGCCAGATTTAATGTCCAAGCTCGTCGCTGCACGGGATTAGCCGAGCAGTCGAGGGCGCTGCAGTCATGGACTGTGCGGTTGATCCCGGCGGAGGTTGAGTCCTCCCTCGCGCATGGGTGTGTGTGTTTGTCGTTAGGATAATTTAGGTTAAGTAGTGTGTAAGCTTAGGGACTGATGGCCTTAGCAGTTAAGTCCCGTAAGACTTCACACACATTTGAACATTTTCCAAGCTCGTCCTACACATCTATCGGGGACAGAATTTGGGATCTTTCTGACCGCGGGAGTAACTGAACATCACACAGTTCATAGAAACACTTGTTGTGGGGATGAGCATTGTCGTGTTGGAAATTGGCACCACGACACTGTCCCGCAAGAGGTTACACGTGAGAAAGCAGCATATCTGTGACGAATCGTTGTCATCAGAGCTTCCTCAATCACCATCAGTCGTGCCCTGTCATACTCTTTGGCTCCCGACATCGTAACGCTGTCCTCTTCGAAACATGTAGTGCAGAACCACGATTCATTGCTGAACGTAATGCGACGTCAGTCATCGTCAGTGTATACTTTCCAGTTACGGTACCACTCCAAACGCAGCTGTGTCTCGTGCTGCTCACGGCAGCTTGCGGTTGGTACGGTGTTTCCCGGGTTACCCCGCTGCTAGTCTGGGCCCCATGGCGCGAGAGCCCGTTACCCGTTCTTTGACACAGATGCAGATGAGAAGCCTTACGATATGCTTGGTGCACAATTTGGCGATCGACTCTTGTGGTGGCCAGACATTGTCGACTATACCCTGATGACGACTATCCCTGTCGTCCCGCTTCCATGAAATCCAACAATGGACCACTGTCACATGAGAATGCTGAAATAGAACTGTAATAGCTGTAAAGATACTACCTAAAGAGCTATATCAAAAGTTGTGCCGGACCGGGAATTGAACCTGGATTTCCCGCTTACTGCAAGCGGTCACCTTACCACAGGCTATCCGAGCACGCTCCCCGGACCGACCCAACTTCGATAAGTCACGCACCTATCTATTTCTTCTCATAGATTATTAATTCATTTACCCGCACTTGCACACCTTGTGATTCTCGTGTGGGTATTAGAACCAAGACAATGAGAAGTCGCAGATTATCGTTTTCATTTTCGTCACAGGCCCGTCTGAGAAGAAATAGACAGGTACGTGACATGTGGAAGTTTGGGTGTAGCCGGGAGTCGTGTACGGATAGCCAAATGGTAAGGCCACCGGCTTCGAGTCCCGGTCCGGCGCAAATATTCATTCGTCGCTAGTACATTTACTCCCATTATGGTTGAATTAATTTCAATATTCAAAACTGGAGTCAACACATATATACATCCGAATGTCCCAGTCGGCCAAATGGAGACCGGAAATAAGGCCCATTTCAAACGGTGTCAGATGCTGATAATGCTTTCTCATACTAGCACGTGGTATCTCTGTGTTCTTCAGCGATCACTCAACAGCTGCTTCTATTAAAGCCCTTTTGATAACGTACCACGCCTTGTAACAACACTGAACACGGACAAGACTAACGCACCCTATTGGCTATTCCTGTCACAGAGAATTGCAACTCTATAATCATTTACATAACCTCCGAGGATGTATACGTGAACGAAGCTACGTCGACATCAGACGATGTGTTGTAGATGCCTAACCTTTTTTTGTCAGGTAGTGTATACTGTGCTAACGGCTTTGCCGCAGTGCTAACACCGGTTCACGTCAGATCACCGAAGTTAAGCACTGCCGGGCTGGGGTAGCACTTGGATGGGTGACCATCCAGTCTGCCGAGCGCTGTTGGCAAGGGTGGTGCACTCAGCCCTTGTGAGGCAAACTAAGGAGGTTCTTGATTGAGAAGTAGCGGCTCCAGTCTCGTAAACTGATATACGGTCGGGAGGGCGATGTGCTGACCACATGCCCCTCCATATCCGCATCCAAACGGCTGTGGGCTGAGGATGACACGGCGGCCGGTCGGTACCATTGGGACGTCCAAGGCCCCTTCGGAGTTTAGTTTTAGAGTATATCGTGCCTTGCATTTTAATGTGGACTCTGAACCATGAAACATTGCCAGAGAGAAAAGAATTGATTAGTGGGAAAGATCTTAAGACTGACCGGAGATCGAACTGCTGACCTATTGAACAGTAGTCTGGCAGTTTGAGAGCAACGCCGACGAGTGTCGTCTCCGTAGCACAGACGCCGCATCTCCCCTCCCCTAATCCCCTCTCCTCCCGCGCCCACAGTGTGTGGGTCCTGCCCCTGCTCGGACCATTTGTATCGGCCCTAATTCGAGTCAATTTGTAACTCGAATGGTTGGCTGATCTTTGGCCGGAAATCCGTCTTCATTGTGGACCTCCCGGGCTGGAGTTATCAGTCTCCCCGCGCATACGTCTGACTGACGCTCCCTGTTTTGCGACTTTTCCCAATTTGTTCCTCCTCCTACTTTTTTGCATCCAGTTCCTCCATTTCCGCTGTGTCCTCAATTTTTCTAAATTCCTCCTCCAGCCTGGTACTGCCTGTCCCCCGCTCGCCGCCAGATCGCGTCTCACGTCCACCTCGCCCCTCTTTTTTACGCACAGTGTCGTTTTTCCGTCCTTGGCTTTCGCTCTGTAGTTAATTCGTTTAAGGGTGCATGTTACAAGGACAAATGAGTGTCGTGTCTTAGCTTAACTGTAAGAGCAATCAAATAGAGACTTCATGCAAGTGTCTGCGTCTCTCACGCTGTGTGTGTGTGTGTGTGTGTGTGTGTGTGTGTGTGTGTAGCAGCGGTAGGAGGGGGTGAGCAAAGAAAGACAGGGAAATTGCCATTACATAAAACAGCAGAAGACTACAATGCAGCTGTAAAAGTCCTGGACTTGGGAGATCGCAAACCAGAACTGTTGTGCGAAAAACATGGCGGTTAGAAAAAGAAAGCTCCCTTCATATGTCTTTTTCATCTGCCCCCAGACCACTCCCCCCCCCCCCCCCCTCTTATCAATATTTTTATTGCTCTATTGCGTTAACGTGCGGTAAACGATTGCTCGGACACAGGCCAGATGACATTTCGTTTGTGTTGTTATCATCATCATCACCACCACCACCATCATCATCATCATCATCATCATCATCATCATCATCATCGGCCGGCCGGGGTGACCGAACGGTTCTAGGTGCTACAGTCTGGAACCGCGCGACCGCTACGGTCGCGGGTTCGAATCCTGCCTCGGGCATGGATGTGTGTGATGGCCTTAGGTTAGTTAGGTTTAAGTAGGTCTAAGTTCGACGGGATTGATGACCTCAGCAGTTAAGTCCCATAGTGCTCAGAGCTGTTTGAACCATTATCATCATCATTCGTGAGAGTGGCTAGACTGGATTGTGTAAAAATTGCACAGTGTAAACTTTGTTCGTGAGCTGATGACCGCGCAGTTGAGCAACCCACAAACCAACCAGTTAGAAATAAAGGAGTAATAAACTAGAACGTCATGTCTGATTCTCAAGTTTTACTACACGAACTGTGGAAATAGAGTAAGCGATAAACATTTTTCCTTTTATTATTTTGTGAGGCGTGTTGGCGAGAAATATTTAGAAAAGGTTTGGAACCTTGCTTAAAGAATTTTTGGGAGTTGTTAGTGCTCTGATTCTCAGATGCTGAATCAATCTAGTGTGGGTAATTTTTGTGCTACGAGTTTAAGACATGTCCACGGCTCCTAATTTCAGTACTGTACTTACCGTATAAAATGCTTAGCGTAAGATTATACGTAGTAAGGAGTAGATTATGACAGCATTTTAAATTTTTAAATTCGGTAAATTATTATGTGAAAAACTTAGAATTAAAATTTTTCTTGCCCCTTGAAAGGCTTTAAGATAGGCAACCTTCAACTGGGACTGCGTTGTACACATTACGTCTCTCCATACGAAATGCCGCTTGTGATAGAGCAATTGTCATGAAGACGTCTGTGTTGGAAGAAGATGCTAGATTAGGCCTCCATTTGGATCTTGTAAGCAGAACAAATAACTGTTCATTGGCTGCAGTCCAATACGCTGCGCCTATGAACGTAACCCGTAAATCCGCGAATGATAGCTGTTACATCCTTATAAACATGAGGTTGGGAACATATGCGCGTCTATTACATTCAGTGGTCTGCAAAACGTGAGGACATGCAATGTTCTTTATGCTTTTTTTTCCGCTACAATTTTGTAATTTACTGGGCAGTGCCCATCACGAATTGTTCTAGCTGTATTTCATTATGATTCAGGATGTGCAATAACCCTTTTACTTTGTATTCCGCCATCAAAGCGAAGCGATGCGAACTTCACGAGGTCGGTGCAATGAAAGTAACCACAGCCATTTAACTCGTTCACGGACGAATCATTTTCTAAGGTCATCACATGATAGGGACTTACCACACACTTATTACAGTTAGCTCTATTGCTGCAGAAAAATAATCTAGTGAACGTTTCTCTCCCAAGTGTGCATATACAACCGCACTATACGAAGGATAATTACACTCACTCTGCACTACAGTGTAATGACTCATGTCGAGGAGCAGGAAGAGAAGTTTCTACATAAACGCCGCCAAGGACCTTGGGAATTATTCAGTGTTCTCCCTCCTCTCTTCTCGTTGTAGGGCTGCTGGCAATACCTGTGTTCTCAAGCGAGTGGAGACGAATTTTTAGTATTCGTATTCCGAAGAGCTTCGAGATAAGTAGAAAAATTTGGAAATTTGTGGTAAGGTCTTAAGGGGCCAAACTGCTGAGGTCATCGGCCCCAAGCCTACACACTACGTAACCTAGCTTAAACTAACTTACGCTATGGACAACACACACACCCATTCCGAGGGATTTATGCCTCCTCCTCCCCCAATTTGACTGACTACCTCATCATAAGATATTCGCTCTACCCACATAATTTTCAACATGTTACGCATAGTGTGTAACTGTTTTTTTCATGACTTAATCTCGCACCAGTCTACACTGTCGAAAGCATTTTGTAGGTGTATAAATCATTTAACAGGGCCTCCGCAGTGCTAATTCAACATCTTTCGAATGAACGCCTTCTCACGTACGTACACTGGGTTGATGGGTACCGGTCTCTGTGCTTACGTGTCTCCAACAAATACGAATAAAATTGCAGCCCGAGCAGACATGACGTCAGAAAGGATTTATTTTTCTGTTTTCCCGCTGCAACCGGTTCCGCATAGATAACCTATCAGCAATACTGTTTAGTCTCTACTCCTACTGCACTACGCTACATATTTCTCTCTCTCTCTCTCTCTCTCTCTCTCTCTCTCTCTCTCTCTCTCTCTCTCTCTCTCTCTCTCCCCCTCCCTCCCCCTCCAAGCTTACTTCTGCTAAACAGGCGATTCCACAGCTCGTAACTGGTACTGCAATAATTATATCCTCACTTACGAGAGCTGTTTCTCTGTGAACACGTGGCAAAAAATATTATCTCTTGTACTTCGGAGGCACTCGATTAGTACACGACCTGAATATTCGGAAGACTGTACCTGTCTCGGTCCATCGTCTAGTGAACAAACATTGATTTTACGTAACTGTTCATTGGACGGGCATCCAAAGGCAAACTTTTGCATCCTGAATGAACACTGGTGCAGCTGTAGTAAATTCTTTATTAAAGGCACGACCGCTTTCGCAATTTTAAATTACATCATCAGGTGCAAAAGACCGTAAACAGTATTATGCAAAGACCATATGATAGTGATAAAAAGTCTTTCGAAGGCTGAATACTTACATTAAGTGGCCAAGCCACTTTTGCAGTCCGATCGCAAACTTTAAAGAAAAGTTTGGGGAAGTTCAAGAAAAACGATAGTCGTGGGATATAAAACGCGAAGTGAAACTGGATCCTCCGGAACCGCGCGACTACTACGGTCGCAGGTTCGAATCCTGCCTCGGGCATGGATGTGTGTGATGTCCTTAGGTTAGTTCGGTTTAAGTAGTTCTAAGTTCTAGGGGACTGATGACCACAGATGTTAAGTCCCATAGTGCTCACAGCCATTTGAACCATTTTTTTGAAACTGGATCCTTTGAACAAATGGGATGAGGCAAAAGACTATAAAACGCACGGCAAAGGGGGGAGAAGGGGGCAAGGGAAGACATAGTATAAACGTAGTCTCAGCTAAAGCCACGCCGGGACGGAATCGTTCGACTGCCATACACAGAATAACTGGATATCAAAACAATGGCATCGACGGAAGCGGCACATGCGTTGAAGCGTGTATAACATCCGATAAAATTTATGGAAACTGCTGGGAATTGTACATACAAAAATAAGTATGTTAATAAAAATTGCAGTTGTCAAGTCAATAGCTCAGAGATATAGGGATGGAAACTTGGAACTTGCGCGACATTTCTAAACATAATATTTAAAATTTTAAAAAAATCTTAAGAATCGTTAGTTTTTAAGAACATTTTTAAAACGTTGTGAAATGCAGAGTACCCTAGTAAAGGCACTAAGCGGGAGAGCTCCGATGAACCACACTCTTAGTTTAAATAATGAAAGTTAGTGAAAACAGCTTTATGCCTTAACTCATTTTGAGAATTTTGTGTTGGTTTGAAATTTTCTAAACGCACTGTTTCCAGCTCTTTTCAGGATGTTCAGAACGTTTCTCTCGCGTTCTGTGTGCAAAACTGTAAGACTAGATGTAATACTAGAAACTTAAGTGACCCGTTTCGGATAGACGACTGCGATTTATTGGCAGAACGCTTAGAAGATGCAGCAGATTTACTAACGAGACTGCCTAAATTACGCTTGTCCGTACTCTTTTAGAATACTGCTGCGCGGTGTGGGATCCTTACTAGATAGGTTTAACGAGTACATCGAGAATTTTTAAATAAAGCAGCACGTTTTGGACTATCGAGAAGTAGGGTAGAGAGTGTCACGGACATGCCGGCCGCGGTGGTCTCGCGGTTCTAGGCGCGCAGTCCGGAACCGTGCGACTGCTACGGTCGCAAGTTCGAATCCTGCCTCGGGCATGGATGTGTGTGATGTCCTTAGGTTAGTTAGGTTTAAGTAGTTCTAAGTTCTAGGGGACTAATAACCACAGCAGTTGAGTCCCATAGTGCTCAGAGCCATTTTGTCACGGACATGATACAGGATTTGGAGTGGACGTCATTAATCTTCTCACGAAATTTCTATCACTAACGTTCTCCTCCCAATGTGAAAATATTTTGTTGGCGCCGACCCATATAATAAGAAATGAGCATCATACTAAAATAAGGGAAATCAGAGCTCGCACAGGAAGATACAGGTGTTCGTTTTTTTTTCGCCCACTGTTCGAGATTGGAATAGTAGAGATTCAGTGTGAAGGTGGTTCCATGAACCTTCTGTAAGGAACTTAAGTGCGATTTGCAGAGTATCCACATCTGAATGGTGCGAGAAGTGGCAGTTGACCCTAAATAACGAAAAGTGTGAGCTCATCCACATTAGTGCTAAAAGGAACTCA
The DNA here is from genome assembly GCF_021461395.2 of Schistocerca americana. Lineage (NCBI taxonomy): Eukaryota > Metazoa > Arthropoda > Insecta > Orthoptera > Acrididae > Schistocerca > Schistocerca americana. The sequence goes on from NC_060128.1 coordinate 136,681,767, forward strand.
TTAAACTTCGGTTACACGATAAATCAATCTGATCTAAAAGCCGTAAATTCAACTAAATACCTAGGTATTAAAATTACGAACAACTTAAACTGGAAAGAACACACAGAAAATGCTGTGGGGAAGGCTAACCAAAGGCTGCGTTTTATTGGCAGGATACTTAGAAAATGTAACAGACATACTAAGGAGACTGCGTACACTACGCTTCTCCGTCCTCTTTTAGAACACTGCTGCGCGATGTGGGATCCTTATCAGGTAGGACTGACGGAGGACATCGAAAAAGTTCTTCTTCCTATCGGTTAAATTTCGCGTCTGTAGCACGTCATCTTCGTGGCGTAGCAATTTTAATGGCCAGTAATGTACATTCTCCTTTGAGAGTATTTCGCTTTCTCGATGACCTTGAGAACTGTATGTCTTCGCGTAAGACGTCCGCAACAAGTCGAAGCGTTCCGCCTGTGAGTGTCCAGTTGACTCCAGGGGCCGCGCGAAGTCCAGCGGGAAGGCCTGGAGAGCAGAGGAGAAAGTGTGTCTGTCCCCAGGCGGTGCAGTGGCTGGTTTTGTGCACGCTCCGGCCTCCCGTGACACGCGGCACAGCCGGGACAATGGTCGCCCGCCGTCCAGCGGCACAATGCGCTGGAGAACCCCCGGCTGGACTCCAGGCCTGGAAGGGCCCTCCGCGTTGCGGTGTGTCCAGCGGGGGGCGTCGGCCGCGGGCGCAACAGCGGCCTGTGGCGGGAAGCCGGCTCAGGCAGGTACTCTGCTAACCATAAATCTCCCCGAGCCATGTTCGGCGGTTGCCCGAACGAGGCGAGCGCATGGACGCGGACTCTTCCTGCCGACCCTTTGTCTGGGACTCCCTCCATTCAGTAGAAATCTTCCGCGTTTGAAAGACATTCCGAGATGCCCGTGGAGGCTTTGAAGTGTCCGTGCAAAGCGGCCAAAGTGTTGGGGGCGCAGGCACGACCTATTGCGGAATGAGTGTCCCGGTACCTCGAGCTGCAACAGGGCTACTGTCACCTACTGACTCTCAGGAGACCTGTATCGACTACATAATTGTTGTCCATTTAATTTCATCCATATTTTCCAGCTGCAAACGTGACTTTTTTCATTGCACTAGAAGTGTGAACTACACTGAAGCGCCAAAGAAACTCGCTTAGGCATGCGTATTCAAGTACAGAGATATGTAAAAAGGCGGAATACGGCGCTCCAGTCGGCAACGCCTACCAGGTGTACCGGTATGAAATGAGCGTTAAGATATAAATGTGTCGATAGGGAACATTTGTTGTGAACGAGCCTATATATATATATATATATATATATATATATATATATATATATATATATATTGTTTGGTTGGTATGACATCTGTCAAAGATATTTAGTATACATCAAGTCATGGAACAAACATCATCATATGTTGTTGTTGTTGCTGTTGTTGTTTGTTTGTTTGTTTTGGGGAAGGAGACCAGACAGCGAGATCATCGGTCCCATCGGATTAGGGAAGGATGGGGAAGGAAGTCGGACGTGCCCTTTCAAAGGAACCATCCCGGCATTTGCCTGGAGCGATTTAGGGAACTCACGGAAAACCTAAATCAGGATGGCCGGACGCGGGATTGAACCGTCGTCCTCCCGAATGCGAGTCCAGTGTCTTACCACAAACATCATCATATGTTTTCATCGTGTTAACAATGCCGAATTTTGTACCAGAAAGTGAAGATTAGCGGAAAGCATTATTTTTTGTTTTCATTTGAAAAAAAAAAGTGTTGCAGAGTCGCATCGACTGCTTGTCGAGGCCTATGGTGATCATGCTCTATCAGAAGCAACATGTAAAAGATGGTTTCAACGGTTCAGAAATAATGATTTTGATGTAAGAAATGAAGAACGTGGAAGACCACCAAAAAAGGTCGAAGACGCCGCATTGCAAGCAATATTGGATGAAGATGATACTTTGAGTCAGAAGCAAATGGCAGCAATGCTGAATGTTGCACAACAAATACTTTCTGACCGTTTGAAAGCTATGGGAAACATCCAAAATGTGGAAAATGGGTGCCACATGAATTGAATGAAAGACAGATGGAAAACCGAAAAACCATTTGTCAAATTTTGCTTCAAAGACATGAAAGAAAATCAATTTTTCATCGAATTGTTACTGGCGATGAAAAATGGATTTATTTTAAGAATCCTAAACGGGAAAAATCATGGGTTAATCCGGGACAACCATCAACATCGACTGCAAAACCAGATCGATTCGGCAAGAAGACAATGCTCTGTGTTTGGTGGGATCATTAAGGTGTGGTGTATCATGAGCTTCTAAAACCCGGTGAACCTGTGAATACTAATCGCTACAGACAACAAATGATCAGTTTGAACTACGCATTGATTGAAAAAAGACCATAATGGGCCAGAAGACATGGCAACGTAATTTGTTTACACCACAATGCACCTGCACACAAAGCAAAACTGGTTCAGGATACCATCAAAACACTTGGCTGGGAGCTGCTACGCCACCCGCCGTATTCACGAAACTTGTCCCCTTCCAACTACCATTTGTTTTCATCAATGGAACACGCATTGGCTGAGGAACATTTCGATTCCTACGAAGAAGTCGAAAATTGAGTGTCTGATTCGTTTGCTTCAAAAGACGAACATTTCTATTGGCGTGGTGTCCACAAATTGCCAGAAAGGTGGTCAAAATATACAGAAAGCAATGGTCAGTACTTTGAATGAAATGTTTTTACTTTTCAATTCAAAATTAGTGTTTCATTTTCACAAAAATACGCTCGTTTTATACCAGTACACCTGGTATATAAGACAAGTGTCTGATGCATCTGTTAGGTCAGTTACTGTTGCTACAATGGCAGGTATTCAGTTGTGAGTGAGTTTGACTGGGTGTTGAGACAAAGCACCTCCGAGGTAGCGATGAAGTGGGGATATTCCCATACGACCATTTCACGGGTGTACGGTGAATATCAGGAACCAGGTAAAACATAGAATCTCAAACATCACTGCCGCCAGAAAAAGATCCTGCAACAACGGGACCAATGACGACTGAAGAGAATCGTTTGACGTGACAGAACTGCAACCCTTCCGCAAATTTCTGTAGATTTCAATGCTGAGCCATCAACAAGTGTCAGTGTGCGAACCATTCAACGAAACATCATCGTTCTGGGCTTTCGGAGCCAAAGGCCCACTCGTGCACCCTTGATGACTACACGACACAAGGCTTTACGTCTCGCCTCGGTCCGTCAACACAGACATCAGACTGATGATGACTGTCAACATGTAGCTTGATCGGACGAATCTCGTTTCAGATTGCATCTAGCGGATGGACGTGTGCGGGTATGGAGACAACCTCATGAATCCATGAACCCTGCATGTCAACAGGGGACTGTTCAAGCTGGTGAAGGCTCTATAATTGTGGGGGGCGTGTGCAGTTAGAGTGATATGACACCCCCGATCTGACAGGTGACACATACGTAAACATCGTGACTCATCACCTGCATCCATTCATGTCCTTACATTCCGACGTACTTGGCCAATTCCAGCAGGACAATGCGACACCCCACACATCCAGAATTGCTATAGAGTGGCTCCAGGAAAACTCTTCTGAGTTTAAACACAATCGCTGGCCACCAAACTCCCCTGACATGAAGATTGTTGAGCATATCTGGGATGCTTCGCAACGTGCTGTAGAGAAGAGATCTCCACCTTCTCGTACTCTTACTGATTTATGGACAGCCATTCAGGATTCATGTTTTCAATTCCCTCCAGGACTACTTCAGACATTAGTAGAGTCCATGTCATGTCGTGTTGCGACAATTCTGCGTACTCGCGCGGGGCCCTACACGATATTAGGCAAGTGTACCAGTTTCTTTGGGTCCTCAGTGTGAGAAAACTCCTTCGGTCACAAATGGTCGTGGTTTATTAAGTACATTATGCGTTTCGGAACTTGTGGGTCCATCATCAGGAGTAAATCGTCTTAATACACGATTTACTTTTCCTCTTGAATGAGGTGAAATGCATGTTCTTCTGATGTAAAGGTTTAATTCAAAATGGCTCTGAGCACTATGGGACTGAACATCTGAGGTCACCAGCCCCATAGAACTTAGAACTATTTAAACCTAACTAACCTAAAGACATCACACACATCCATGGCCGAGGCAGGATTCGAACCTGCGACCGTAGCAGTCGCGCGTTTCCGGACTGAAGCACCTAGAACCGCTCGACCACCGAAGGCCGGCCCCATAACTGTGGATTTGTGGTTGGAACAAGGATTTAGTTTTCAATATTCTATCATGTCCCGTTCTTATAATTTAAGACTAAGCGCCTGCGTTGTGTGTTTGACTGGTTGCTCACCTACAGGGCCCTGATGAGTATCCGCAACAACACTGAAATTGCCTTTACCTTAGATGACTCCATTCGAATAGGCCTTATGCAGTCTATGTGGCAAACAGTTCGCATTAGCTTAAAGTACACTGTGTTCATCTAGCAGTGAGTGTGTCTGCCTGACCAGGTTAATTTAATTTTACCTCCTTACAAGACGGCAGCAGAAGACTGAAATTGAAAACCATACTGTAATTGTAGCTCTCCACTAGGAAGGCTATTCTAGTAGGACAACAGCAACAAGCTTTTGGCATAGCACAATCTATAGTGGAATATACTTTGCAGCTGTTCAAAGAAACTGGTGGTAATGCAAGTGTTTCGCGGTTTTCCTATGTCCGGCGGCTCTCGACCATAGGCATTTCGAAACTGTCGCTGGACTGCAATAGAAGACTGTGTTTTGCGAAACCACAAAAGAGAAAAAAAATCATTGTTTCCTCTTTGCTGTCGCAACACCGCCTCCTCGTGAACAAACATTTTTTACATTTTTTCTGAAAGCACCATATTATTCCCCCCTATTTTTCACTATAATCTCCGTTCAATGAGACGGCCTTCCGCCAACTTACTAGGACGACTTGTTAGATTAGATTAATACTAGTTCCGTGGATCATAAATCCGATATTTCGTAATGATGTGGAACGAATCAAATTTTCCAATACATGAGATAATTAAGTTAATTTAACAACATATTTAAGTTAATATAAAAACTTTTTAATTTTTGTTTTTTAATTTTTTAAATAATTTTTTGTTTGGTTTTTTTTCTTAATTTATATCTAAAAATTCCTCAATGGAGTAGAAGGAGTTGTCATTCAGAAATTCTTTTAATTTCTTCTTAAATACTTGTTGGTTATGGGAGACTTTTGATACTATTTGGTAAGTGACCAAAGACTTTAGTGGCAGTATAATTCACCCCTTTCTGTGCCAAAGTTATATTTAATCTTAAATAGTGAAGATCATCCTTTCTCCTAGTATTGTAGTTATGCATACTGCTATTACTTTTGAATTGGGTTTGGTTGTTAATAACAAATCTCATAAGAAAGTATATATACTGAGAAGCTACTGTGAATATCCCTAGATCCTTAAATAAATGTCTGCAAGATGATCTTGGGTAGACTCCAGCTATTATTCTGATTACACGCTTTTGTGCAATAAATACTTTATTCCTCAGTGATGAATTACCTGCAACCGCTACGGTCGCAGGTTCGAATCCTGCCTCGGGCATGGATGTGTGTGCTGTCCTGAGGTTAGTTAGGTTTAAGTATTTCTAAGTTCTAGGGAACTAATGACCCTAGAAGTTAAGTCCCTTAGTGCTCAGAGCCATTTTTTTGATGAATTACCTCAAAATATGATGCCATATGCAAGCAATGAGTGAATATAGGCGTAGTAAGCTAATTTACTAAGATGTTTATCACCAAAATTTGCAATGACCCTTATTGCGTAAGTAGCTGAACTCAAACGTTTCAGCAGATCATCAATGTGTTTCTTCCAATTTAATCTCTCATCAATGGACACACCTAAAAATTTTGAATATTCTACCTTAGCTATCTGTTTCTGATTAAGCTCTATATTTATTAATGGCGTCATACCATTTGCTGTACGGAACTGTGTGTACTGTGTCTTATCAAAATTCAGTGAGATTCCGTTTACAAGGAACCACTTAATAATTTTCTGAAAGACATTATTGACAATTTCATCAGTTAATTCTTGTTTGTCAGGTGTGATTACTACACTTGTAATGCACGCATGATACCACTTTGCTGGAGCCTGCATCAATAACTTCCCCATCATCCATGTACTGCTTGCCGCGGAGTATGTCCTTGATTGGGCCAAACAGACAGATGTAGGAAGGTGCGAGATCAGGGCTGCAGGATGGATGAGGACGTTTTGAGAGCTCCTGTTGGTGCACAGACTTGCGCGAGGGCTTGTGTTGCCATGGGCAAGGGCAAGATCTTTTGTATTCATCGATCACCTCGAACGACAGTGTCCACTTGTTCCAACGTTTCAGGACTCACAGCTGTTGTACGGACAGACGGCAAGCAGGACATCGGACAGGTTGCTGTGTTGACAGACTCCTCGCCCAACGGCTCACCGTGCTTTTGTTCATTGCCAGGTCTCATTCTGCAAGCGCCTATGAATATCTGCGATGATCCGGTTTTTCGCCAAAAGCAACTCAATAACAGCTCTCTGCTTGGAACGCACCTCTATTGCAGATGCCATTTGAAGCCACGACGTAAAGTAAATTCCTGAAGCCACAGGGCCTGAAGTGGGAATATTCCACCATGTCCCACAACAAATTTCGCATTTTTCAACGGAAACTGGCAGAGAAAAAAATATGTTCTAATACTTATTGAACGCTTTTCGTATTGCCTGTTAGCATTCCGTCGTCAAGAACCACTTTGCACTGTAAATATATAGATTTACTTTCATTCCAATTGATACACAAATCAGAGGAGGTCCTCCAGGATGTAGAACATGTCAGAAAAATAATAATACATGACAAAGATTTACAACTCAAACAAATAAACTGATGTACCATTCCACAGATCCCAACTGGAATGATTGTTATTTTTGTAATGAACACTATATTAAAGAATCATAAAAATACTAATGCACTGAATTAAAATAAAAAAATTTTTTATTTGTTTATAAGGTAATAAACGTGTAATACAACTACTATAATACTTATTTACAATGGACACATTACTGCACTGAAACTGTGCAAAAGTTATATACATGCATAAATCAGTTGGTTCTACTGAGAAATTCATCAATGGAGTAGAAGGAGCTGGCCACCAATAAATCCTTTAGGCTTCTCTTAAATTGAATTTCATTGGTTATTAAGCTTTTTTTATGGCTACTGGCAAGTTATTGAAAATGTGTGTTCCTGAATAATGCACACCTTTTTGTACAAGACTAAGTGACTTTAAATCCTTGTGAAGATTATTCTTATTTCTAGTATTGATTCCATGAATTGAGCTGTTGGATTGAGAAAGTGATAATTTTTAATGATAAATTTCATTAAGGAATAAATATATTGGAAAGCAATAGTTAGTATCCCTAGTTCCCTCAACAGGCTTCTGCAGGATGTTCTTGAGTTCACATCAAATATAACTCTTACTGCACGTTTTTGTGCCCGGAAAACTTTAGCTTGGCTTAATGAATTACCCCAAAAAAATAATCCCATATGATATTATGGAATGAAAGTAAGTGTAGTATGCCAGCTTTTTCAATTTTATATCCCCCATGTCTGACACAATTCGCATTGAGCCCTCGCCTCGCGTATGAATGACGACGTGTGACGAACCGACCTGCGCTATAAAACACTCGGTTCGCGCGAGAGTACCATCCATACGGCCGTCCCGGCGAACACACACACACACACACACACACACACACACACACACAAAAACACACGCAGGCGCTACGCACGTCACCCGCTATTGTCTCCACCGCGTCAAATACCTGGCGTTCTATCCGTGCCCACTCCGTCTTACCTCCCCGCCCGCTGACCAATAGCCCCTCGTCCTACTCCCCACCCCCGTCCTCCGGCGGAGCTTTTGACCCGCGACGAGGTTAAAAGTGTATTTGACAAGACTTCGGATCCAATTAGGCGTGATTTATGTGGGCTCGCGGCGGATGCCCCTTAATTGCGCGAGCAGAGCTGCTATCGCCGCTGCCGCCACCTCCTCGCTAATTGGTTTTTGCCGGCGGTCGCAGGTGATTAGCAATTGTTTTGCGCCCTCGTATCCCGCGTGTGTGCGTGCGGGTGTGTGCGTATCTTTGTGTCCGCAAATCTGGACGAAGCCTTGGAGGCCAAATTTGTCTCGGCTTATTACGTCGCTGAAATAGAACGCAGGCCCGATTGAGAACGCGTTCACTATTGTGTTCGTAGTTGCCAAATTCTGCTAATTCCGTCGTTTTATTGCGTTCGCTGTTTGTCTGAAACGCTGCAGAATTTCCTCCCTGTGCTCTAGTGGTGTCCGGGCGGAAATTCACTGACGGAATAAAAGAACCGCACCAACAAAAAGCAGTTGTGGGACATAAACAAAAGTTGGTAGGCGTGTTTATAAATCTGAAAGATGTCTATTCAAATTTCGAGCCAGTCGCATAAGCGTGGCACTAGAAGTGCCATTATGAGAATGTAAATCTGCTTTGCTTTAAAAACACACTGTATTGGTCGTGAGCGTCAGTTACCTTTGAGATCGGACGTAGCGAGTTGATTTTGTATGTCAATCCTTTTGGCAGGAGGTCTTTGAGGCGACGGTCGTTTACTATTGCGAGAAAATGAAATGAAACGCGTACAGCCGACCTTATGGTTTCATTTATTTTGTTGCAACCATTTTCGACGCTTCATTGCGCAATCTTCAGGCTGTAGTTGATACGGAAGGGGTTGATAGGATCCCTATATATATCGCATTAGTGATTAACCTCTTCAGACGTTATCGTCGAATGGCTAAACTTGGAATTTATACGTCAGAAGCGATCCCATGCTACAGTGAAATATCTAGGAAGCGAGAGGGAATAACTGCAATTAAAGGGCGATAGTAGTGGTAACGAACTCTTGTAGAGAAAGGCATCACTCACCAAAGCTGCGTTGTAATAGACTCACGGTCTAAAAAGTTAACTCATTACTAAATGTAGTCCAAAAATGCAGTCCACACTAAAAGAGAAGTACAGTTAGCATAATCTGGACTGTGTTTTAGGACTAGGTTTTATAATGAGGCGACTTATTAGAAGCTAAGTCTGTTGTAAGACAGCTTTGTTTAGTGACGTCTTTAACTACAAGGGTCCACGCGCAGTATCAACAATGTCCTCGATCACTACAGCTCCACCTTGTCAACAACACTGCCAGGTCCTGTCAACTTCTCATACCATCCTTTGATGCTCTTCGTATCCGGCGGATCTCGAACATAGGCATTTCGAAACTGTCGCTGGACTGCAATAGAAGACCGTGTTTTGCGAAATCACAAAAAAATCGAGTTTCCTCCTTGCATAGTCATCACTGTGACACCAACACTAGTAAATAACGCCATCTGTAATGAGAGAGAGAGAGAGAGAGAGAGAGAGAGAGAGAGAGAGAGAGAGAGAGAGAGATATCAGGTGCTGTCAAAGCATATGTAGAAGTCTATCCATAAAAACTTCAAGAGTTAAGCTACCAACTGCAATAAACCGCATAGCAGCATCTAGCATAGTTCCTTAGAAATACATTTTTATAGTGAGGCGCTGAGAAGTGTGAAAATTACCAAATTATCAGTTCAGTAAGTCGCGACTGAAAAATACTAACACGTATTTCTCACAGAAGAATGGAAAAACTGGTAGAAGCCGGCCTCGGTGAAGATCAGTTTGGATTTCGGAGCAATGTAGGAGCCCGCTAGGCAGTACTGATTCTATGAGTTCTTGTAGAAGATAGATTAACGGAACGCAAACATACGTTTATAGCATTTTCAGACGTAGAGAAAGCTTCTGTCAGCGTTCACTGGAATATTCTCATTGAAGTTATAAGGATTGCGGGGGTAAAAATACAGAAATCGGAAGCCTGTTTACAAAATCAAATGGTTCAAATGGCTCTGAGTACTATGGGACATAACATCTGAGGTCATCAGTCCCCTAGACATAGAACTACTTAAACCTAAGGACATCACACACATCCATGCTCGAGGCAGGATTCGAACCTGCGAGCGTAACAGCAGCGGTTTTCCGGACTCAGGCGCCTAGAACCGCTCGGGAACAGAAGCCGGCGAAGCCTGTTTACAATTTGTACATAAACCAGATGGCAGTTATGAGAGTCCAGGCATGAAAGGGAAGTAGTGGTTGAGAAGGCAGTATGCCTGTCCCCGATGTTATTCAATCTGTATACTGAGCAAGCAGTAAATGAAACAAAAGAAAAATCTGTAGTAAGAAATAAAGTCCAGGAAGAGGAAATAAAAAAAAATTGAGGTTTGCCGATGACATCGTAATTCTGTCAGAGACAGCAAATGACTTGAGAGCAGTTGAACGGAATCGACAGCGTCTTCAAAGGAAGGTATAAAATGAACATCAACAAAAGCATAACGACGATAATGGAATGTAGTCTAATTAAATCAGATAATTCTGAGGGAATTAGGAAATGACAGTCAAAGCAGTAGATGAGTTACGCTACTTCACGAGCAAAATAACATGATGGCCATAGAGCGAATATAAAATGTAGACTGGCAATGACAAGAAAAGCATTTATGAAGAACAGAAATTTGACATGGAACACACACCTACGTGTTCAAGAAGAGAATGGAAGCTACTGAAACGTGGTGCTACAGACGAAGACGAATGCTTAAGATTAGATGGTTAGATCACGTAACTAATGAGGAGAACTGAATAGAACTCGGGAAAAAAGACATTTGTGGCACAACCTGACTGGGAGGGATCGGTTGATGGACACATTCTGAGGCATCAACGGATCTACAATTCTGTACTGGAGGGAAGCGTGGTGGGAAGGTGGTAAAAAATCGTAGAGGGAGACGAAGAGATGAATACAGTAAGCAAATTCAGAGGGATGTAGATTGCAGTAGTTACTCGAAGATGAAGAGGTTTGCACACGACGGACTAGCATGGAGCGTTGCATCAAACCAGTCTTCAGATTGAAGATAACATCAGTCAGGGAAAGACATTACGAGGTGCGGCTAGAAAAAAACCGGACTGGTGCTGGAAAAACATTTATTTACAATTACACTACTGGAAATTAAAATAAGAACACCGTGAATTCATTGTCCCAGGAAGGGGAAACTTTATTGACACATTCCTGGGGTCAGATACATCACATGATCACACTGACAGAACCACAGGCACATAGACACAGGCAACAGAGCATGCACAATGTCGGCACTAGTACAGTGTATATCCACCTTTCGCAGCAATGCAGGCTGCTATTCTCCCATGGAGACGATCGTAGAGATGCTGGATGTAGTCCTGTGGAACGGCTTGCCATGCCATTTCCACCTGGCGCCTCAGTTGGACCAGCGTTTGTGTTGGACGTGCAGACCGCGTGAGACGACGCTTCATCCAGTCCCAAACATGCTCAATGGGGGACAGATCCGGAGATCTTGCTGGCCAGGGTAGTTGACTTACACCTTCTAGAGCACGTTGGGTGGCATGGGATACATGCGGACGTGCATTGTCCTGTTGGAACAGCAAGTTCCCTTGCCGGTCTAGGAATGGTAGAACGATGGGTTCGATGACGGTTTGGATGTACCGTGCACTATTCAGTGTCCCCTCGACGATCACCAGTGGTGTACGGCCAGTGTAGGAGATCGCTCCCCACACCATGATGCCGGGTGTTGGCCCTGTGTGCCTCGGTTGTATGCAGTCCTGATTGTGGCGCTCACCTGCACGGCGCCAAACACCCATACGACCATCATTGGCACCAAGGCAGAAGCGACTCTCATCGCTGAAGACGACACGTCTCCATTCGTCCCTCCATTCACGCCTGTCGCGACACCACTGGAGGCGGGCTGCACGATGTTGGGGCGTGAGCGGAAGACGGCCTAACGGTGTGCGGGACCGTAGCCCAGCTTCATGGAGACGGTTGCGAATGGTCCCCGCCGATACCCCAGGAACAACAGTGTCCCTAATTTGCTGGGAAGTGGCGGTGCGGTCCCCTACGGCACTGCGTAGGATCCTACGGTCTTGGCGACAACATCGATGTACTGTGGAGACCTCACGCCCCACGTGTTGAGCAATTCGGCGGTACGTCCACCCGGCCTCCCGCATGCCCACTATACGCCCTCGCTCAAAGTCCGTCAACTGCACATACGGTTCACGTCCACGCTGTCGCGGCATGCTACCAGTGTTAAAGACTGCGATGGAGCTCCGTATGCCACGGCAAACTGGCTGACACTGACGGCGGCGGTGCACAAATGCTGCGCAGCTAGCGCCATTCGACGGCCAACACCGCGGTTCCTGGTGTGTCCGCTGTGCCGTGCGTGTGATCATTGCTTGTACAGCCCTCTCGCAGTGTCCGGAGCAAGTATGGTGGGTCTGACACACCGGTGTCAATGTGTTCTTTTTTCCATTTCCAGGAGTGTATTTACAATTTCATGTTATCTCCTTCAATGTACTCTCCTCCTCGGTCTCTACACCGCTCCATACGAATTTTCCACTGTTCATAGCAATGCTGCAGATCATTTTCGGTAAGTCCATACATTACTTCCGTCGCTTTTTCTTTTACTGCTTCAACAGTCTCAAATCTAGTTCCTTTCAAAGCTGACTTGACTTTAGGGAAAAGAAAAAAGTCACAGGGGGACAAATCAGGTGAGTAGGGTGGATGATCTAAGATGGGAATGTTGTGTTTTGCCAAAAACGTCTTCACTGACAACGCACTGTGAGCTGGGGCATTGTCTTGGTGAAGGATCCATGACTCTTTTCTCCACAAATCGTTCCGTTTTCTCCGTACTCGCTCACGTAGGGTAGCCAGGACGCTAATGTAGTAATGCTGATTCACTGTACCCAATCAATGTGCACAATCCCTTTGATGTAAAAAAAAAAAAATCATCATTGCCTTGAATTTCGATTTTGACATTCGTGCTTTTTTTTGTCGTGGAGAACCAGGAGTTTTCCAATGCATCGATTTTGTAAGAAGGTGGGATCACTTTCAATGTCTTCCAGGATATCAGAACAAATCATTCTTCGGCGTTCCTTCTGTTCAATTGTGAGACACTTTGGAACCATTTTTGAACACACTTTGTTCATGTTGAAACTTTCATGAAGAATCTGCCTAACACTTTCCTTGTCAACTCCTGTTAACTCAGACACTGCTCTGATTGTTAAACGGGGATCTTGTCGAACAAGTTTACCGATTTTTTCAATGTTTGGATCAGTTTTTGCTGACAATGGTCTGCCAGTGCGAGTGTCATCACTGGTGTCTTCGCGGCCATCTTTAAATCGTTTAAACCACTCAAACATTTGTGTTCGCGATAAACAATCATCGCCGTACACTTGTTGTAACATTACAAACGTTTCGCTTGCAGATTTTCCTAGTTTGAAACAAAATTTGATGTTAACACGCTGTTCTTTCTGTACACTCAACATTTTCCGACGCACAGACAAAACGTCAACTACTTAAAACAGACGCCACGGGCAGACTGAGTGCAGGAGGCTGATGAAACTCGAGCAGTAGGCGGAGCGAGAGTCACGTGACAGGCCACGCGACTTTCAGCCTTATTGCATTCGTTTTATTGTTTCACCAGTACTAATCCGGTTTTTTTCTAGCCGCACCTCGTATGTTCGCACTATGTTACTCTGGAAAATAGCACTAGGCGCTATCTGCTTACAATTCTTGTCCGGCAACATGAAGCATAATTTTTAAAATAAAACACAGCCTTGCAAGGTACATGATTTCATGTATCAATTAATACAGTTCTTATTTAGTAATTACAGATCTACTCGTGGGGTTCAGTTTTTACCTGCTGTCAGTATACTGATCAACTCACGGAAGTCGTCGTTAGGGTAGTCAGTGCTAACCAACAATTTCCTTCTCTCAGCCTCCAATTACGGCTGTATGTTCAAGTTCAGACGCAATACAGTGAGATAAACGCTCTTTTTCCTTTCCTAACGCGCATCTGTATATCGCAGACATCACACAGTTCCATTTCGTTCGCGCCGGATACCTGCGCATCTGCGAGAGGTGTGTGTGACCGGACACGTGTAATTATTATTTGCGACGTGAAGACAGACGCAAGTAATTACTGTTCCCCTGCGTGGAACTGTAATTTCGCGATAACAATCTGGCGAGGCACTTACCTGAAACAAAAAAAAATTGTGCACCGAGCCTTTTGACACGCTTTCTCAGGATGTGTGTATTTCCGGCTTTTTAACTCCGTCCTGTAGTTCTCTTTTAGTCAAAAATACGGTTGACAAGCGGGAAAGGAAGTAAGCATGTTAAAAGGGTATTTATAGCAATGTGTATGTTTGTAGTCGATCTCTACCAAATGGCATACTTACAGTTGAAATTATGCGATCATTCCACGTCATACAGAGATGACTGTAGTTACCAGCTATTTGAGTGACATGAATGACCCCATTTGTGAATCCTGTATAGTGCATTCGAAAGGCTAATACATTTTCACAAACTCAAGATGTAGCCTAGACGATGGTCAACAGCATGTACACATTTTAAAATATCATAAGAATGTGCTGTCTGTTATAATGTTACTTTATATTATTGTCGGTTTCGTGAACCATCATCAACGGCAGGAAAATAAATCACAGATGTATTACATGTCATACATGCTTTAATATAAGTAACCACAGGAAACCATAACTGCCAAGATAATATACACTGAAGCGCCAAAGAAACTGGTATAGGCATGCGTATTCTAAATTGGAAATTTGTGGTAAGGCCTTATGGGACCAAACTACTGAGTTCATAGACCCCTAAGCCTACACACTACTTACTCTAACCTAAACTAAGGACAACACACACACACACACACACACATATATATATATATATATATACACACACACACACCCTCATGCCCGAGGTAGGACTCGAACCTCTCACGGGGGGGAGCCGCACGTACCGTGACAAGGCGTCCCAAACCGCGCGGCTACCCCGTGCGGCCATGCGTATTCAAATACACAGATATGTAAATAGGCACAATACGGCGCTACGGTCGGCAACGCCTATATAAGACAAGTGTCTGGAGCAGTTGCTACTTCGGTTACTGCTGCTACAATGGCAGGTTATCAAGATTTAAGTGACTTCGAACGTGGTGTTACAGTAGGCTCCGAGGTAGCGATGAAGTGGGGTTTTCCAGTACGACCGTTTCACGAGTGTACCGTGAATATCAGGAATCTGGTAAAACATCAAATCTGCGACATAGCTTCGGCCGGAAAAAGATCCTGCAAGAACGGGACCGACGACGACTGAAGATTGACGCAAATGCAATACTTTCGCAAATTGCTGCAGTTTTTAATGCTGAGCCATGAACAAGTGTCTGCGTGCGATCCATTCAACGAAACATCATCGATACGGGCTTCCGGAGCCAACCTTTGCTGACTGCACAACACAAAGCTTTTCGCCTAACCTGGGCCCGTTAACACCGACATTGGACTGCTGATAAGGGGAAACATGTTGCCTGGTCGGACGAGTCTCGTTTCAAATTGTATCGAGCGGATGGAGACAACCCTATGAATCCAAAATGGACCCTGCGTGTTAGCAGGGGACTGTTCAAGCTGTGGAGGCTCTGTAACGATGTGGCGCGTGTGCAGTTGGAGTGATATGGGTCCCCTGACACTTCTAGATACGACTCTGACAGATGACACGTACGTAAGCATCCTGTCTGATCACCTGCATCCATTCATGTCCATTGTGCGGACTTCGGCAATTCCATCAAGACAATGCGACACCCCACACGTCCATAATTGCTACAAAGTGGCTGAATTTAAACGCTTCAGCTGGCCACCAAACTCCCCAGACGTAGACATTATTGAGCATATCGGGGGCGCCTTGTAACGTGCTGTTCAGAAGAGATCTCCACCCACTCGTACTCTCTACTGATTTATGGACAGCCCTGCAGGATTCATGTTGTCAGTTGCCTCCAGCACTACATCAGACATTAGTCGAGTCCATGTCCCGTCGTGTTGCGGCGTTTCTGTGTGCTCGCAGGGCTACTATACGATATTAGGCAGGTGTACCAATTTCTTTGGCTCTTCAATGTAAAACCGAGAATTGTAACAAGATAAAATGCGAAAATAATTATATCCAGAAGTTCTTTACCCGCCAGTATGACGTTTCCCGTCATTTTAGTACAATAAATCGTACTAATAAGGGGTCTTCAGACATTCAACGTGCTAGTACTTTGAAACAGCACATATTCATTTTTGGGGGGGGGGGCGTTGGGGGGGGGGGGGGGGGGGAACTACCTGTTAGCGAGTGGCTGAAAACTTTGGTGACAGCTGTTTTGACTCTTCGTTTCAATATTCTGTGGAGGGGTTCATGGATGAGTGAATGTAAAGATGTTGGGTTCTAAAATGAAAAAGAAAGTCGCCTCCATCCCCCCCCCCCCCCCCCCCCCTCTCTCTCTCTCTCTCTCTCTCTCTCTCTCTCTCTCTCTCTCTCTCTCTCTCTCTCTCTCTCTCTCTCGCTCGCGCGCACACACACACACACACACACACACACACACACACACACACACACACACACACACAGTATAAACATCATAAATAGAAGTTAGTATCGTACATATACTTCGTTAAGTTGGGAACAAATAGGTAACATACCAAAGAAGATGAAACACGTAAGGGAGTCGCAATATTTAGGCTGTGAAAAGCAGTGTACGACGAAATAGTTGTATCGAGTGACAAAAGGACAATAGTCCACCATAAAAAAGTGAGAAACATAGTGAACAGTGTGTGGAAGGCGAGAACACAAAGATCTGATTATGTGGCAGTGATAAAAGTGGTAGTGCGACCTCCAGACCAGATGTGAGTAAACGCAGATCAGCAAATCGTAAATAATTACTTTTTTACAAAAAATCGCGAAGTGAAGTGTTTGATAATCTGTTGTTGTTGTTGTTGTTGTTGTTGTTGTTGTGGTTGTTGTGGTTGTGGTCTTCAGTCAAGAGACTGGTTTGATGCAGCTCTCCATGCTTCTCGATCCTGTGCAAGCTTCATCATCTCCCAGTACCTACTGCAACCTACATCCTTCTGAATCTGCTTAGTGTATTCATCTCTTGGTCTCCCTCTACGATTTTTGCCCTCACGCTGCCGTCCAATACTAAATTGGTGATCCCTTGATGCCTCAGAACATGTCCTACCAACCGATCCCTTCTTCTGGTCAAGTTGTGCCACAAACTTCTCCCCAATCCTATTCAATACTTCCTCATTAGTTATGTGATCTACCCATCTAATCTTCAGCATTCTTCTGTAGCACCACATTTCGAAAGCTTCTATTCTCTTCTTGTCCAAACTATTTATCGTCCATGTTTCACTTCCATACATGGCTACACTCCATACGAAGACTTTCAGAAATGACTTCCTGACACATAAATCTATACTCGATGTTAACAAATTTCTCTTCTTCAGAAACACTTTCCTTGCCATTGCCAGTCTACATTTTATATCCTCTCTACTTCGACCATCATCAGTTATTTTGCTCCCCAAATAGCTAAACTCCTTTACTACTTTAAGTGTCTCATTTCCTAATCTAATTCCCTCAGCATCACCCGATTTAATTCGACTACATTTCATTATCCTCGTTTTGCTTTTGTTGATGTTCATCTTATATCCTCCTTTCAAGACGCTATCCATTCCATTCAACTGCTCTTCCAAGTCCTTTGCTGTCTCTGACAGAATTACAATGTCATCGGCGAACCTTAAGGTTTTTATTTCTTCTCCATGGATTTTAATACCTACTCCGAATTTTTTTTTTTTTTTTTTTTGTTTCCTTTGCTCAATATACAGATTGAACAACATCGGGGAGAGGCTACAACCCTGATTCCCTTCCCAACCGTTGCTTCCCTTTCATGTGCCTCGACTCATATAACTGCCATCTCCTCTCTGTACAAATTGTAAATAGCCTTTCGCTCCCTGTTTTTTATCCCTGCCACCTTTAGAATTTGAAAGAGAGTATTCCAGTCAACATTGTCAAAAGCTTTCTCTAAGTCTACAAATGCTAGAAACGTAGGTTTGCCTTTCCTTAATCTTTCTTCTGAGATAAGTCGTAAGGTCAGTATTGCCTCACGTCTTCCAGTATTTCTACGGAATCCAAACTGATCTTCCCCGGGGTCGGCTTCTACTAGTTTTTCCAATCGTCTGTAAAGAATTCGTGTTAGTGTGTTAGTTAGAATTCGTTTTAGTATTTATTATTTTAGTTTGATAATCTATAACTAGCAAAACTGTATCGTTATAGATCCCAATGATGATGCCTTAGAACAGGAGAAGGCGAAACGTGTATCGGATAAATAAAGTAACTGGCGCAGGAAAAGGCAGTTTTGTTTACAAAACAAGTATTTATATGCTTCCTGTGGACGATGGCCACACAAACAAACTTGTTATAACGAATATAGTGTTGTTTCTCGTTTCTGCTCGTGACGCATTCTTGCTTCCTATTTTTCTACTTCACGTGGAGCGCTACCGAAATATTGTGGAAGTTACTTTGGTTCTCACTTGACGAAATGGCTTCTCAACGAGCAATAGCAGGAAGTGACGTTGTAACCTCCCCACAATAAAAATATATATAGTGTAACCTCCCAACAGTAAAAAATATAAGTATATGATTCACATTCAGCGTAATCTCCCACAGATAAATTCCGCAACCTTGGTACAATAATATGTAACTAATCTCCTAATAAAAAATGTGACTCACTTATAACCTTTCAATAATTGACTGTGAATTTAAACTGGTAAATTTTGGACGTCAGCAGTGCTGCGCCATGGCCCTGAAAGATCATTCTGAATAAATTTAAAATTCTTACCTCAATGGAGTCGCCGGATAACGCATATATATCTGCTCTTATAATAAATTTTTCTGGCTCAGCCCAGTACAATGCTGGCCGATAGATTTGTCATGTATAAAAGGAAACAACTGATTTTTATTTACAATAATCGGGATGACCATCGATTGGAGAAATTAGTAAATTCTTTAAATTGAGATGAATGATTGTCACAAGTTAATTTCTATAAAAAAGAATATTATTAAGAGATTTTTTTAAAATTTAGATGGGACCTGATATAAGAATACTGCATATGCGCGAGGCTGCATTTACCTTATATCGCTCAGGCTCCGCCATTGCTCCCCACGACCAGCCCAGCCAACTTCATACACACGACTGCTCGCTAAGGGTCGCCACCGTATCTAACCATACAACTAATCGAAGGTTTGGTCGAGTCGGAAAATAAATTAATTTGATTACAGACCAAAAACTCACAAAAATGCATACGTTGTGATGTCGCTCATAGCGGATACGATGTAATTAATAGTATTGCCCGTGCACTGTTCACGACAATCAAACATTTAAAATAAAATAGAAAATGCATGGACACTGTGCATAAGATCAGCTCCCAGCAACACACCTGAAAATAAGACTTAATCTAAAGCATTTGTTATAAAATACAAGGGGAGACTAATCACTGGACCTGTGCGTAAGGAAAAGCGTTGGATGTGCTAACGGGAAAGCTACGAGGTGAGTGGCTTAGGTGCAAAAACGTAATCTCGGAACACAAGAGAAAATTGTAGATAAAATCATTTATTCCTAAGATAAGGATGTGGGGCATGTACACAATTCCTGATAACATTAATTCCTAAAACATTAAAGAAAAGCGTCGATACGTTCACCGCTATAATCTACAACTAAAATCATTGGTGTGAATCATTCATACAACTGCTGTTGCCTGATAACTGGTCGCAATAACTCGTGAAACGGTACACGTTTCGCAGTACACCCGCGTGCCCACGTGGTTTGTGGAGACGCAATTTCTAGGTATCGTGGCCAAGTTGCAACAATATCACATCACACAATCATAAACAGTTAACGTTCTTTAAAACAAACATGAGACCGGACAGTTAGTGATGACGGTAGCCCAACAAAACTTTAATGTTCAACCACGTGGTCGGCTCCCCACGGACGAAAGATACATAAAGCAAGGAAAATTTACGAGAAGGCAAAGCTATTAATATTTAGAAAAATGAGAGCTTGTACAGGCACTGCTGAAGGCAAACAGACATTCATACAGAAGCGAGTGCTCACTTCTTATCGACACCTTTGTGTGGCGCACTTCCGGTGGATCCAAGTCTGCTATAGAAATTTACCAAAACAAAAATCTGCCAAAGTTTTGCATTCCTCGCTGCGACGAGGCAACGCAATCTTTCAGAGTCGAAAAGCGAGACCAGAAGCTAACAGCTCTCCCCTCGCCAAGTAACAACGCGCCACGCGGGCAGTCTGTCACCCTTCTTCGACTGGAGCACAGCTGTGGACGCTTCCCGTACCGGGGGCAGACTGCCTCCCTTTTTCTTCTCCAGCGTCTTCCACGCTCCGCGTGGTCCGGAAAACCCGAAGATGCCATTTCCGCCACCAACCTGACGCAGGTGGATTTCTCACAAGTAGCGAAAACCTCTTTGCCTACTTGACCACTACGAGAGTTGGCTATTCTGTACAACTGCTGCTGAATCTGTACGACTATCGCAGACTTTCTGCAGCAGACTACGCCACCGTCTAGCAACGTGACACACAGCCACATTCATTCAATCACACCACTATCATAATTATGAGAAAAGAGAAACAAGGAAGGAAAGAGAAATACTAGTGAAAATGGGCTACCGGACTAATGAAAGGTGGCTACAGGAACCTTCCAACATATCGCAGGCAGCGCGTGAGAAATCCATGGAAATTACATCTGCTCCAGTGCGCCAGCAACAAATTCCTTAATCATGGACCTCTTACACCGTCACAGAACTTTTGGAGCGCCACGTGATGGTTAGCTAATGCGTACAGTGGGCAGACGGCTTTAGGCCTTAAGTACGCCTCTGATGACAACCCTATAGGGGGAAAGTGCCAAGTGCCGTCTTGCTCCATCCTGCCCCTCCCCCGCCACCCCTCCCCCGTCACCCTAACCATCCCACCCCCACCACACTACCTCTTCCGGATGATTGTGCCGTGGTCCATACCAACACCTGTGGTTTCTTCCAGCAGTTACGTCGGTGGGCGTAGCGCCAAGATCCGCGAGCGAGGGGACGATCCATTGGCGAAGAGACGGTGACGCGGTGAGCTGAGGTATCCTTTATTTATAGGGGGACCGCCGGGAGCGGCTGTCGTCCGTTGTTTCCCCGGGCGGACGTCTCCATTCCAGACGCGTAAAACGCCGCCACGCGGGGAGGGAAATTTATGCCCTCCGATTTAAATAAGTTGTGTTTGGACTAAACGCCGACAGAATGCCTGATGGGCCACACAGGGCACGCCTGGGAGAGGCGGCCCATTGTGTGAGTACGGCGAGCCAGGACAAGAGAGCACCCGCGCGCCAATCCGGTGCTGGGCAGCAAAAACCAGTCCGTCAGCAGTCACCTCGAGCTGACGGACGGCTCCATCGAGGCCTGAGGGTTGCCGCGAGACAGCTGGCTCCGCCAGCAGGTTCCGGCGGTCCTCTGCGTGTTGCCTTCCGAGGATGCCGAGCGACTGGGTTTGCCGATTGGCTGGCGCTCATCACGTCGTAGTGCAACCCGATGCGGCCCCCGAAGTCGACAGCAGTCGGGCGCCATGTTGGATTTCGTCGTATTGACAGAATGACATTCCAAGGCAACGGCGCGATGTAGACTGATCACAATTATGTCACTCTTGCTACGATTTGCTATCGGTATGCACGCGGCAGGACGCGCACCTGAAATGCTCCAAAACGCCGAGCATAAAAAAAGGGGTTTCCCCGTTGGTCATACCTCGGGTTCTATTAGGGATAAAAAGGCAGAATCAAGTGTTTTGGATAGCCTCTGGGTTAGGGACCATCTGTACGCCCAACAGAAGAATCGTTTTAGTGTCACTATCCTACAGTTCCTACGTTACAGGGTTGGTCTTCCTGCATTTGATGTGGTCTTCGTTAGGCTTGATGGGACTTATAAAGCCGGCCGGGGTGGCCGAGCGGTTCTAGGCGCTACAGTCTGGAACCGCGCTACCGCTACCGTCGCACGTTCGAATCCTGCCTCGGGCATGGATGTGTGTGATGTCCTTAGGTTAGTTAGGTTTAAGTAGTTCTAAGTTCTAGGGGACTGATGACCTGAATAGCCAAGTCCCATAGTGCTCAGAGCCATTTTAACCATTTGGGAATTATAAACACCGCATCAGTCCATGCGTGGTTCCCCCCAAAAAGTGGTTTTTCTTACTGCATTTTCACTGTCACCAGCAGTGGACCGAAATCAAGCAGAGGATCTAAGACTGCTATGCACTGTAAATGGCTTAATTTTTTACCATATATACCGAAGTGCCAAAGAAACTCGTATAGAGGCGGACGAAACTGAAATGACCTCTGACATGGAAATTAAGCGTTTCCGGACACATGTCCACATAACATCTTTTCTTTATTTGTGTGTGAGGAATGTTTCCTGAAAGTTTGGCCGTACCTTTTTGTAACACCCCGTATAAGACAAGTGTATGGCAAAGTTCTTGGATCGGTTACTGCAGATACTATGGCAGGTTATTAGGATTTAAGTGACTCTGAACGTGGTGTTATAGTCAGCGCTCCAGTGATGGGGGCATAGCATCTCCGAAGTACCGTGAATGTCAGGAATTCGGAAAAACATGAAATCTCCGACAATGCTGCGGCCGGAAAAAGACCCTCCAAGAACGAGAGCAACGACGACTGAGGAGAATTAATGCAGAACGCCCACAAGGTTGAGGTTGGACCATGCCTCTTTAGGCAGTTTGTAGCTTTAGTGTGTTCCGAAGAAGGCGTGGTTATCCGTGCCGAAACCCAGGTCAACATCCGGTTTCTATTTGCAATCGAGGCGGATTCTTTATAATCATTAAATTATTCGCGATTGCTGACGCGCTGCAATGTTTAGTAGTTCACACTGAAGAGGAAGAGCGTTATCGTCAGAGATAATTGTTGTCAAAGACAAATATCGAATCGATGGAAATGAAACATGACGACAATTTTAACAGAACAGAGAATGACGAAGATTATAAGAATATGTGCAGAACAGTTCTACAGAATCGACAGTTTTATCTTTGACAGACGGATAGTTGTTTTATCTTTGATAATGATAATCTCTGCTAATTTCGCCCTCCCCCCCCCCCTTTTCATGGCATTTATCTCGCTCTCTCAAGTTAGATCCGTTAGTCGAGATCACGAGCAGCTTTGAAGACGCCAAACATATCTCTGGACGAAACATTAGGAAATAAAGTGTTTCCCGGCCCACGACCACACAAGCCAGAACATTCGTCAGCAACTAAGACAAACAAGTGGTGTGACAAGGAAGGACGGCTGAACGAAAAACCTGTACAGAGGCACAGTTTCAAACGCTGTACAAAACAGACAAGTGGATATAAAATCCTACAAAACTGCAAAATTTTGTGCATGGCTGCACGTTCAGAGACCGTGAATAGTTACAAGTGAAAGAAAAACAGCCCTCGGTCACTATTTTTAACAAATTAACGTGGTTTCAACACTGCTAGGTGTGTCTACCTTAGAATATAGACCATTCATTGGATTAAATTCTGAGGAAGACACTCCTAGCAGTGTTGAAACCAGGTTAATTTGTTAAAAATAGTGACCGAGGCCTGTTTTTCTTTCAATTGTCCTACAAAATTGCTCTCTTTTTAGATTCTTTGAGTCGCTGGTTAGTAATCCGATGTTGAAATCTCAAAATTCAAAATGGCGGAACTAGGTTGGTTGGTTGGTTTTTTGGAAAGAGACCAAACAGCGAGGTCATCGGTCTCATCGGATTAGGGAAGGACAGGGAAGGAAGTCGGCCGTGCCCTTTCAGAGGAACCATCCCGGCATTTGCCTGGAGCGATTTAGGGAAATCACGGAAAACCTAAATCAGGATGGCCGGACGCGGGATTGAACCGTCGTCCTCCCGAATGCGAGTCCAGTGTGCTAACCACTGCGCCACCTCGCTCGGTGGCGGAACTAAACTTACAGTTTCACGAGATTCGAGTAAAGCTACGAGAATACCGTAAGGTCGCTGTTAACGAATCAGAAGTCGAAACTGCCGTATTGACATGTGTTACTCGAAATTTTACATTTTTCACTCGAAATCATTGCCACATTCGTCGCTTGTGTCGTTATTGCTTTCAAAAGTGTCTGTACCGAGTTGACCACTGGGAGATGGTTCGAAAAGCAGAAATTTTACCTGAGTTGGAATCTGTTTATATTCTTCGTCATTTTCTGGGCTCTCGACACGGATGGATCCGAAGATGCCAGAAGCCAATGGAATATGACATTCGTCATTTTCGTGCAAAATACTTTCGGTTAGGCCGGGTATCGTTATTCCGAGCTTCTTCCGCTTCTTCAGATAGCTGACCAATCGGCACCGGAGCAGCTCCGATTATGGCATATCCGTACAATGTGGACTGATGTCGGCATCGGTCATTATTCAGAATATTCAGAATTCGGAGAATCTGTACCCGTGTTTCGAGAAATATACATTTTTTTCCTCAGAGTTCCTGATAGATAAGTTTTAGTTCTGGTATTCTGTAAAATTTAAATAGTTCGGCAGTATTTCGCAGAAAAAAATTACTCGTTTTTCTTAGAGAAATTTTAATCTTATAAAAAATTTTTGACAATTTCCGAAAAAAATTTATGATCATAAATAGTTCATCAATAATTCTACAGAAAACCTTAATTTTTTGTGCAGGTAATAGGCTATGAGATAATTATAATAATGAGCGACCCATTTTTACCGCGTAGAAAAATGACCGCCAGTTAAAAAGATGCAAATATACTTACGTAAAATGTTTTAATTCGTTAACTATAGTATCGAGGTAGTAGGAGAGTGATTTGCGAAAGTGGAGCGACGAAGAAGAAATTTTGTAGCCAACGATTCCGGATAATGTCTGTAGTAGTTTACTTTTTAGTCGATAGACATCGTTACAAAGGTTAAAAGTGTCATAAAGATACCTTCTGGGGTGTTACGCATCTTATTTTTGTCCTAACAGCTAGGCAGGATCTCTGTCACATATTAAACAAGTCACACAAACAGTATCTGAAGAATTTCTCGCCGCCGGCCAGGGTGGCCGAGCAGTTCTAGGTGCTTCAGTCTGGAACCGCGCGACCGCTACGGTCGCAGGTTCGAATCCTTCCTGGGGCATGGTTGTGTGTGATGTCCTTAGGTTAGTTAGTTTTAAGTAGTTCTAAGTTCTAGGGGACTGATGACCTCAGAAGTTAAGTCCCATAGTGCACAGAGCCATTTGAACATTTGAATTTCTCGCTGTCCGATTCACTGCTTACAGTCAGCTATCACGGCACGTGTCATATCGACTTGAGACTGTAATGTGACCGTAGCATTGGGCAAGTATGCCCCAGTGCAGTCGATATAAGATTTCGCGGGTCTAAAGTGGGAAGCAACGCCATTTTCTTTTCTGTTCTGTCCGGGCGCTGAAGCGAGGTGGTGCCCTGTGTGGAGTGGTGAAGCCTGAAATGCTCTCAGCCGCCCTTCGGCCTCAATCTGTGCTGAATGGCCGTCTCGTTTAGGCGACCATTCTCGTCTGATGGGCAGTCGCCGACCTCCGCACCCAAATTACCCTCGGTGACGCCTTCAGCGCAACACTTGCGTCTGCATCTACGCCTCCGCTTTGCGAACCATTTGGTTTGCACAATAGAAAATAATTTTCGTTTTATAGTGTGTTAACGGGCCTTCTCTTGCTCTGATGGTATTGATAGTTTCGAAGGGATCTATTTTGTACAATACCACTGGCCACCATCATATCTTGCCATCATCTATTTCATCCGGAAAATCTACCAAGTTTAATGGCTATATACGAGGCATGTTCAAAAAAATCTGGAACATTCGTAATTTCGGGCCAAAGGTATGTTGGAGCGTAATGCGGTTGCATCCCTGCCAACGCCTGTGTTTAATGTGTAACTGCCGGAAGTTTCGTTGTCGTTTGTCTGTTAGTCTTTGTTCACAGCTGTACTGAGTAGAATGTTGTAACGCACAGTTTGCGAATTTGGAGAAGGCAGATTTAGAGGAACAACGCGTCTGCATTAAATTTTCGCTACGGTCGCAGGTTCGAATCCTGCCTCGGGCATGGATGTGTGTGATGTCCTTAGGTTAGTTAGGTTTAAGTAGCTCTAAGTCTAGGGGAGTGATGACCTCAGATGTTAAGTTCCATAGTGCTCAGAGCCATTTGAACCATTTTTTAGCTACGAATGGTTCAGAGGGCTTACAAATGGCCGGACGGAATTTAAAAATGGTTCAAATGGCTCTGAGCGCCATGGGACTTAACTTCTGTGGTCATCAGTCCCCTAGAACTTTGAACTACTTAAGCCTAACTAACCTAAGGATATCACACACATCCATGCCCGAGGCAGGATTCGAACCTACCACCGCAGCGGTCGCGCGGTTTCAGACTGTAGCGCCTAGAACCGCTCGGTCACTCCGGCCGGCACGGAAGTTAAATGTGACCATCGCTCATGACAGAAACGTCAACGAATTTGTGCGTGACAAATGAAGACTGACTTTCGGAGAGATTGCAGAAGACTGTAACATTTCAATTGGATAATGTCATGAAATCCTGACATAGCATTTTGGCATGCATCGTGTTGCCACCAAGTTCGTCCCACAGCTCATGAGTCAAGACGAGAAAGACCTTCTCCTCGCAATCTGCGAAGAGCTTTTGGATCGCGCAAGGGAGAGATGTTCCTTAACTGACTCATAGCTGGTGATGAGACGTGGATCTACGGCTGTGATGTTGAGATCAAGGTTCAGACTTCATAATGGATCGAGAAAGGTTCTCCAAGTCTTTGTTTCGCCTTCCCCACAATATTATCTATGTGGTCTTTCCAATTTAAGTTGCTCGTAATTGTAATTCCTATGTATTTAGTCGAATTGACAGTTCTTATGTTTGTGCGATTTATCGTATACCCTAAATTTATCGGATTTCTTTTAGTACCCATGTGGATGATCGCGCACGTTTCTTTGTTTAGTGCCAATTGTCAATTTTCGCACCATACAGAAATTCTCTCTAGATCATTTTGTAATTGGAATTGATCGTCTGATGATTTTACTAGACGGTAAATTACAGCATCATCTGCAAACAATCTAAGGGGGCTGCTCAGATTATCACCTACATCATTTATGTAAATCAGGAACAGCAGAGGGCCTATGAGACTACCTTGCGGAACGCCAGATATCACTTCTGTTCTACTCGATGATTTGCCGTCTATCACTACAAACTGTGACCTCTCTGAGAGGAAATCTCGAATCCAGTCACACAACTGAGACGATACTCCGTATGCACGCAGTTTGATAAACATTCGCTTGTGAGGAACGGTATCAAAAGCCTTCTGGAAATCCAGGAATATGGAATCGATCTGAGATCCCAAGTCGACACTTCATGGGAATAGAGCTAACTGTGTTGCACAAGAACGATATTTTCTGAATGTATCAATAAGTCATTTTTTCAAAGTGATTCCTAATGTTGGAGTACAGTATATGCTCCAAAATCGTATTGCAAATTGAGGTCAGTGATACCGGTCTGTAATTCAGTGGGTTACTCCTATTTCCTTTCTTGAATATTGGTGTGACCTGTGCTACTTTCCAGTCATTAGGAACAGACTGTAACATATAGTTGAGCTTAGCTTATCAGTAGTGAATCAGTAGACTTTAATAGTGAACTATAAATTAAGGCCCATTAAATATGTTAATAAAACCTACACGTTCAGTATTAAAACCGAAAAAAGAAAAGATACGTTTTAAGGCAAAGGTACGCATGCAGACATTAGTCCCAGCTAGTTCCTAAGATCTTTGCCCCGTGGTGGTGATTTTCGAGCTTATGGTATCAGTTTCCATATATGGAAACTTGCTAACTAACAACTGAGCTTAAAATTTGAGTTAGAGTATTGTGTTGTTTTTAATGTGCGTAGTGTTGTGTTCTGTTCTGTACGTAGAGTGGTGTGATTCTTGCGTGCATGTGCAGTTCATTAAATTGTATGATTTGTAGGCCTTGATACCTTTGGTTTCACATCAAATGACCCACACACACTAGAGAGACAACACAATCACGAGCAAATTACGCAGTCTCTTTTTCTTATGGAAATATCTTTGGAAGGTTTAATGCTCGCAATATGAAACACACAGAGAGCGGTGTGAGACACCGTACTAACTCGTATGTTAGCAAAATTACTGGTGCATTAATGTCATGGGTTCGCGTAGGGAATTATTATTGTGTGGCACATTTATCACTGATCGTTTCGGAGTAAGTTAATTTCTCTGAATTCACGTAGCTGAGACAAAAGACAGCCGTTATGCGGCAACACAAGAATTCAATGAAAAATTCTATCAGTCTTTGCAAGTAAATTAAAATGACACAAAAGTTAAGTAATGTAATTAAAATTCAAACTTTTTAAGTTATTTGCGCGGCTCTGTGTCGGTTAATATTGGCAATATTCAAATAAAATTTTGCGGCCGTGCAAATGGCCGACAACAATCAATCATAGGCTCGCGATACATTGAGCGTTCTGATACTCTAAAAAAAAAAAAAAGTCCTTAGTTTCCTAAAATGCAGGGATGCTAAGATATATAAATAAAGGTTTTAACAGCAAATAAAAACATATTTAACCAAAATGCAACATAAGTACACTTACAATGTCTCTCGCGTTTGTCCCCATCCAAGATCAAAACCAGAGTAAGTAATTACATAAAATCGTTTGACTATTTCACAGATATTAATGTTTTAAACATAGAACAAAGAATAATATACGTGATAAATCTATATTGTTTTTAAATACAATTGCGTTGAATGATAAATTTTTCTTTTTCTACAAATTTTCACGTACGTCTTTCAAGAATCAGAAAAGTTTTAATTCCTTGCATTGTTTGCAATTCCATATGAATAAATATTGTTCTCCCCAGGGCAAACAGTACATTACACACGAGGTACTGGTAATTATTTGAGATTTTGCTATAGCAGACAGACAGACAGCCATGAAGTACATACAAGGTACTTAGATCTAAAGTTCCAAAACACTAACTCGCCTCATCTCTTGAAAGCTTAAAAGGGCAAACCACTAATGAAACACACCTGACTCTTCCATAAAACTTTCTACTGAAGATGTTGCCACATTACACTCAGAAGTAGGAGAAACACTAGATTCTGTTCTTTGCCCCCACTTGCCCTACCGGACGTAGTTTTTTTGAGTCATCAGTCTTCTGACTGGTTTGATGCGGCCATCCACGAATTTCTCTCTTGTGCCAAGCTCTTCATCTTAGAGTAGCACTTGCAACCTGCGTTCTAAATTATCTGCTGCATGTATTCAAATCTCTACAGCTCCCCCTTAACTAAAAGTATCTGCAAATTCAGAATGAGGTTTTCACTCTGCAGCGGAGTGTGCGCTGATATGAAACTTCCTGGCAGATTAAAACTGTGTGCCCGACCGAGACTCGAACTCGGGACCTTTGCCTTTCGCGGGCAAGTGCTCTACCATCTGAGCTACCGAAGCACGACTCACGCCCGGTACTCACAGCTTTACTTCTGCCAGTATCTCGTCTCCTACCTTCCAAACTTTACAGAAGCTCTTCTGCGAACCTGGCAGAAGTAAAGCTGTGAGTACCGGGCGTGAGTCGTGCTTCGGTAGCTCAGATGGTAGAGCACTTGCCCGCGAAAGGCAAAGGTCCCGAGTTCGAGTCTCGGTCGGGCACACAGTTTTAATCTGCCAGGAAGTTTCATATCTGCAAATTACTAGTAGCGGTAAATAATCAGTATCGATTAACTACCTTCATCAATTAGTTACATTATCGTTTAATTACTCAGAGACCGCATTTAGATCGGTGGCTGTCTAGGCTGCAGCCCAAAGGCGCACATCACCAAAATGTAAAATAACGGAAAAAAATTATTTTAATACTGCGGAGCGAGGCTGTCGTAATCGTAAAAGACGAATACGTAATTACTTTTTATGAGCTTATTCGGTTGGAAAATTTCAGTGGATTGTTGACCCACAATATTCCGGATACCAACCAGACCGCCGCCACCTTACATAACACACTAATGCACTACAACACAGCAGAGCAGCAATGCCCCAAGAAAATAATGTCCTCTTCCCCGAGGTTGGACCACAGCGAAAGAAATTCCCCCACGATACAGAGAGACGTGCGACATGTGGAGATCTTACAACAGACTTTGTTCTCGAGTCGCCAGAGCCCAAAGTACGAGTAACATGAATAGATGGGGATTATCTCACGAACCGGTGCTGTGCCATTGCGGACAACTGCAGACTACTGTCCACCTTAAGCAGTGCGAGCTATGCCGACGCACGTGCACGGACGAGGGGCAGATAAAGGCTACCCCAAATGCGCCCCACTTGGTCAGCTTTTGGACAAAAATTTCCTAGCCCTGTAATATTACGTATGACATGCTTGTTTGCAGGCAGTTTTTTGTTTCACAAATTTTACCTTTACTAACTTTGTCCCTTGTTGACATACAGGGTGTCTCTCGGAAGAGTCGTCAGGTCGACTTTACCTGGTATTTCGACAGATATTTGCCATTTAGTTTCTGCAATGTCTAGCTGGAGCCAGCCCAAATAAATATTGCTCATCACTTCTTTCATGCGACATGCATTGTAACCGGAAAACGTAGGTTTGTTTCTCGTTTCAAACAAGATGATTTCTAAAGCGAAAATTTACACGGAAGCGGCAAAGAAACTGGTATAGGCAAGCGTGTTCAAACACAGAAATACACTCCTGGAAATTGAAATAAGAACACCGTGAATTCATTGTCCCAGGAAGGGGAAACTTTATTGACACATTCCTGGGGCCGGATACATCACATGATCACACTGACAGAACCACAGGCACATAGACACAGGCAACAGAGCATGCACAATGTCGGCACTAGTGCAGTGTATATCCACCTTTCGCAGCAATGCAGGCTGCTATTCTCCCATGGAGACGATCGTAGAGATGCTGGATGTAGTCCTGTGGAACGGCTTGCCATGCCATTTCCACCTGGCGCCTCAGTTGGACCAGCGTTCGTGCTGGACGTGCAAACCGCGTGAGACGACGCTTCATCCAGTCCCAAACATGCTCAATGGGGGACAGATCCGGAGATCTTGCTGGCCAGGGTAGTTGACTTACACCTTCTAGAGCACGTTGGGTGGCACGGGATACATGCGGACGTGCATTGTCCTGTTGGAACAGCAAGTTCCCTTGCCGGTCTAGGAATGGTAGAACGATGGGTTCGATGACGGTTTGGATGTACCGTGCACTATTCAGTGTCCCCTCGACGATCACCAGTGGTGTACGGCCAGTGTAGGAGATCGCTCCCCACACCATGATGCCGGGTGTTGGCCCTGTGTGCCTCGGTCGTATGCAGTCCTGATTGTGGCGCTCATCGGTACGGCGCCAAACACGCATACGACCATCATTGGCACCAAGGCAGAAGCGACTCTCATCGCTGAAGACGACACGTCTCCATTCGTCCCTCCATTCACGCCTGTCGCGACACCACTGGAGGCGGGCTGCACGATGTTGGGGCGTGAGCGGAAGACGGCCTAACGGTGTGCGGGACCGTAGCCCAGCTTCATGGAGACGGTTCCGAATGGTCCTCGCCGATACCCCAGGAGCAACAGTGTCCCTAATTTGCTGGGAAGTGGCGGTGCGGTCCCCTACGGCACTGCGTAGGATCCTACGGCCTTGGCGTGCATCCGTGCGTCGCTGCGGTCCGGTCCCAGGTCGACGGGCACGTGCACCTTCCGCCGACCACTGGCGACAACATCGATGTACTGTGGAGGCCTCACGCCCCACGTGTTGAGCAATTCGGCGGTACGTCCACCCTGCCTCCCGCATGCCCACTATACGCCCTCGCTCAAAGTCCGTCAACTGCACGTACGGTTCACGTCCACGCTGTCGCGGCATGTTACCAGTGTTAAAGACTGCGATGGAGCTCCGTATGCCACGGCAAACTGGCTGACACTGACGGCGGCGGTGCACAAATGCTGCGCAGCTAGCGCCATTCGACGGCCAACACCGCGGTTCCTGGTGTGTCCGCTGTGCCGTGCGTGTGATCATTGCTTGTACAGCCCTCTCGCAGTGTCCGGAGCAAGTATGGTGGGTCTGACACACCGGTGTCAATGTGTTCTTTTTCCATTTCCAGGAGTGTATGTAAACAGGAAGAATACGGCGCTACGGTCGGCAACGCCTATAAAGACAACAAGTGTCTGGCGCAGTTGTTATATCGGTTATTGCTGCTACGGTGGCAGTTTATCAAGATTTGAGTGAGTTTGAACGTGGTGTTACAGTCGGCGCACGAGCGATGGGACACAGCATCTCCGAGGTAGCGATGAAGCGGGGATCTTCCCGTACGATTTCACGAGTGTACCGTGGATTTCAGGAATCCGGTAAAACATCAGATCTCCGGCATCGCTACGGCCCGAAAAATATCCTGTAAGAACGGGACCAATGAAGCGCTGAAGAGAATCGTTCAGTGTGAAAGAAGTGCAACCCTTCCGCATATTGCAGTAGATTTCAATTCTGGGCCACCAACATCTGTCAGCGGGCAAACCATTCAACGGAACATCATCGATATGGACTTCCGGAGCCGAAGGTCCACTCCTATACCATTGTCGACTGTACGATACAAAGCTTTACACTTCGCCTGGTCCCGTCAACAATGACGTTGGACTGTGGATGACTGGAAACATATGCCTGGTCGGACGAGTATCGTTTCAAATTGTATCGAGCGGATGAACGTATACGGATATGGAGACAACCTGATGAATGCATGTACCCTACATGTCAGCAGGGGACTGTCCAAGCTGATGGCGGTTCTGTAATGGTATGGGGTGTGTGCAGATAGATAGGACTCTGCATGTGAGACGTATGTAAGTATGCTGTCTGATCACCTGCAACCATTCATGTCCATTGTGCAATTCCAGCAGGACAATGCGACACCTCACACGTCCAGATTTGCTACAGAGTGGCTCCAGGAACACTCTTCTGAGTTTAAACACTTCGGCTTGAGCATATCTGGGATGCCTTGCAAGTTGCTGTTCAGAAGAGATCTCCACCCCCGTTTTAAGGATTTATGGTCAGCCATGCAGGATTCATGGTGTCAATTCCCTCCAGCATTGTTTCAGACATTAGCCGAATCCATGCCACGTCGTGTTGCGGCACGTCTGCGCACTCACGTGGGCCCTACACGATATTAGGCAGGTATACCAGTTCCTTTGGCTCTTCAGTGTAAGTGCCCAATCGATAGAGCGGTCCCATATTAGTTTAATGCTACTTTCGCGTTATTGGTGTAGATATAACGGGGACAGGAAAACACGATGAACAATCGGTGTTCCAGCATGCTACTGCATGATGGTACGAGGCGGGGCTGTTCTCTCGCTGCTGGATTACTGGATTAATCTTCTAGTTTCACCCTTCCCGTTAATGTACATACCAACAACGCGAATGTAGGATTAGACTAATCTGGGACTGCTGTATCGAATAGGCACGTAACCGCCTTAGAAATCATTTCGTTTATAACGGGAAACAGTGACTTTTCCCGTCTACACTAAATATAGCATGATAAACGTGATGAGCAGCATTTGTTTAGGATGACTCAAACTACACATTAAAAGCACGAATTTGCAAATATCTGTCGAAACACCAGGAAATCCGCCTGACGGTCGTGGGAGGGACAGCCTGTACATAAGGTGTTCCAAAACCAATGACCTGATTTTGGACAGTAAAAATTACGACACATAGGACGCGACGGCAAGGGAATGTGCGTTGTTTGAATGGGCATGGCCCACAGTTTCAGAAAATCGCCGTTAGATGTCAGTCAGTGCGTTTCTCAGCTTGCAGTCAGTCGGAACTAAGATGGCATCCGCCTGAAGGCGTTTTATGTGATGCAGTTTTGCAAAGTTATGTTAGCCGTAAGGAAAACCAACACGACGTGTGCTTATGGGGACTCCAGAGCACGAAAGTCTCTCAGCCAAAGTGAACGTTTCTTGTGCCATATCTCGTGAAGAAGTATGCGGACCCTTCAGTTTTTAGGGGAACACAGTGACTGGTTAGAGCTATTTTCAAATGCAGCAGAATTGTCTTTTCTCCACATTTTCAACGTACGCCAAGTTTCTCAGTGACACTTTGCCTCAACGCTGGATAGGGCGCGTGGACCCCTACACATTGCCCTGCATTCTTGGTCTCCAAGATCGGTAGACATGACCCCGTGCGATTTTTCCTGTGGGGATGTTGTTGTTGTGGTATTCAGTCCAGAGATTGGTTTGATGCAGCTCTCCATGCCACTCTATCCTGTGCAAGCTTCTTCATCTCCTCGTACCTACGGCAACCTACATTCTTCTGAATCTGCTTAGTGTATTCATCTCTAGGTCTCCCTGTACGATTGTTACCCTCCACGCTGCCCTCCAATACTAAATTGGTGATCCCTTGTTGCCTCAGAATATGTCCTACCAACCGATTCATTCTTCTAGTCAAGCTGTGCCACAAATTTCTCATCTCCCCAATTCTCTTCAGTACCTCCTCATTAGTTATGTGATCTACCCATCTAATCTTCATCATTCCTCTGTAGCACCACATTTCGAAAGCTTCTATTCTCTTTTTGTCCAAACAATTTATCGTTCTCGTTTCGCATCCATACATGGCTACACTCCATACAAATACTTTCAGGAAAGACGTCCTGATTCTTAAATCTGTACTCGATATTAACAAATTTCACTTCTTCAGAAACGCTTTCCTTGCCATTGCCGGTCTATATTTTATATCCTCTCTACTCGACCATCATCACTCAATTTGCTCCACAAATAGCAAAACTCATTTACTACTTTAAGCGTCTCATTTCCTAATCTAATTCGCGCAGCATCACCCGATTTAATTCGACTGCATTCCATTATTCTCGTTTTGCTTTTGTTGATGTTCATATTGTATCCTCCTTTCAAGGCACTGTCCATTCCGTTCAGCTGTTCTTTCAGGCCCTTTGCTGTCTCTGACAGAATTACAATGTCATCTGGGAACCTAAAAGTTTTTATTTCTTCTCCATGGATTTTAATTCCTACTCCGAATTTTTCTTTTGTTACATTTACTGCTTGCTCAATATACAGATTGAATCCCTTTTATCTCGTGACATACAAGAAGTGCAGAACAGAATAACAGCAGCCATAACTTACGTAAAAATAGCTACATTGCGTAAAGTTTTTGACGGACTGAGCTGTTAGTGCTACAGAACATTTCTAATAGCAACGCTAAAAAATTTAAGATTTTTTATTTTGTAATTTATCCCCTGTTTTGAGAACGTTTTTATCAATAAATTTGGAGATTTGAAATGGCATTCTTTTTTAAACAACCTGTACTTAAATAAATAAACGACTTTCTCAGGTTGGTGGATTGGCCCGTCTTGCAGCGTGTCCTTCGTTAGTGTCAGCCGTGGGAATAGTATAATGTACACGATGTCAGCGTTTTGTGCGGTGTAATGTCGGCGCTGGCAGGGGAACGTTAAAAGCAGGCGTGTACCAGCGTTGCGAGTGCGTCACGGTGCGTGGTCGACGTAAATACCGCAATTACCTCAACTGTCTGCCGGCCGGGCAGCGGATACCTTACTCCCGAGCGCACGACAGGGAAACTAATGAAGCCACCTGAAGATGACAGCGACCTGACGAAACGCGTCGCGGCACTTTTTATTTGCTCCTTTCTTTTTTTTAAAAAATAATATTCGACAGAAGCGTTCTTCGCAGTATTCCAGCAGTGTATTTGATGAATGCCACACGATCGTCGTCTCCGCCGGAAAATGACGGGTGTGACAATCACCGAAACGACACGGTACATCAGCGGCATTACTCGGCACGGACACCAGAAATGTTCACGCCTTCCTCGTGCCTTGGGTCGTCTCGATGCGGTGTGTGTATTGCGGCATTGACACATATTTATGTTTTTGAATTAAAAACAATCTTGGTTAAATTATTCTTGTATTAAAAACACGTTTCATTTTCGTGAGGCACCTTCAGATTATCTCAAAATTTTCCTTTTACGACGTTTTGGAATCCATAAGAGGGATCTGTGTTATACTGAAGCACGCGTCGAATCAGAGATCTTGATAAAGTCGCACCAGCACCATTCTGGCCTGATGGTACGCCTTTATTAAAGTCTCTGCAGGTTCATCTGATTTGATGCTTGCTTCAGTTTAGCACAGATCCGATAAATGTTATAAAAGGAAAATTTTAAGATAATCAAAAGAAGTTGCCACACGAAGACGAAACAATAAATAAATAAAATGCAACCAAATCTGTTTTTAATTTAAATACAGGGTGATCAAAAAGTCAGTATAAATTTCAAAACTTAATAAACCACAGAATCAGGTAGATAGAGAGGTAAAAATTGACACACATGCTTGGAATGACATGGGGTTTTAATAGAACAACAAAAAAAAAAGGCTACCAAAAATGTCAGACAGATGGCGCTGGACAGCAAAACTGCTACAGGTGAGATGTACGCCGATACGTTACAGAATCACATCATTCCCAGCCTACCTGATAAACACCTGCTGGAACTTACGATGTTTATGGAGGATGGCGCTCCACCCCACATTGCTAGACGCGTGAAAGATCTCTCGTTTGGTGATGATCGTGTGCTCAGCCGCCACTTTCGTCATGCTTGGCCTCCCAGGTCCCCAGACCTCAGTCCATGTGATTATTGGCTTTTGGGTTACCTGAAGTCGCAAGTGTATCGTGATCGACCGACATCCCTAGGGATGCTGAAAGACAACATCCGATGCCAATGCCTCACCGTAACTCCGGACATGCTTTACAGTGCTGGTCACAACATTATTCCTCGACTACAGCTATTGTCGAGGAATGATGGTGGACATATTGAGCATTTCCTGTAAAGAACATCATCTTTGCTTTGTCTTTGTTGTGCTTATTATTGCTATTCTGATCAGATGAAACGCCAACTGTCAAACATTTTTTGAACGTTTGTATTTTTCTGGTTCTAATAAAACCCCATGTCATTCCAAACATGTGTGTCAATTTGTACCCCTCTATCTACATTATTCCGTGATTTATTCAGTTTTCAAATTTGTACTGATTTTTTCATCACCCGGTATTCTGGATACGGTTGCTTTACGAGACGGCGTAATGGAGCAGACGATGTTTAGTGTTTCATATTTGTTACTCGCTACATACCAAGGATTTTTCTTTCCAGGAATGGTGACTAAAGCCAGTAATATTATCAACAGCATAAGGGAATCGGAGGCAAGTAGCGCTGTGAAAAACTTACGTAACCTATTCACGTTTAATAGATGTCTACGGTGTTTTTCGGAAATTAAGCAGAAAATATATCTGTGGTTTCGCTGAGACGCCACAGTCGTGAACTTCCCAGCTCAATAAAGAATGAATTTTATGTGTTATTACCCAGTACTTTGCGTGTCATTACCCTCAGGGGTGGGGAATACTACGCATTTGCACTTTTTTTTATTTTAATGTTCAAAATTAAGGTACTGTTTATAACTATTTACAGACGATTGGAATATGTGGAGAAATGTCCATTGTATGGTATGTACTTCTTTTCGTAGGTTTTAATGACGTAACGAATGATTTCCTTAGGTGCGTGCATTTCCCCCACTCTCCCCTACTTCTGTTTTCTCGGCTTCTCCTGGTACTTGAACGTGTAATATCTCTTTATATTCTACTAATTATCCCTGCACAATTCCATGAGTGAATTACCTTTCCTACTTGACCATCTATATACTCACAGAATCGATGCGCAAAGTAGTACAGTACTATTACTATTCCATGAGCGCATAATTACTCTTTAAAATATTCTCTCTGGTGTGTGTTGAGAGGACTTCTAGGATCTTCTCCGTGCCGAATAGCCGCATTGTATAATTGTAATGTTGCTATTGGGATTACTGGAAGAAAGAGATTGGAAATATATTGTATGCTAATCAAGAGAATATATACTGAGAAATTACATCAAAGGTGTGTATTATATATGTATTCTCTAATTGGAAATTTGCGCGGAGGTGTCCTTTCGTTAGTAATCAAAAGGAAATTCCGATGAATTGGAAGCGAACCTGCAATCATTAGATGCAAGAGCTCCATTATTTCATCGGATAATTAAACTCTATCAAAGCAAACTTTCAGCATGATCTGAGGTTTCCCGAATGACTACGCAACGCAAGAAAAGCAAGACATTTTATTTACACAGGATTGCAGATCGCTTCGAATCATCGAGACTGCAGACAAGGAGAGTCATCGTCCTATTCTGATTAAACAAGTAAAGCTTAATTATAACTTTCTTGAGCTACTATGATGACTGTGATATGGTTGCTTATGAATGAGATCATTAATAGAGTGCTAATAACTAAATTTCCTCCTCACCAGCAACCAGTATAAATACAAATATTAATTAAAATTTAAACACCTTTTCCTGTTTCTTATAACATTCATTTTTTCATATGACTACTTCAGCTTCACAATTTTATTTATTTATTTTTTATACGCAGATCGTATTTGTTTCACTTGACCGATTCCAGTTTTGATTCACTGATATTGTAGTCGCCTCGCAGAATACTAATTATTTTCGATTTCTGAACTGCACAGTTTTAAATTTGTGAACATATAAAGTAAGTCGCCAGTCTTCGCACAACTTTCATAGCTTATCAAGATCTGACTGAATATTTGCGCAGCTTCAGCTGCGATACGTCAGAGATTGCTATTAATATTGTATGCAAGGTAAATGTAAATTACTGTAAATGTCGTGTAACTAGGGCCTCCCGTCGGGTAGACCGTTCCGTTCGTGCAAGTCTTTCGATTTGACGATACTTCGGCGACCTGCGGGTCGATGGGGATGAAATGATGATGATTAGGACAACACAACACCCAGTCTCTGAGCGGAGAAAATCAACGACTCAGCCGGGAATCGAACCCGTGGATCTTAGGTTTGACATTCTGCCGCGCTGACCACTCAGCTACCGGGAGCGGGCTGTATGCAAGGTCATTAATGTACAACATGAAGAGGAAGGCTACCAACAATGTTTCCTGGAGCGCACCTTAAGTTTCGTCTACGTTTGACTGTGATTCTCCATCGAAGATAAAACGCTGCCTCCTCCCTGCAAGGAAATCCTCAACCGTCACAAAATTTCGCTGGACACCCTCGTACTATCGTACTTCAGGTAGAAAACAGTAGGCATGATACCGCGTCAAGCGCTTTTCGCAAGCCGAGAAATACTGCATCAAACTAACTGCATTGGACCATGGATCTCAGAATGTCGTGTGAGTTGGCCATTCAGTGCGGTTAGTGACCAACGTATTCTGCCCACTCGGATGAAGGTGAGCTCACCGAAACGTTCAGAAGTTAAGATATAGCTGCGCCCCGAGAGGAAGCGGAAAGCATCAGAATAGTGCGGTGAGTTTGCGCTGTATGTGTATGTGACTGGAGGCTCCGTCGCCGGCTATCCGACATCAGGGTCGGTCCGTGGTTCCAGTGGCTGCGCTGGAGACTCAACCGAGCCCTGGGGGCGGCGGCTGCGCAGCTGTGCTGGGACGGCCTCCCTCTGCAGGGGTGTCCATGCAACACGTGGCCGCCACGCGTGGCGCCAGCTGTAGCACGAGGCACATCTCTGTCGCCACATTCACAACCGGTACAATCTTTAGAACACGAGTTTCGCTATCGTTTCGCATGTCAGGTCTGAATTGACTACATTTAAGTACTATTTCTTCTTCTTCTTCTGCTTTTACGGCCTCATTGGACCACTTCAGTCAATCATTTCTGGTCCTCTTCTTTGGTATTTTCCCCTTCCGAGTGGCCCAGTATCTCTTCATTCTTTCCGATGCTTTTCGTCGTTCCTCATCTGTAAATACCCTTTTCATTGTATGTCGTTTGTCAATTTTTGGTTTAAATCTTATTTCTGTGTCCCTCAACTTCTTTAAATTTGGCGTTTTGTTCTGCAAATCATCCAGAGTTATTTCCAGTTCTTCCATATCCTCTCTTATTTCCTTAAGCCATCCTCCTTGTTGTTTCAAATTCCAGAGTTTCTCAATAATTTTCCTTGATAATCTGGTTTCTGGTGTCCTCAGAATGTGACCACAAAAAGAGATCCTTTTCTTTCGTATAGTATCGGTGATGGGCTCCAGTTCTCTGTATACCACTTCATTTGGAACTATCCGCCATTGCCCAGCTTTTTGATATTTCTTATTTATGCATGTTCTAGCAATTCTTCTCTCTACTTTTAAAATTTTGTCAATTCTGTTTTTCTGGGTGACTTTAAAAAGAGTTTCACTTCCGTATGTAACCTCTGGTTGAACCACCGTCTTGTAATGTTTTAATTTTGTTTTAATTGATAGACATTTTTTATTGTACGTAGACCATGTTAGTTTTTGAGCTTTTATCATTTTATTAGTTCTTGCTCGCCATGCAGGTTTCTCGTCCAATTTATGTGTTATAATTTCACCCAGGTATTTAAATTGTTTCACTATTTTAATTTCCCTATTGTTCACTGTGATGTGATCTATTACAAGTGGATCCGTTACCATTATTTCAGTCTTTTCAAATGATATCTGGAGTCCTAATTTTTGTGCTATATTTTGAAAGCTTGTTATTTGTTTCGTGGCTTCCTGAATATTATTAGCTAGTAATGCTAGGTCATCAGCAAATCCCAAGCAATTTAGGTTTATTTTATCTTTCTTAGTTCCAATTTTAATATTCATAGGATTTTCCTTGTACCATTCTCTCATTACATATTCAAGAGCACAATTGAATAGCAATGGTGATAAACAATCTCCTTGTCTCAACCCTGTTTTAATCGTAAATGGTTCAGATATTTCTCCTCTATAACACATTTTCGC
The DNA here is from genome assembly GCF_021461395.2 of Schistocerca americana. Classification (NCBI taxonomy): domain Eukaryota; kingdom Metazoa; phylum Arthropoda; class Insecta; order Orthoptera; family Acrididae; genus Schistocerca; species Schistocerca americana. Next base: position 136,722,606 of record NC_060128.1, read on the forward strand.
CCTTCCGACAACGTTTAACTCGAATGCTACATGATTATTCAATTTTTCTCCTTATTTCCTCCTTTTTCTCTGTTCCTGTTTCGTTTGCTCTCTCCATACTTTTCTCGTTCTCTTCTTTTTCTTCTACATTTACACCTACATACATACTCCGCAATCAACCATACGGTGCGTGGCGGGGGGTAGCTCGTACCACAACTAACATCTTCTCTCCCTTTTCCACTCCCATACAGAACGAGGGAAAAATGACTGCCTATATGCCTCTGTACGACCCCTAATTTCTCTTATCTTTGTGGTCTTTCCGTGAAATGTAAATTGGCGGCAGTAAAATTGTACTGCAGTCAGCCTCAAATGCTGGTTCTCTAAGTTTCCTCAGTAGCGATTCACGAAAAGAACGCCTCCTTTCCTCCAGAGACTCCCACCCGAGTTCCTGATGCATTTCCGTAACACTCGCGTGATGATCAAACCTTCCAGTAACAAATCTAGCAGCCCGCTTCTGAATTGCTTCTATGTCCTCCCTCAATCCGACGTGATAATGATCCCAAACGCTCGAGCAGTACTCAAGAATAGGTCGTATTAGTGTTTTATAAGCGGTCTCCTTTACAGATGAACCACATCTTCCCAAAATTCTACCAATGAACCTAAGACGACTATCCGCCTTCCCCACAACTGCCATTACATGTTTGCCCCACTTCATATCGCTCTGCAATGTTAAACGCAAATATTTAATCGACGTGACTGTCAAGCGCTACACTACTAATGGAGTATTCAAACATTACACGATTCTTTTTCCTATTCATCTGCATTAATTTACATTTATTTATATTTAAAGTTAGCTGCCATTCTTTACACCAATCACAAATCCTGTCCAAGTCATCTTGTATCCTCCTACAGTCACTCAGCGATGACACCTTCCCGTACACCACAGCATCATCAGCAAACAGCCGCACATTGCTATACATCCTATCCAAAAGATCATTTATGTAGATAGAAAACAACAGCGGACCTTCGACTTCGAATTTCGTGTTCATAGTTTCATTTCCCTACTGATTCCTGCATGTGTTAGGTCTCCATCTATTTCTTGAAACAAATTTTTCCCCTTTTTTTTATAGAGCTGTTTACTACATCGAAAACTTCTTTGTCTGATGTCCATCCTACACATCTGTCCCAACAATGTTAGTCGGCATTTTCTGATCGTGTCTCTGTGGCTGTCTGTGCGTTCTTGCAATTCTTTGATTGTTCATCCATATACGATCTCTGTCTACAGCTAAAAAATATTTATTGGAGAATTTTACATTGCCTTTTTTGGTTTGTATGATACCTCTTACCCCGATTGTATGCGTTTCTGGTGCGTAGTGTATTCCAAGATTTTTTTTTTGTAATAATAATAGTTATATTATATATGAAATATATATATATGAAATCTGCCACCGAATTCTACTCCTATGCCAATCTCATCGTCTCAGAGTTGCACTTGCACCATATAGCATCAATTTTGTGTTGGATGTATTCCAATCTCTGTCTCCCCCTGCAGCTGTAGCCCTCTACTGCTCCATCTGGCACCGCGAAATTAATTCCGTGACGTCGTAACACGCCCTACCACTCTCTCCCCACTTCTTATCAGTATTTTTCACATATCGATAGCAGGCAATGAAAACCTTGCGCCGGCCGCGGTGGTCTCGCGGTTCTAGGCGCTCAGTCCGGAACCGTGCGACTGCTACGGTCGCAGGTTCGAATCCTGGCTCGGGCATGGATGTGCGTGATGTCCTTAGGTTGGATAGGCTTAAGTAGTTCTAAGTTCTAGGGGACTGATGGCCTCAGATGTTTAGTGCTTAGAGCCTTTTGAACTGACAGAGAAATCAAGCACTTTCAAATCTCTCTTTGATTATGGAGTAACTTGTTACTCGAATTAAGGGTTTTCACAGACAGCTAGAGTTAACGAGGTACAGGGTTTTCATTGCCTACCATCGATATACCATTCCTATCCAGTCCTGCATAGAACATGGTCAGTTCTCCACATATCACTCCACCTAATTCTCGACATTCGTCTGTAGCACCACAACTCAAATGTTTCTGTTCTCTTTTGTTCTGGTTTCACACACACCATGTTTCACTACTGTATAGTGCTGTGCTCCCAACGTACGTTCTCAGAAATTTCTTCCTCAAATTAGCGCCTATATCTGATACTTCTGCTACTAAACTACTTTTAGAGAGGAATACCCTCTTCTGCTTTTGTCTTCCTTTGCAGATTCTCTCCTGTGTTATTTCGCTTCCAGCGTAGTAGAATTCCTTCTCTTCTTCTACTTTGTTGTTATCAGCATTGGTGTTAAATTTGATGCTATTTGCCGGCCGAAGTGGCCGGGCGGTTCTCGGCGCTGCAGTCAGGAACCGCGAGACCGCTACTGTCGCAGGTTCGAATCCTGCCTCGGGCATGGATGTGTGTGATGTCCTTAGCTTAGTTAGGTTTAAGTAGTTCTAAGTTCTAGGGGACTAATGACCTCAGCAGTTGAGTCCCATAGTGCTCAGACCCATTTGAACCATTTTTTGTTGCTATTTATTGCTAGACATCATTGCTTTCATCTTTATTTGGTTTACTTCCAATCCACATTCTTTGCCGATTACTGTCTTCTTTCACCCAACATCTTCCATAATTCTTTTCGCTTTCAGTTGGGGTAGCAATGTCATCAGCGAATCTTATGACCGACATCCATTCACCATTCACTTTAATCCGACACCTGAACCGTTCCATTATTGTCGTCGTTGCTTCTTTTATGTGGTTAGAATGAACAATAGAGGAGAAAGATTGTATCTCTATCTTAAACCGTATTTATCCAAACTCTTCGTTCTTCATCTATCGTTCATTCACGATTCTTGTACATATTGTAGGCTGTATTACTCGTATTTCCGTATAGCTTATTCCTATTTTTCAGAGAATTTCAGACCTTTTGCACCATTTTATTTAGTCAAACACTTTTACTGGGTCGGAAAATCTCATGTACGTGTCTAGACTTTTCTTACGTCTTTCCTCCATCATCTAGTGCAATGTCAAAACTGCCTCTTAGGTCCCCACCTTTCCAAAAATCGAACTGTTATGTAACAGGTCCTCAGATTTCTTATCCATTTCTTCTTTCTTGTTATCAACTTGGACGAATGAACAGTTAAGCTGACTGTGTGGTAGATCTGTTGGCCTCGCTATCTTTGAGACATCCTGTTCAAGTATCATTTTATAGAAGTATTACTAATTACGTAAGGAAGAATGGAACGGTTGGTAGAAGCTGACCACGGGGAAGATTCTTTTGGGTTCCAGAAAAACGCAAGAAAGCACAAAGCCAATATTAACGCTTTGACTCAGCTTAGGAAATAGATTAGCTGAAAACGAAACCAATTTCCAGCATTGCAATATTTAGAAGAAACTTTTCGAAACTTCGGAATGTTAAAATGGAACTGACGTCGAATTTAATCCGGGATTTCTTTTGAATGCATTACGGGAACAGCAGTGATCAATGTCTTATAAATATTTACTATTAAAAACAGTCTTGATCACGATTTATTTATCAAGGTGACCGGTTTCGACCACTACTGTGGAACCTCTTTCTATTGGAGAATCACTACTGAGTAGTGATTCTCCTACAGAAAGAGGTTCCTACTCAATGGTCTGAAGATGACCACAGTAGTGGTCG